>NC_087186.1:10734407-10826907 GCF_035594125.1 Scylla paramamosain | reverse complement strand
TCCTCCCTACTCTCCCCTGAACACAGCACAAGGACACACGTGACTTTTAACCCTTGCTGTGTCGGGTATGAAATTCTACAGGTGCTTCTAGTAACCTAAGTAGACCAGGTGAGGTGTAATACAGGTGTAGTTAGTCATCACCACGTGTCAGGTGTGTCAGAGCAGTGTCAAGGTGCTACAATAAGGGAGTGACGCTTTCTCCCGGTACTTTTCGCCTGTCTCTTATTTTGATTCCCTTATTGTCGACGCGGGAAGCTGATATTTGAATACGAAAGAGGAAGTTAATGGGGGAGAAAGTCTTTGTCAATGGCGTACTTGATAATGGTGGTTAATGACGGTGCCAATATGTTAATTTACGAGGTATTGAGCTGCTGTACTGTATTGTCTGAAGACCTGAAGCAAGAGGACGGAGAGAAAGGGGAGGGGGAGGAGAATGGTTGGAAGGGAAATGGACGGGAGACAAGGAGGAGGAAAGAGAAGAGAGGAGGAAAGGGAGAAAGAGAGGGAAAGAAAGGAGGGACCAGGAGGAGAAAACAGAGAAGGGGATAGGAGGATAGAGAAGAAACAGGGAAGATTAAAGAGAAGATGGGAGAGGGAAAGAGGAATAACAAAGAGGAAAGGAGAAGAGAGGAAGAATAGACTAGAATAGAGAGAAATGCAAGAGATGAGAGAGAGGAGGGAGAATTAAAAAGAAAAAAAAGAGGAAAGAGAGGAACAAGGAGTAAGAGAGACACTGGGATGAAAAAAAAGGCTGAGGAAAAGGAGGAAAATAAATTGTAAAAGGGAGAGGCGGAAGATTAAATTAAACTGTGAGGGAATGAGGGAGGGCAAGAAGGAATTGATGAGTGTCTCTCTTTGAATCTGTATCCATTGGGAGCGTCCTGGCGGGAGGAGCGCGGGGCGTACGGGGAGAGGGAGAGGAAGGGAGACAGGGAGTGGAAGAGGAAGGCAGAGGGAAAGATAGTGATATATTTAGATAAGGGTAGATGAAAAGATTGATGGATGTAGGTGCTGATGAAAAGATTTTAAGTATTAGTAGACAATCTGATATATTTAAGTAGTGATATAGTGAATGATGAATAGATACAGCACAGGAACTCAAGTCTATACGACGCTAACTTACCTGGGAAACTTAGATATAAAGGTAAATTTGAATTAACCTGTAAGAACTGAAAAAAGAAACGTGTGAACGATAACTGCTCACCGGGGGTTTAAATTAAGATTTCGTAAAGGTGAAAGGAACCAGTGTGACCTGAAAACGTTAATTAGATGGGCGAGGTCACCTGGAGGGCAACGGTCCCGAAGGAATGGGTCTTAAAAGGGGAGGATTTACCAGGAAACGAGACGGAGGGGAGGTGCTGTTTAAGCCTTAATTGGCCGTGGAAAGTACTGGTGAACTTCATCATTTCAGGGTTGAGAGGGTAAAACGACTCAAGGTGACCTTGGTTACGTGTATCACCTTGCTGCTCTGCTCACGAGAAGGGAAGTTAGTGAAAAAATTTGCTGGTTCTTTCTTATTAGCTCAGTTTGTACACGAGCTTCAGAATGGTAGGTAGGTTTATGAGGTGGTGAATGTCTGTTTCCTTTTGTTTTTCTCTAATTTTAGTGGCAGTAAGTGGTGTGTTTGAGCATTTTTTTCTTTTTTCAATGTTCTTGGCGTTGTTTTATGGGCGAGGGGAAGGAGGACACATGCGTGACACCTTCAGGAAGCGAGGGATTTTTGCGTGCAGTGTCCATGGCGGCATGCGCACCTCCCTTTTGCTTTTTATTTATTTTTTTTTTGTGGCAGTCTTAGGAAACAGATTGTTCCATAGTCAGAGCCAGATTTTTTGAGGTTCTCTTGTGTTTTCCCCATCCATGATGCAGAATACTCGTTAAACTGTCCCTGGAATCACGAAAACTCCCTTGAAAATCCTTATTTCCACTAGACCCTTAGGAAATTAGCTGAAGCAGGACACTGAAGCGTTTGAGGAAAGAGACCTTCGATGATGACTTGAGCGAGGGAAGCGGCAACACGCGGATCCCGTCCTGTGTAGAGGCAGCGAGGTGATGCAGCTAGTGTTGGTGTCTCTAAGGGCGAGGGATGAAGGTTACGGTAGAGTGAAATAGACCATATGTATCTTTACTGAGACTCCCACCTGCCTTAGCGAAAAACTGAGTCATCATGCGTCGCTCCTTGGACGGAAATTTCCGCCGTGTTCGTGTTTATACTTGGTGCAGACTTAGGGTGGTAACACGCGAGGGTTGTGTAAGGCGAGTTGCTTTCCCGCCCTGCACCCTCCGCCTCCCGTTGTCCCTGGCCACCATGATGGGGCGGATGCTGTGTACCTAAGTAATTATAGTGGAGATGGGAAGCTGATGTGAGATGTAGGGTCCAGGGCCGTGTTTAGGGGTAAAGTGATGGGGCGTTCCTGGAAGTGGATGTAGGTGAGGGGCAGGATAACTACAAGTGAAGGGAGAGAAAGAACCGGGCTGAGGGAGAGGACCAAGGCCAGTGTGTGGGGTGAAGCAAGCGAGGGATTCTTGTGAGTAACGACTGTGTGTACAGAGAATGAGTGGATTTAACATGCAAATATTAAACAAGGTTTCGTCATGCACTTGAAGCCCGGGGAGGCAGGACAGACAGACAGAGGGCGAGCTAATCTCAGTGGCGGCGTGGCGCGCAGGCTGAGCACTGATCCTTTCTTCTTCCTTACAGGTGTGAGGAGGGAAGACCCGCCGAGGCCCCGCCCGCCTCAGCTGCCGCCTCCTCCTCCTCCTCCTCCTCTTGTTGCTCCTGCTCGGGCCCGTGCAGCCGCTCCCTGCGTCACATCATGGGCTGCTTCCTGAAGAAGTTCGACAACTTCCTGAACCGCACATTCTATCGCCTGGGCTACATGATAGCATGCCACTTCGGCTACTTCATCATCGTGCCCATCTTCTTGACGGCCATCTTGGCCACGGGCTTCCAGAACATCCGATACGAAGATGATCCCGAGTACCTCTTCTCTCCCACCACGGGCTTCGCCAGGCGGGAGCGCGCCATCATTGAGGAAAACTTTTTCCTTAACTTCAGCTCTGACTTCCATCCGTCCCGCATGACGCGCCTGGGCAGGTTCGCACGCCTCATCATCATGGCGCGGGACGAAGGCACCATTCTGCGCACGGACGTGTGGGAGGACATCAAGAAGCTAGACACCCTGGTGCAGGCCGTGTCCCTCGAGTTTGATGACCGCACGCTGACATTCAAGGACGTGTGCGCCATCTGGGACAAGAAGTGCTACGAGAACACCGTGCTGGACCTGTACGACTTGATGCCCGAGGTGGAGGCCAAGGAGCTCAACCTCACCTACCCCTTCATGCTCAACCCCAAGACCTTCGAGCCCTTCCTGTTCTCGCACTACATGGGCGGCGTCAACGTCACGGACTACAACGTGATGGAGAGTGCCAAGGCGCTGTCCATCTTCTACTGGCTCAAGAACAACAACGAGAGGGAAGATCATGAGTGAGTACTCCGCCTAGGCTGAGTGAGTGAGTGAGTGACTGAGTGAGCATTATTGGTCTTATAAATGCACTTAATACCTGTTTCCATTCCCTGCGTGCCTAACTTAGTTGTTCCCCAGGGCCGCGCTGTGGGAGGAGCAGCTGCTGAAGGCCATGGAAGACTTGGAGTTCGAAACTATCACCGTGGCGCGCTTCGTCTCCCACACGCTGGAAACTGAGCTGGAGAACAACACGAACTCTGTGGTGCCCTTCTTCGGTGTGACCATCACCATCATGCTCCTGTTCAGCGTCGGCTCTGTCATGATGGGTGACTGGGTGCGCACCAAACCCTGGCTGGGCTTCATCGGAGTGGTCTCGGCTGCGCTTTCCTGCTGCGCCGCCTTCGGGTTCCTCATATACTTGGGAGTGGAGTTCATCGGGATCAATATGGCGGCGCCCTTCCTTATGCTCGGTAAGTGTGTGATTATCTTGTTTCTTGTATTTTGTCCTCCCATGCTTTGTCTCCCAGGGTGGTGAACAAGCGACGTTTCCTTTTCACGGTAAGTCGACGTTTCACAGACAAGATACTTATTTCCTGAGTCCGTGAGCAGTGACTATTTTCTTCCTTTTAGTCTTCCTGGAAAAAGAGAAGCATCATTTCAAATCCATGTTATCAGATCGAGATTTCTTCAGTTCGTGAGTGAAATGCTTCCAGTGGCGGCGAGGGAGGCTAAGACAATCACTATTTACCTTGATGATTCTGTGAAAACGCGCCAGTTCGTGAGTGAAGACCGATACCACTTGTCCTCGAGCTTGTGAAGGCTGAGGAAAGTGTGTAATTTTCCTTGCCCTTATGAACACACATGAATTAGTGAGTGAAGATGGTTCCAATATCTCTGGTGGTTCTGGAATGTGGAAAAAGTGTCTAATGTTCCAACAGCCTTCCCAAACACCTGTGCTCTGATCCCATTCATGTAGTCTTTCATAATCAGAAGTGAGAGTTGGTGAGTAAAGACGATTTCAACCCTTCTGGTAGTTCCTAAGGCTGGGAAAGGCAAACAGTGCTCTAACAGCCTCCCTTGCTCGTAACACTGTCCTGATTCCACTCGTGAGTAAAGACCGTTTCTGGATTTCTGGAGGCTGGGAAAGGCAAACAGTGCTCCAACAGCGTCCCTTCCTCGTAACACCTGTGCTCTGATCCATTAAAGCAAAACGGGACCAAGAGGGCGGGAAGGCAAGCGAGAAGGGTCGAGAGCTTTCAGGAAATATCAATGGGGCAAAAAGTAGTAATCCTTTAAGTCGTGAGCAGCTCCTCCTTGTATCGTCCCACACTATCGTTCTAATGTTCTGCTCAGACTTGACCTGGAAGCGCGGCGCGAAATAGGAAATGGCATAGATCCGCAACCAGGAAGACGTGGGTGTGAGCGTAAATATTCCCTTGGTCCTTGTTTCGCGCCTCGGTGCTGAAAACTACGACGCGAACTTTCAAGGTTACTTTGTGTGTGTGTGTGTGTGCCGTGCGACTCAGCCAGTGTCTAGGTCAGTCAGAACGAGACACCCATGCAGCCATCAGTCATTTAGCATGTCGAGAGAATCAGTCAGTGCTTTGTTTCCAGTCAACAGTCTAGTCAGTCAATCACAAATAGCAATGTCAGTCAACTTAGCAGTCTCCTCTTAATCAGTCAGTACATCAGTCAGTTTTTTTTTTTTTTTTTTCAGTGCACTTTTAAGTCGAAGACCTTGTCAGAAATAGTTTAGCAGCATCGGTCACCTTAACCATTTGCTAATCAGTCACAGTCAGGCAATCATCCAGTCAGTCATTCAATCAGTGAGTCATCAATTGAGTCACCAGGAGCCAGCCAAACATCCAGTCAGCAGTCCAGTCTTTCCTTCCTTTCATTATACCTTGGAGGGAAGAAAGGGAACCAGTGTTTGAGGAACCGAATAAGTCTTGGTGAAGGGCGGGTTGCTTCCTCTGAATCCTCGACCCTCGCTAACACGTACTCAAGGCGACCACGAAGACAGGCCTTTAGTGTGTCAAGGCCGGTGTACAGCGCTGGCCGCCACTCGGGGGCAAGGCGTGGGTGGCAGTAGTGGTAGTAGAGGTAGTCAGGAAAAGAAAAGAAAAGCAGGAAGGAAGTAAATATTGATTCACAGCTTAATCATAGTGAAACAACTTTTTTTTTTTGCTTTTTTTTTTCTTGCATTTTCGTGTATTATCACTCACAGTCGGTTACCTTATCAGTCAGTCTTCCAGTCACCTGCAAATCAGTCAGTTCATGCACCCAGTCACTCGTGCAACCAGTCAGTCAACGCAAACTAACTAAAGTATTATTAACCAGGTCCCTATTAATATATAAGACCTACCTTTATATAAATACCAACGCTTATGTATAGATAACAAAGACAGGACGATGACCCTCCACCCTATCACGTGACCGAGGGGCGAGGGAACGCCTGAGATCGTGATGCGGGGAAAATCAGACGGGGAGGGTTGATGCGATGTGTAGCCACGCGGGAGATCACGTCCGGAGGTTGAGGCCGCTGGTGCGCGTGACTTACTGCGGCAGGGTCACTCGCCACCCAGTCATGAGGTTAAGAGAGCGGCAGTGTGAGGCGGAGGGTGTGACTGACAGGTGTGGTGCAGTGCGGGGTTTGGAGGGTGATTTATACGAGTACAAGTGTGAAACAGAAGAAATGGCTAGATAGGGTGAGGGAGAAGAGATGGGTAATACATGTCAGGATGGGAGGGAAAGATGTTAGTGTGGGTGAGGCAGGAAAGGTCGCTTATCATGCTTGGACGAGGCAGGAAAGATGGCTTATATATGCTGTGGTGAGACGAGTAATCAACTAGTACTGTTAAGGTAGCAATGCATGGTTTGTCATGGAGTGTGTGGCGTAGAGAGAGGAAGAGAATAAAGGAGCTAGACGTGTGTGAGTTTATGCGTGTGTGTGCCAGGGACGGCAGGTGTATTAGGGCATCGTGCAAGTTAGAAAATTAAGGAAAACAGAGACGATGAATGAAGGAAGGAAGGGAGGAAGGAAGGAAGGAAGGACGGTCGTGAGGTACATGTTTGTTTCCCAAGGACAAGAAGTCTCTAGTCGTGCTCGTTATCAAGGCCAAAAAATCTCGTATCGTAGCTACAAACTGGTATTTCTTCACCGACCGCCACACCGACCGCCACACCGACCGCCACACCGACACGAATCAACACAGGCGCTCAATTTAAAAGCAAGTGAAGGTAACCCGCGTGGAAAAAATAAAAAAAAAAAATAAATAAATAAATAAGTAACATGAACACACAACGCTACGAAGAACATATAACAACGAACAACTTAACACAGCGATCATAATCTAATACACCACTAACAGTAAATAACACGAGAATCATCTGACAACACCACGAACGCCTCATTTCACATCTCTCGTCCGTTTCCACGCTGGGACTCGAAGAAACGAAGCGATAAAGGCGACAAGAGTGTTCCGAAGCATAGGATTGGGACGAGGGCATCGGTGAGGGGAGGGGGTGGACGTGGGAGGGATGGGGTGGGGGGGCGGGCTGGCCTCCTCACTAGTAAAAAAGTCAATTAAGTTTCGCCTGAGTGCCGCGGGGCGAAGTGTTGCTGAAGGGTTGTGATGCCCCGAGCCTTCACCTTGGATGGGGCGGAAGAGAAAGGGAAGGAAGGCTGAGGGAGAGGAAAGAGAAAGGGAATCGAGCAGCAGCGGAGTGAGAAAGAGAAAGGAACCAAAGAACAAGTTGGTTTGCTGTCAGAACCTGTCGGCACTGGTTCATATCGTGACCTGAACCTCGGAGAAATGGGACAGCACACATCCACCACTCGTCTGCTCACGGGGCGGCGACACGCAACCCCAAGTAAAACCCAGTGAAACCTTAACACCGCGCACCTCACACTCTTACACTCCTAACATAAAACCTTCTACTGGTTTCAAAGGTGTAGCGTTGTCAAGGTGCGATTAACCTGACTGTTTAGTTCAAGCAGCTGAGAGGGCGTAGGCAGGGGACTGAGAGGCTGTGTTTGGCTGAGACTTAAGTAGGGCGAGGCGGGAGGCGCTGTACTGTTAACTCCACGAGGGAAAGTCCATCTCAGCTGATTCACGGAGGAGGAGGAGCAAACAAACACAGATAACAAACATTTAATCTACTCATTACGATTTTATGATAAAGTAAAGAGGAATAAGTGCGTGGATGGACTGTGTAGGATGGCATAATGTGTTAGGGTGGAGCAGGGTGCGTGGAACGTAGCGGGAGGTGGAGGGACGTGGCATGTAGTGTGGTATGTGGGTCGGGTATGTTTGGCCCGCGAGGAAATAACGTGTCGATTTCACAAGGTAATGAAAACGGGGTGCAAGTTTAGTACAGTGCCACCATTAAGTTTTCGTTCACCCTCACCTCCCCTTCCCTTCACACTGCGTTCACTTTAAGCATGACTGTCACTTAGGTGGGAGCGGGGAGGGATGGGGGAGAAAGGTGAGGAGGCGAGGGAAGGGAGTGGTGCCAAGTGGGGTTAGTGTCCGCAAGACCTCAATTCCTGTGAGATACAGAACACGAAGGGTGAGGGTGACGCGCACACACACACACACACACACACACACTCCTAAAGGAACTAGCTAACCAAATATGAGAAAATGAAAAGGTTAAAGATTCCTACTTGCTAAAAAAAAGTCTGTTCTTTTCCTGTTTAGAGAGAGAGAGAGAGAGAGAGAGAGAGAGAGAGAGAGAGAGAGAGAGAGAGAGAGAGAGAGAGAGAGGGGAGTACCGTTTCGAGGGCACGCGGTCATGAAGAGTACTGTTTGGGGAAAGTACCGCAGAGAGAAATGAGAGGAGGAAGAGTGGTCAGGGGGGGTGAGGATGAGGAGTAGAGAGTAGAGAACTGGGTAAGAGGGGCGAAGCAGCTGAGAGGTTGAGGAGGAGAGGATGGGAAGGATCAGAGCACAGTGAATAGGAGAGAGAGAGAGAGGTGGGGGGCTGAGAATGAGGCGGGAAGAGGAGAAAAAGAATAAAGGAAAGGAAGCAAGGAAAGCAGGCAGAAATGAAAGAAAAAGAGGAAAAAAATGGATGAAAGAAAGAAAGATGAATAGAATAGCGGAAGAGGAAAAGAGATGAATGAAATAAGAAAGAAAGAAGGAAATTGAAAAAAAAGATAAATGGAATAAGCAAAGAACGGCAAGGAGAGTAGTAGTAGGAGGAGAAGGAAAAGGAGATGAATAAGATAAACAGAAAGGAGGAAGAGAAGGAGAGTAGAAGGCGTGGGATGCGTAGGAAGCTGAGCACATATTCTACCATGCATTTGGAAGGAAGGAGAGACCTGGAGACAGTTTAAGGAATGAAAATGACATTGCTTACCGTTAGAATCTTTCAAGGCGAGTACAGGTATACTAGTGTACTGGGTCAGGGGCGCTCCTCTGGCCCAATTACTGTACTTTGTTTAAGAGAGCGAAGAGGGAAGAACCCGCCCTGATAATTGATTACCACCCATATCATTGCTTATGGTCCGCTGTTGTGTGAATGCTAAGATGTGTACGTAGGGCAGCTGGTGTGGTGAGGGTGTGGGTCTGTCCTTGGTGACGGTGAGCTGGGTGAGCATTCGTGTTCCTATGATAGATCCGGCTTTTTCTGTCTCCTTTTCCTAATGTTTCGTCTTACACACTACTCCTCTTTATCCTCCTCCATGTCTCTCACGCGTATCCTTATTTCTTCCTTCATATATATATATTTTTTTCATTTCTTTCTTCTTAGTTTTCTCGTTTTTTCTTGCTCTAACTTTTTTTTTTCTAGCTGTTTATTTTCTTTCATTCTTTCCTATTTTCTTAGTTTCTTTAGCTTTTCTCTTCCTCAATCTTCCGTTCATCTGCATTCACGCTTAAATTACACGCATTACAAACATTCTTCCTTTCTTTCTCTTCTAGCTTCCTTGTTCTTCCTCCTGTCCTCCCTCCCTCTCTAGTTTACGTCTTTCTTATCCCCCCCTCCTCTTCCCCCAATCATGCACAGGTAATACGCGTAACGAACCAACTTTCACACCTGCGTCTGTGTTCTTGTTACGGAGTCGCGGTTGAGTGATGCGACGCCACCAGTCTTCTCCTCAGCCGCAAGACAATTTGTGGGCAACGCTCGGCTGGCAATGTCAAACTCGGCGACACTTCGATATGCGTGTTTGATTTCGACATGAGATTACGGAGGCTCGAGGGCGCACGGTGGCTAGGCGGAATGCTGAGTCGTTAACCGCATCCGATCCGTCGCCACAAAGGTTCGGTCTGCGGCGGGAGAAGTAGGCTGCTGAGACCACTGCGCCGTCTTCATGTAGTGGCGTAATTCATTAGTTAATGCGTGGACTATTTGCTCTTGTTCTGTCTCGTTATTTACATTCTCCCTCGTGCGTTCAGCCTTCACCTCTTCCTTCTCTTCCTTCTTCCTTTCTCGCTGCATCTGATTCCCTCCTACTTTCTTCCTTCCTTCCCTCCCGCGCACCTGCACCCACTCCCCGCTCTGTCTAGCCAGGAATTTTCGCGGCACTTGCACTTAAGGGCCCCCGGAACCTTGTTCAGGCGAGGGCTGGGCAGCGGCCAGCGAGCCTTCCCCCCCTTGTGACGGCAGCAGCGGTGGTGGTGGTGGTGGTGGTTGCGTCAGGGGGAGTAATTAGTGTTGTGTCTACCTGGCTAATTTGTGTCGAGCTATTTTTGCTGTGGCTTTTTTTTTTTTTTTTCTTTCCATGTTTTACCTGGCTATTTTTACCTGGGCGACCTCCGTGTCTGTTATGCGTCTTTGTCCGTGTGTCCATCCGTCCGCCCCCCCGTCCGGAAGTAAACGTGTACTTGTCCAATCGTGTATTCTTGAATATTGCCTGCCTGCGTGTGCGGAAGTGCCTGCATGCCTGGCGAGTACTGATAAAGTTTGTTGTCCCTTCAGGGACACTCGCTCGCCGTGCACTTTCTTGTGACCAGGAGAGTGGGCCTGCGTGGCGGCGCGGGGTAGGGGCATGGGGCTTACTGCCCCGAGGCGTCGCGGCAGCAGACACAAGCCGCTGGGCAGAGGCCTGAGCGGGGCACCACTGTAGCGCGGGCCACCGAAGGCACAGTGCCTCGCTCCCCGCCTGGTCAATGTCTTGTAACCGGAACTACAAAGAGAAAAAAAAACCGGAGCAGCGTCAGCAGCGCGCCAGGTGCTCCAGGCTCGCCATTCAGCTGCTCCCAAACTTTCGCCCGCGGTTTTTGAGTCAAGGCTGAACGGGTCAAGGCTCGCCTACCACCGCGGTACACTCGCAGCGCCGCCCGGGCCTACATCATCCCAAGGTGGGAACCGCTGCAGTGGGGCAGAGCGCCCCGCGCCCTGTTGGGGACCCGAGCCGCACGGTGAAAGTTCAGTGGTTAGGTCAAAACCTCGCCTGAGGAAACGCCTCCTCAGAAGCCTTTGTGTGCTCGCAGTTTTCTCCAGGAAATCTACTTCTGTAGCATTTAGTCGCTGTGAGGTCACGGCGCGAGGAGGGGAGGAGGGGTGGCGCTGCGGGGAGTGTGAGGCCCCACGCGAGGCGGGGCGGGACGAGGCGGGCTGGCCAGCGTCCTGCTACGAATGAATGAGCTGAAAGGAGCCGGCGTGGAAGGTTATGGGGAGGACGGAGGAGGGAGTGGGAGGGAGGGAGGGTGTCATTGTGTGGCAGACGTGGCAGCTTTAATGAGAATGGGTTGCCAGGAGTGTAGGGGAACGGGAGACCCTGGGCGGCGGATTGGCTAACAAGGCCATGACGACGCGAGGCCGATTAGGAGACTGCGGGAGGCTGTGTGGTCTTGGGAATGGTCAGGGGCGGTGGGCAGCGGACGAGCAGTACTCATCAATCACCACTCTGTAGCACAGCACAGCGGCACAGAGGCAGGGAGCATGACACGCCATTCCTGTCTGTGTATCCCTTAGTGAGAGAAAAGAAGAACATGAACAATCACTTTACTTGTATTCCCACGTTACTAAAGGCAACAACAACACAAGTTTAAGGAAAGTAACCTAGATCTGAGACAACCCTGGTTACCTGTTACTGAAACCTGCTCCCTCCCTCTCCCTCTCCCTCTCCCTCCTTCTCACACCCAGCTGCCAGGGGGGATAGGGGGATCCTCAAGCAATCCACTCCTCACTCGGAAATCCTGAGTTGTTAGAATATCCGGTCCAGATTTAGAAAACGGAAGCCGGAAAACACTCCAGTCCCCGCGTCACAGGTGCGACACAGGTGCGTCACTTACTGAAAAGAAAAGAGGAAAATAAAATAAAGAGGACGATCAACCAAAACAAATTGGAAACAGGAGAAAGAAAAGAATAATAAACTCGGAAGAAATGTAGTAATTACGAATCAAAGCAAAAGAAAAAAAAGACAAGAAAAAAGCTTACTCCAGATGAAAATAAAAGCGAAAAACGAAAAAAAAAGTAATGAAAGAAGAAGCAAAATAGACAAAGAAAAGAAGAGAAAAAAAATCAAATCTTACTGGTATACACTCGACAACCAATCACCTCCTGACGGAACCTCCTGTGGCCGCTGACGACTCCTGACTGCCTGAAATGGAAATGACATGCGTGTGACTAATGGAAGGAATAATGGTGAGGGATTTCCCAAGATGGTGGCGATATGTGTACATTTGTATGTAGGTCGAGTGTGTGTGTGTGTGTGTGTAAATGTTGAGTGATATGAAACTTCTACCATCTGTCGAGAGAGAGAGAGAGAGAGAGAGAGAGAGAGAGAGAGAGATGGAAACAAATAACGTCTATCAAATGAAATGCGGTTCATTAAAAGGCTATGGTGTCACGAGACGAGGGTCGAGGCCTCACTCACTCACTCAATCACTCACTCACTCACTCACTCACTTGACACGCATAAAATTACCTTGAGAAAAAATGTCAAGCACACACACACACACACACACACACACACACACACAGAAAAAAAAAGAGAAAAAAAGTTACTGAGTGTGAGTGTTTGCACCACCAGCAATGCAAACACCACTGTCTGTGTGTCTGTCTGTCTGCCTTTCTGCCTGTCTGCCTGACACAAGGTAACATGTACATAAGGTGGTGAGGAGTGAGGCTGCATTAGGATAGGTGGGGACAGAGCGAGATGAGGTGTGTGTGTGTGGTGGGGGGGGGATAGGAATGTTTTGAAATAAAGCGAGGTAGGATATGCTTGGGTAAGGATGGGTTGATAAGGTGTAATGGGAAGAGATTAGGGATAGGATATGCTTGGATCTGAATAGGATAAGGTAGCATGTGGATAGATTAGAATAAATGGAGATGGATGAAGTGGAATCTGGTTGTGTGAGAATGGATAGGGATAGAATATGGTTGTGTCTGGATGAGTTAGAACAAATGTGTTTATTGGGAATGTAGGTTTGGGTGGGTTAACATGGATAAGGATAGGATGATACGGTCTTGGATGGATTAGACTAGGTAATAAAGAAACACAACCTACATAGACACCAGAAAACCTCATATTGTAGTACTGCGTATCGAATTAGTTACGATACTATTACTGGAAAAGACTTTGCTAGACTGTAACGCTGGAAGAGAAACATATAGAAGCAACACAAAGTCCCTACACTAATGATAAGACTTGCACAGTACACACAACAAAAGTCCACTGGCTGGAGACGAGATAATCTGCTGGAATGAACAACTCTATTCACAAAAGCAATGGCGGAGACCTTGACTGGCGAGTGAGTGGCGAACAGCGAATAAGCCTCATCATGACTGTTTTCCGGGTGTGTACTCTGCAGGGAGCGAGAGGAGAGGGAGGAGAGGAAGGTGGAATGCAAGAGGGTAATGGGGAAGGGAGAGGTAGGAGGTCAGTTGTAAACATTGTCCCGTCGCCTGAAGCAACCTTGGCCAGTGTTCACGCTCGAAGGTACCTGTAACTCCCCTGTAACTCCGCCATAAACCCCAATAGCTCACTGGAAACCCATGTAAACCCCTGTAACCTTCTAGAAACTCCTGTAACCTTCCATAACCCTCTGTACACCCCTGTAACCTTCTATAACCCTCTGTAAACCCCTGTAGCCTTCTATAACCTCCTCTAAACTCTTGTAAAACCCCCTATCCTGTAACCCCTGTAAAACCTGTAATCCCCCCTGTAAAAGTTTTATAAATACCCTGCAGTTCCCTGTAACCACCTCTGTAGTCCCTGTACGGCCATGCTGACCCACTGAAAGCCTCACATGTACGTACCTTCCACACCTTTCTTTCCATCGCGCGCCACGTCCCTAAAATATCTCAAGGGTTGTGGCGGAGCAGGTTTTGCGGGGTGTTCGTTCTTCTGCACCCACTCTGAGGTTCGTTTCTTGCCACTCACTCCCTCGTTCTTTTCTTTCAGTGATTACCGCGTTGTCCTTTGACCTCCTGCCACTTGCGGCCTTCCAGCCATGTTTCTTAACCACAACTCAAGAATCCTTTAAAAAATGAGCCTCCCCAGATTAACTGCACTAATTCCAAAGTGACTTAAAGATAATTGATTTCAGAATAACTCCAGAATTATCCTCAGAATCTCCTCAAATTCCCCAAACCCCAAAAACCACCTCGGCCCACTAAATCATTCCAAGCTAACCTCAAAATAACCCCGAAATCAACCAAAACAACCGCAAAATAACCTTATCTCTCGAATTTCCTCAATAACCCCAAAAAATCACCGGAAATGACCCCAAATCACCCCAAGATATCACAAAACTACCCTAAAATAATCCCAGTCATCCAGAAACAACCCAAAAATCACTTTTGAGTCACCCTAAAGTCACCTTCAAACCCCAGGACCCTCCCTCACGACTCGCGGGGTTCCACAGGGCACTAATAACATCGGAATGGTAACCTTGCGCAGCGTTCGTTAGTCAAGAATATTTCTAGCGTGATCCTCGCCTTGCCTCGCTTTGCCTCGCCTGCCAGAAGTCGGTAGCGGTGCTTTCAGAGGTGGGGAAGGCGACCCTGAGACTTCGTGAGGCGTCTTGGGGGCAAAAACACGCTTTGTTCACTTAAAAACAGGAAGAAGCTTAGAACGTGTACTCCTGCATTCCCGGGAGATTGCAAACAGCGTCCCCTAAGAGTGTTCCTGTCTTCAATGCCGTTGTGGAAATAGAGAATAGCAGAGACTACCGTGTTTATGTTGAGCGGAAAAGAAAGATTGTGTGAATTAATAATAGAAGCTAATGGGAAACTGTGGACTCTCCTAAGCTATTGAAGAAATTGATTAGCTCTTGTAGAAATCGACTTAGCTTTTGTAGAAATAAAACTGCAGTGGAAGGACGTGGGTTGTTCTGAGCCACTAAAGGACTTAGCTAAATGACTCCAGAGGATGTACTACTAGGATGAACCATTTTCTAAGCCTCTAAACTAAAGAAACTTAACGCAAACCTGGACTAAAGTTTGGCTGACTGGGAAACAACAACAACAACAACAACAACAGATAATCCTACGTCTTTGTCTTGTTAATACATCCCACATCGAGACGCACACACTGATGATGTTTATGTAAAAGAAGAAAAAAAAAGACTACACACACATTGCTTACATCACATCTATTGCGCCATGTTCAGTATCACAACTACACCACGTTACACGGAGACTGTTTTGTGAGGCTGTGAATCATCTGGTCACTCAATCACTCTGACCTTTAATGGAGTAGAGCAAAGTAATATTTTTAGACTCTTACTAAGACCATTGAGAGGGAATGTAAGTGACTGTGTCTGTACGTATGTTTGTGGAAGAGGAAACTGTGTGGAGAGGTTAGTGCGTCTACATTGAAGTAGTGGGGGCAGAGGAAGGCTAAACTATCTTAACTGAATAGAGGTGGACCTTCCCAAAGCAGCAGACCTTGTGGGAAGCCTTCGTGGGGGGTGGGGGGGAAGCGGAAAGCCCTGCCCCCTTGCCCCCACAAGGCTGAACAGACAGACAGACAGACAGAGACAGACAGACAGACAAATAGATAGATAGACAAAGGAGGATCAGGCCTTGAAGCAAGATTATATATATAACTGTTGTAAAATGTTTATGATCGATACTTTTGTTAATTTCGAAATATCTTAATTCCCTCGTGTTCCCATGAATAGAAAGAAATTTACAGTAAAACGACTTTGTGTGATGATAAACGATATCTTCACTATTTGAATTATTAAACATTGACTTATTCTACGTAAGCGTACTAGCAAAGATCAGCAGTTCTTCTTGCATTGGGATTTCGCTGTAAAGTAATTTTTTTATCAGTTGTTTGTCGTTTTCTTTCCCCGACGAGGAGCGCGGTGCCTCGCCTCGCCGCCCTCCGTCCTCAACCTTGAGCTGCGTCAGGTAAACATTATTCAAACTGAAGGTGACTAGACGTGCAGCTGAAGCCGTGTCTACCTGTGTGTGTGTGTGTAGACCAGCCCCACACACACACACACACGCACGCACACACCATTTAAAACTGTCCCTCGCTGCCTCCACCCTCTTACTCCTACTCCCCTTCCTCTCCCTCCCTCTCACTCCATTCTTATCACTAATTACTCCACCCATCCCTCCCTCCCTCCTTCCCTCCTTCTTCTCCCTCTCCCATCACTACGCACTTTGAGAGCCGTTTGAAGGCTGTGTGATGGGAGAGGCGGCGCATCAAGGCAGGGAAAACGGGAAACGAGATCTTGACTGCCTTGTGGTCTGAGAATGATGGGGATGGCTTTTGATAGCACCTGATGACACTTGCGGGTGGGAGGAAAGGGGAAGAGAGGAGGTAAGATGGACAGTGGGAGAGGGTAAGGGAGGGGGAGGTAGGAAAATGGAGAGCAGAGAGGAGGAAGAAGAGAAGAGAATAAAAGAGAAATAGGAACAGAGGAAGAGTGAGAAAGGGCAGAATTAGGTTAGGATAAACATAGAGTAGAGAAGAGAGAAAGGGGAGGTATGGTAGAGACAAATTTGAGACCAGACAGAAGAGAAAACAATTGTCAAGGAAGGGAAGGACAAGGAAGAGGAGAAAGGAGAGGAGAGGAAAGGAAAGGAGGAAGAACAGGGGACATTGAACTGTTTAAAAAGAAAGTGTCATGTTGTTTTGAAGGCGTACCGTGTGTGTGTGTGTGTGCGTGCGCAGTGAGTGATGGTGTGACAGGCTACAGCGGGTAGCACATTCTTGCAATCCTGTGAAAGTGAAAGTTTTGGCATAACTCCAGCATGACTCCAGTGACGGAACTACAATATATACACCCTGGTTCGTATGCCATAGTACATAGATACTCGTACACGCCCAGACGCCCACCGCTACGAGGGGTCATTTGAGGGACGTCGGGAAATAATGTATAGGGGAGATAAACCCAAAGAACCTTATCTGTATTCAGTTCTTCCATCTCTTGGCTGCCGCTTCGGTGTTTGGGATGCTAGACAGGACAGCTCTCTTCCTTATAGCTGCGCCCTGGCGTGGTGTCAGGGAGGAGAAGGTATTTTGGTGTCCTCTGGTCCTCCTGCTGTTGTTGTGGCTGCTATTACGGTTTCTGTGGTCGTTATTTGTCTTCTAAGTGTTGTTTGTTTAGTGTATTTTGTTGTTTGTCTGGTTCGTGGTTTGTTGTGTATTCTTTTAACTGTTCTCCGTGTTTTCTTTTTTTTTCTATTCTAGATCCTTTCTCATACGTTCTATTTATTTTTCTTTTAGTGCTTCTCTTTTCCTCTCATTCCATGGTTTAGCTTTCCTTTCATTCACAAAACCGTTCGCTCAAGGCTTCCATAGACAATTAGGTTTCACTTGTATTTTCTTTCAGTGCCAAATCAACAATCTCACTTAGCCTAACTAAACCTAGAAACCATGTTCCCTTTGTGTCATAAGTTGTGTCACGTTTTCTTTGTGTCATAAGTTGTAGCTCACCCAACCAAACCTAACCAATCGCAACCTGACGAAGGAGGAACTAAGCCTCTCCGTTCCTCCTGCAGGCATAGGTATAGACGACAGCTTCGTGATGCTGGCTGCCTGGCGCCGCACGAAGATCCAAGACTCGGTGCCCGACAGGATGGCGCAGACCTTCGCTGATGCCGCCGTCAGCGTGACTATCACCTCCATCACGGACATGATTTCATTCTTTATCGGCGCCATCACGCCTTTCCCCTGCGTCCAAATCTTCTGCCTCTACACAGGTGAGTCTGGCTTCATGCAGGTGTTCGTCTTTCTTCAAGTAAATGTCTTCTAAAGGTGTTTGTCTTCATATAGATGAGTTTAGGTTTCTTTCTACAGGTTAGTTAGTATTTCTACAGGTGAGCTGCTCTTCTTACAGGTGAATTTAGATATGATTTGATTTCTACAGGTGTTTGTGTGAGTTTAGGTAAATTTTTTTTCTTTCTACAGGTTAGCGCGTCTTTCTACAAGTAGGTTATGCTTTCTGAAGGTGACTTTACGTGAGTTTGTCTCCTACAGGTGAATAGCCTTTCTACAGGTGAGGCAGGAGAGAGGCGCGTGTTCGTGGTTGTGTCAGTGGCGTGTGGGAGGGAAAGTGGGGAAGTGTTATTACCGCTCCACTTACTTATTATTGTGATGATTAAATTTCCACACCTTTTGTCTAGCAAGTGGCATAGTGTTCCCTTCATCACGACGTCAGTTATCACTCAAGGTGTTAAATGTGTGTGAATTTGTTACTGGTATTAAGGAGGTATTTGTGAGAATTCTTCAAGCAGTATGTGTAGATTTTGTTAGTCTTTCCTTTTCTCCATAAATTAAATAAAAGAAAACTAGTCTCGTAGTTGAGGATTTTTTAAAATTTTATTGAAGCTGCGATATTTTTCTTGGCTTTTCTTGCAGTTGTGGTAAAATTTTAACCATTTTTCGTAGTCGTGGTAAAATTTTTGATCATCTCTTGTATTGAGGCTAATTTTCTAACTGTTTCCTGATGGTACGTTAAATTTCTCGACCATTTCTTGTACATACGGCAAAATTTTTAACCATATCTTGTTGCTCCGGTAAAATTTTTGGGGAAATTCGTACTAAAGTGTTCTTATCACTGCAGGAACGGCGGTGCTGACGACATACCTGTGGCACATCACCTTCTTCGGCGGCTGCATGGCACTCTCAGGCTACATGGAGAAGGGACAAAGGCACGGCTTCACTTGTCAAAAAATCAAGGCCAAATCTGAAACAGGTAGGTGATGCGGTGCTGCTTTGATACGAAACGCCTTTTCTCTGTAACTACAAGTGAAAGTTAAGGTCGCTATAGTTTATTTTTTTATTTATTTATTTGTTTATTTATTTTTTTACGTCAATTAGTTATTTGTGGTGATTGGTGGATGGAGTCTGTATAGTTTGTGTGCTTGCGTGTGTTTGTTTCATTGTATTTAGGGGGATTTGTATTTTGGAGTGATTCATTTGGCGTAATTAGTGAATAGAGTTTACATGGAAGTTTTTGCGTGTGTTTTTTTTTCTTTTTTTGCGTGTTGCGTGTGTATCTACATTTGTTTTCGTATGTTTGCGTTTTTCCTTGCGTTTGTGTGCGGGCGTGTAGTTGCGTTGTTTGTGTACGTTCGTCTGCGTGTGTTTGCGTGTGTCTGTAGTTTTGCTTTGTGTGTGTGTGTGTGTGTGTGTGTGTGTGTGTGTGTGTGTGGTTGTGTGTTTGTTTATGCTGACGGATCCCGTAACTTTCTCTGCTTACAGTGAACGAGAACTACTGTTACCGGGTGTTCTGCACGGGTGGCATCAGCGAGCAAGACCCACACAACCCGATGGATAACAAACCTCACGCCCTCATGGCCTTCTTCAGGGACTACGTGGCTCGCTTCCTCAACATCCCGGCCATTAAAGGTGAGAAAGGCATCTTGTTCTCTTGCAGCGCATCTATAACATTTGTCCATTTCAACGCGTAGAACAGAAAGATTATTTGTCTGAATTCTGGGATTTTTGTTCATTCCAGCATACAAAGGAACTGGAATGTTGTCCACTCTTACATATAAAGAACTGAAAGATTGTTCATTGTAACACGTGGGATTGGAAGATTGTTCATTTAAGATTTACCAAAGTCTTGATGTTTTTCGGTGAGTGAGTGGGTGGTTAAGTTGTGTTAAGGGCATCATTGAATAACCTCCTCGCCTCCCGCAGCCTTGGTGGTGATGGTGTTCTTGATCTACCTGCTGGTGGCGTGCTGGGGGTGCACCATGGTCAAGGAAGGGCTGGAGCGACGCAGACTCTCGCGAGATGACTCCTATTCTGTCGATTTCTACGACCGCGAGGACAAGTACTTCAGAGAGTTCCCTTACAGAATACAGGTATTTAAGCCACTGTTTTTCCTCATCCTGTCTTTGCTTATCCTCCCTCTATTCTCTGTACTTTGTGGCATCACTTAACTGCAACTACTGTACTGTATGTGCCCCTCTGTTCTCCCTTATCCTGCCTCTCCTTATTGTCTCATGTTAATGGACTTTGTGGCTTCGTTTCTTGGGGATTCTTGGGTCTACTGTATGTATCCCTCTGTTCTTCTTTATCCTGTTAAACCTGTTAAAAGTAGATGCTATGAGACATCGAAACGTTCAAGAGAGGAAACTTTATCCGAGCCATTTTTCCAGGTTGTGATCACCGGGGACGTAAACTACAGTGACCCGGAGACGCAGAGAGGACTGATGGAGCTGCACCAACAATTCGAAAACGTGTCTTACATAGTGGGCGGCCCGTTATACACCGAGTCCTGGATCACTCACTGGTTCAGTTTCCTCGACAGAAATATGGAGTACCTGGGACTGAACGTGACCACTGAGGAGGAATTCATCGCCACCCTGAGAGAGGTGAGCTGGCGGCATTTTGTCCCATTTTGAGCGTGTGTGAATGGAACCAGTTGTTTTTTCTCATATGTGTGGATCAGTTGTCTTGTCTAGTGTGTAAACCATTTGTCCCTTTTCGAACTTGTATGGAGTTCTTGTCTTGTCTTGCCTCGCCTTGTCTTGTCCTGCTTTGAATTTGTGAACCATCTGTGTTACTTTGAAGGAACATCATATCGTAACTTCCCCTCTTTCTCCACCTCCTCCTCCTCCTCCTCCAGATATACCTAGCCGGAGAGGCCAATCCGTATGCTCTAGATGTGACCTTCAATGAGGACTACACCCGTATCGTGGCATCGCGTTTCATCATCCAGACCTACCAGATCAAGGACGCCAACGCGGACAAGGACATGATGGAGGGGCTGAGGAAGATTGCGTCCGAGTCGAAATTCAACGTGACTGTGTTCAATCCGTTCTTCATCTTCTTCGATCAGGTGAGAGGCGTGTTTGGTTTGGTGTGTTGGGGTGCGTTGAGGTCACGAGGCTCTGGAGTGTTTGGTTGGAGTTCAAGACGTTGTTTCTGTGGAGGTCTGAGGGTTCAGTTTGTGTGCGTGTGATGTTTGGTTTGGCGTGTTTTGGTATTCTAAAGTCACAAGGCACTGAAGTATATATGATTCATGTGAGATAACTTAACACTGCTTCCATAGATTTTGATAATTTAGTTCTTGTGTGTATGGTGTGTTGCAGTTGATCTTTTGCAATGTTGGTGACTGTTGTTGGTGTTTCAGTACGTGCTGGTGCGGACCACAAGTATCCAGGCCATCAGCTTGGCGGCAGCCGTCATGATGGTGGTGTCGCTCATCTTCATCCCCAACCCACTGTGCTCGCTGTGGGTCGCCTTCTCCATCGTGTCCATTGAGATCGGCGTCGTGGGCTACATGACTCTGTGGAATGTCAACCTGGACTCCATATCAATGATCAACCTCATCATGTGTATCGGCTTCAGTGTGGACTTCTCAGCTCATATCTCGTATGCTTATCTGGCAGCCAAGGTGGACACTCCCGAGGAGCGCGTGCGCGAATGTCTCTATGCCCTGGGCCTGCCCATCTTGCAGGGCGGCCTGTCTACCATCCTGGGCATCACTGCACTCATCCTCGCTCCTTCCTACATATTCATCACCTTCTTCAAGACTGTTTTCCTGGTCATCTTCTTCGGTGCCATGCACGGAATCTTCCTCCTGCCGGTGCTGCTGTCCCTCATGGGCCCGGGCTCCTGCACAAAGAAGAAGAGGGAAGTATCCCCGCTTTCCAGAAACCACGCGCATCCTTTCTATGTGCATGGCAACGACCTGACCCCTGTGGACCCCAGGGACCCAAGTGGCCTGAAGATCCCGCGTCCTCACAGCGGCCTCCCGGCACTTAACGGCGTGATCCCCGAAGGGCCCGGCAGCCGAGTGCGTCCCGGCACCTTAGTGCCTCACGGCGCTTCCATCAAGGATGACGGACACAGTCTGGAGAAAGACCTGGGTCTGGGCACGTCTGGCGAGGAGTCTAGCGAGTCCAGCCTGAGCAAGGGCGTCACCTCGCGACGCGGCGGCCCTGACCTGGTACCCGGCAGCGGCGGTCGGAAGAGCCTGCCCATCATGGAGGTGTATAGCAACAACGGCTACGTCAGCGACGACCTGGAGGCGGAGGAGCGGAGAGCCCAAGAGATGAGGGCCCAGGAGCGGCGGCTGGACCGATACGGCGAGTGGGAAGACCCGCGCCAGAGTCTACCCAGCCACCGTCCGACCAGCCATGGCACCGGCCACCTCGCCGGCCGCCGCTCCAACTCTTCCCGCCCCCGCAGCCAGGATCGCTCCCGCCCCTTAGATGCGCGGGAGAGGATTGAGCGCCGGGGATCCTCGGCGACAAGACACGGGTCCCGCGCCTCGCAGGAGCCTCGGGGCCGCTACCGTGACCACCACTAGGGGCACCGCGTGGGTGCCGTGTGCCATGGGCCTGTACAGTGTACATAGTGTAGTGTGAAAGGACAGGTCCAGCGGGACCCGCCCAGGCCCTCCTCCACCCTTCCCGAGGTACTGAGCCGCTCCCCAGGTGGTGCCATCTGCCATCCTGCCATCCTGCCATCCTGACCTCCTGCCAAATTGTTAGTTTTCCATTAAGGTTGTCATTCCTTCCAGTGGTGTGCGGGCCTTGCAGCGAGGCATGTGGGCGAGTGCTGGGTGGCTGCGGCCGGCACGCCACCGCGGCGCCGCACCACTCACCGCCGCCCATTTCATTTCAGGGAAAAGTTTATCACTCGACGCGATCCATCGACGAAGACAGACGAGCGTGGCCGGCAACGGCAGCGTGTGTTGCTCAGTGTCTGAAACCCAGCCACGCCCACGCCGGACTGTGTGCACGTGTACACCCACGTGTGCACACGTGCACAGCAACCAGCGTGAAGGTGCACGCATGTGCATTTTAATTTTATCGAAACTCCAAATACGCGGTCAGGTCTGCCTGGCCAAGCTCACAACTAACTAGTTTGATCCTCGTAAACTGTATCAGTTACACGATGTCTGTGCTGAATGCCGAGCGCGATGGCGGTCTTAAAAATCTTAAAAAAGAAAAATTCAAAGCTTATAGTTTTTAATATTTTAATACTCCAGTTTTATAATGTATGATATCTATTAAGATTTTATTCCATTCATAATTTTAATGTCATAATATTTGTGGTAGTGCTCATGTATTGTGTCTGTACCTACGTGTGCCTGTATGTATGCATGTATGTAAGTATGAATGTATGTATAAGTATGGATTTTATGTATGCAAGTGTGTGTACGTAGTATATATGCAGTGAGAGGCAGCTGGCCCACCACCGTCACGCCACCACCACCCTCGGCGCCGCCGCCAGTAACTTGTTCCCACGCGAGTACAAAGACATTTTGTTACAACGACTTCATTGTGTTAAGCAAGAGTTGGAGTGGCGGGGCGGTCTGGCGGGGACTGGCGAGGGTTGCAGGCCCGTGACGCCACCGCCCCGCCCCGCCGCCCTCTTCATAATCAGAAAACACGGCGAGACTGGCAGAGATTAGCCTCACAAAATTCAGTATTATTAAGCTCTTCTACGTGTTTTTGTATCATTAATGTCACTAATAAAATGTTTTGACAAATTAAAATATTTTAGATGTCCTCCTTGTTTGATTGGGCTGTCCGTCCTGTTTGATTGGACAGTGCTTTAAGTATACTGAAACACCTGGATGGGGTGCTTGAATACCCTCGAATCTCCTCGAAGCGGCTTCATTTCACTACCCGTTTGCACTAGTAGCAAGCAAGGAAGGCCTCCCTTCAAGGTGTCTCAGACCTCTCTCTCACTGGGCGTAGCCGAAGTGCTGGTGTGCTGAGGAGTGAAGCCGATGATGAAAAAGGATCGAAGGGGGGGGACAGGTGCGTAAGGCAAAAGCGAATTTATTAAGCAAGCGTATTTTGGTGAAACGCAAGTGAAACCGTCTAGAACAAGGTGATCAGCTATCAGCCTTCAGTTATCAGCTATCAGCCCTCAGTTCATCACTAGTAGTAGTATATAGATAGTACTATTGTCAGTCACCAGTCCATTTACGTAGTAAGCAGCACTACCGTATCCAGTATCCAGTACGTGGTAGGATCTTATCTAAGTAAGTGTTTAGATAGGTTCTATCCTGTACGGATACCTCGAAGACTTGTACGGAACGGATACCTCGAAGAGCGTCCGTAGAAAAGCTGAACACTTCACCATCCAGAAATTATAAAAAAAAAATAAAAAAAAAATAAAAAAAAAATAAAAAAAAAAAAGAAAAATGAAAAACCAGAAAAATTGTGAGTCCTCTGAACTCTTACAACTTTAATGCTTGTTTCCTGCAACACTACAGCCAACAAGTCTGACACACACTGTTCCCTCACAGGTACACAGCATTACGTGCTGGAGGCGGCGTCCGATACAGAGACTGAGCTGAAGTCACTGCTAGGTGGTGGTGGTGCCGACAGCCGCATCCGAAGTGATCCTGCTGCCGCTGCTTCTCTGAAATAATTAAACAAATCCACCTTAATACCATGTGCTTAATAAATTAAATTAATAACACTAAATCCTTCACTTCTCCCCTACTCACCCTCTTGCAAATTTCTCTGCACCGCTCCGTAATCTTCTCTGCACTGCTCCGTAATCACTGTACTTACATACACAAACACCATTGACAACAGCTTCACAACTCAGACCAAGGAACTAAAAAACTATACTCCCCAGATCGACTCCCTCGCTTCTCATCCGAAACTCTGAAGGAGACAACGCGGCGCAGAAGGGAGGCAAACCTGCACGTAGCCGCAAAACGCAGACACTCCTCAGCTAATCTGCAAATACAGTTCGGTGAAAAAAAAAAAAAATAAATGGTATATATCCTACAGTGATATATTTGGTCACAAAATGCACGTGCCGTGGTGGAGAAAGCGAGTGTGTACAAAGCTAAGAGGAAGAGGTGGGAAGGATATGTGGGAGAACTTCGGTCCCTCAATCCTACGAGGAGGACTAGAGTAGGAATAGTGATTGAAAAATCACAATAGATAAGGGAGTGGAGTGTTAGAGAAACAGGAAAACATGAAAAAATCACAATAGGTAAGGGAGTGGAGTGTTTGAGAAACAGAGCATAGGTAGGAAGTCTGCGAGTACAGACTAGACAGAGGACGAGACAAGACGGAGGTGTAATAGTGAAGGGACTGATACTGGACGAGGAAGGATATAGAAAACAGAAAAAGCATATTTGAAACTTTCCTTCATTCCTCCATATATATATATATATACAACACTTATCACACGAACAATCAATCACCTCATCTTACCTAGAACCAATCGAGAAACCATGACGAAGGCAGCAGAGAAACGAAGACCAGCACGACCTCCTTCCATCACGGCCACGGCGACACTGAATGCCGGACCGAGGCGATGACTTGAAAATGGCTCTCCCTGCTTCACTGACCCTTGTTTCGAACCCTCAGTCTCGCGTGTTTCGAGTCTGTACTGCTTTCTTGTTGATTTCGGTCCTGTTTTTTTTTTTTTTTTTTTTGTGTATGTGTGTGTGTGTGTGTGAGTGAATGGCTTTTATTTATTTATTTAGGTATTTCTGTATATGGTAAGAGTCTTTTAGTTATATAAGTACGTAGTGGTAATTAATTCTAACTTCTTAACAACCTGATTATTATGCTTCTCAAGTCACGTTAAGTCCCATGCAATGAAAATTACAACAATAACTACTACTACTACTACTACTACTACTACTACTACTACTACTACTATAGTGAATAGCCATACGCATAAGTGCTCATAATAGTTTTCATAGTTAATTATCATTGCCTTGTAAATATATTGCAATAGACGAGATATTCACATCAAAACATATAACAAAGATTTTTTTTTTTTCTTTTCATTTGGTTCAAAGGATACAGGTTGAAAAATAAAAAATAAATAAATAAATAGATAAATAAAAAAAATAAAAATAAAAGTCTTGTATACATGGCTCATTGTTATCTTTATTTTAAATTTCATAAAAACAAAATGATACGTTTAATATGTGACAAGAAAAAGTAATATTGTACAAATATTTCTCTTTGCCACACACACATACACACACACACACACACCTCCTTCACCTCTTCACCAATGAGAATCTGATCGAGGTTATCAAGAAGAGGGAAGAGATAAGAGGATAATGTTAATAACTAAGAGGAAAGAGGACAATAGAATAAAGGACAAGAAAAGAATGTAAATAATGATGATTACGAGGAAACAAGGCAATGATAAGATAACAATTGGAAGAGAAGAGGAATTATAATAATATTAACGAGATGAAGGAAAAATGTGAATGATAATGTAATAAGGAAAAGAAGAATGAAACGAATAATGATGATGAATAGTAGGTAGGAGAATAATAAGACCACAAATAAACATGAAACAATAGAGGAATAACAGTAACAATAATAACAAAATTATGAAAGAAGGGAAGAAAAGGAAGAGCCCTGGTACCCTATCAGGACCTTAAAGGACAGGTCAAAGGGCATAAACAAAAGATCAAAGTACGATAGTGAAGATAAAGGTACAAGAGCAATCCTGAGTGCTCGTGACTAGAGAAAACAGTGTGATTTTAATGGAGGACTATAAAGAATTTTGAAAATGTAGCGAATACGATGAGAAGTGTTAGAAAGTGTAGGAAAGAGAGGTGAGAGCACTCTGTATTCTCTATAAAGGCTACGTCAAATATGAATTCCTCGCCCTTATTACCAACTGCACATCAGAAGGAGGGAGCCGTTACAATACAAAGATAGATCGATAGATAGATAGATAGACAGATAGATAGATAGATAAACAAATAGATAGCGAATATAAAAAAGGAGAAAAAATAAATGTAGACTGAGGAACAGCACAAAAAAAGAGAGAAATAGAAGAAAATTGCTATTTGCTTAAGTTAATAATCGTATTCCAATCCTAACTTGGACTCAGCCAGCTTGATAGATCCCTGGGCCACTGTCTTGAGTCCTGAGGGAAGCGCGCGGGTAATTTCAAGTGCCCCCGTGGTCCTGCGGAGGTCAAGGCAGGTCACAATCAGGATAAATTCACCAGTAAGGTCTTGGTAAATGGTGGTGGTGGTGATGGTGGTGGTGGTAGTGATAGCTTATGTAAGAAACAAGTAAACAAAGGAAGCTGCAAGAAGCCATCAGTCCTACACGTGGCAGTCCCTGTATGTGATGGTGTGGTGATGACAAGTAGACAGATAGATAGATAGATAGATAGATAGATAGATAGATAGATAGGTAGACATATAAATAAATAGACTGGCTGACTGACTAACTTACTGATAGACAAATGCAAGATAGATACATATAAATAAAACAACAACAACAACAACAACAACAGCAACAACAACAGCAACAACAACAACAACAGTACTAACAACAATAAATCAACAAAACATCTAACTAATCAACTAACTTCCTAACCTAACCACTCTAACAAAACATTAATAACGAACAACCCTCAACAGCCACACAAACAACCTTAACTACATAACAACCAGCTGTCTTATACTCCTCCTCCTCCTCCTCCTCCTCCTATTACTACTACTGCTACTACTACTACTAATTTTCCTTCATTACATTCTACTGCCAAAGACAAGCACTTACTTCCCCACAGTGGAGGAGACGACAGCTAAACTTGCTCCCATTACGCGGCTCATTAACGAAGGACTGGAGGAAGACGATTCTAAGGGGGACAGAGGGCGCCAAGGCATCTCCCTCAGGAACTCCCCAATTGCTTCATTTACCTGCGGCGCCTGACTCACGTGTGACAGGTAGCCACGCCCCGGCACCGGTCTTACAGTAATTCGTTCCACGTATTCTGAAAGCGAGTGAGTGAGTGAGTGAGTGTTGTTGTTGTTATCATTATTAATTTTTGTCTTCATCTCTAGTTTTTTTTTTTTTTTCTATTTCTACTTTATTATTTTTCTCCTTCGTCTTCTTCCCTTTCATATTCACCTCTCTTTTTCTATATTTCTACTTCTGCTCTAATTCTTTGATTTTCTCGTATAATTTTCTCGTATTATTATTTTTCGTATTATCAGCTAAAAAAAAAATCTTGACACACACACACACACACACACACACACACACACACACGTACCTGCAGAGCGGTAGGCGAGGTCAAGAGGAAGAGCCGGATCCGCATCACCCATCAGTAGAAGCGTTGGTTTGGTTATGACATCTGGTTGCGGTTCCTCCTTCTCCACTTTGCTCAGGTCGATCTGTCTTAGGTGGTTGAGAGGCCCCCGCCAGTCCTCTGTTGGGTGAAGAGGGGGAAGGTGTGACGGGGGAACAGTTAGGTGACGTGTGTGTGAGAAAATTTGTCTTGTGTGTTGATTTCAGTGTGGGATTTGTGGAGTTTGTATTTGTTGATCAGTAAAGGTCTCTCTCACTTTCTCTATCTCTCTGTTATAGGTTACTTTCCACCTCATGCCTACTTCTCTCTCCCACGGCTATTTTCAAAGGCCACAGAGATGATTAACCGGGTTCTCAAGAGTGTTTCTCCTGTTAATGTAGGAATCTTGCTAATATATTACTACAATCGTAAAAACACCCTTAAAAACCCGTGTCACTTCAACTAGAGCCTCTTGAATGTAGTGGAGGAGCATAAGTGTTTCAGAATAAGATCCTCAGTGTCATCCGCCTTACCTCGTCTGGAGAAGGTGAATTTATAAGCATCCACTTCATCCCCCGTGACTGCCTTGGCCGCCACCAGAGGGGCCAGCAGCTGGTCCACCATAACGTTATCGCTAAAATGCGCAGCCCACTCCGGCAGTAGGGGAAGGCGGACGAAGTAAAGATACCTGACGAAGGAAAAAGGTTAGGTTGGGTTAAGTTGGTACGATTGTTTGTAGAAATAGCAAAATAACATAAAGGCAAAGCAAACAGTCAGTCTACCTCTCCCTCTCTCCCTCCCTCTCCCTCTCTCTCTTACCAGGACTTAAGATAGTTGGTCCAGCGGGCATTGAGGTGCTGGCGGATGACGTAAGGGTGAGGGGCGTGGATCAGTACCATCTTGGCCACCAGCTGGGGGTGATGGTAACACATGTGCCAACCCACCTGGCCGCCCGTCCCCGCACACACCAGGTGAGCCTTGTCCCGACCTGTGCGTGAGGAAAGGTATGCAAAGATGAGGGTTAGAACATAAGAACAAAAAGTATGGGAAGCTGCAAGAAGCCATGAGGTCCTGTACTGAAACACTGTCCAAGTTGACAAGCCCTTGGACAAATATAACGGTGACAGCGCATCCCCGATCACTCACCCAGCAGTGTGATGAGGCTGGCCACGTCCCGGGCAATGATGGACGTGGTGTACTGGGAACAGCGGGACGGGGAGTCTGAATCACCGCAGCCACGCAAATCCAGAGCCACTACGCTGAAGGAGGGATGCTCATTACTGCTACTGGTAGAGACTGATGCTATTAAACCTAACTTAACCTAACCTAACCTAACCCACTGAAGGAGGGACGCTCATTACTACTACTGGTAGAGACTGATGCTACCAAACCTAACCTAACCAAACCCAACCCAACACACCCCAAGACTAAGCGGCGCCTCACCAGAAGTCGTGGCTCAGTGTAGTGATCTGGCGCCTCCAGGTGAACCAAAAGTCAGGTGCCCCGTGCAGCATGACCACCAATTGTGCCTCTGGGTTGCCAGCTTCCACGTAATGAAGCTTAACGTTCTGCTGAGTGAGGTGAAGGAAGAGAGACACGTTAGATTGCGATGAAAGAATAAATAGATCTAAAAATGAATGTCAAGGGGTAATACGTGAATGAAAGAAAAAATAAGGGGAGTTTCGAAAGTTATCAGTAAAAAAGATATAAAACTATGTGAATGTGTTAATGAAAGGAAGAACGGAGATAAAGAGAGAATTCTTCAAAGGTTTAAAAGACCTCAAAGTGAATGTGTCAATTAGTAATACGTGAATGAATGGGCGAATGGAGTTAAAAGGAAAGTTTCAAAGGTAACCATTCAAAAATACATATAAAAAAGTGAAAATAAGGAAAAATAGGACATAAGGAGGAGGAGGAGGAGGAGGAGGAGGAGGAGGAGAAAAAAAGACCATCATCACCACCAGAAACAACAACAACAACAACAACAACAACAACAATAACAACAACAACAACATAAAGAAAACCCACTTGCAGCTTCAGAAACTTGTGTCTTCCAAGGGCAGGGTGCTCCAGGCAGGGCGGGGGCGCATCCCTCATCCTCCCCTCTCTCACGGCGCCCCTCACGCACGCCCATCCAAGCCGCGTCACCACCACAGCCCCAAACACAAGCGCCAGTAACCATTCAAGGCAAATGTGAAGCCCCGCCCTCACCCACCGCCCCGCAGCAGACATGTTGGTCTTCTTCCGCCCCCGCACCCACCTCCTGGCTGCGTGAACGGCGTGAGAGTGGGCGTGGAAGGTCTAGGAAGGATTAAAAGTAAAGGCTGGTTGTGTTATCTGCGTGACTCATCTATCACGTAACATCCTCTTGACGCACACGTGACACACACTCACGTACTCACACACTCACTCACTCACTCACTCACTCATTCACTCACTCACTCACACAACCCTCTCAGACTCACCTGATGCTACACGTGAAGAGACAACCTCGCACTTCTCTCAGGAAGCAACATCTGGAAGTTGTGTTGATGATAATTCTACATTCACCTGTATTTCTCACCGGCAGGAAGACCAGGTGTGGGGTGATGGTTACCTGCGGATGGGTGGGTAATGTGGTGAGGGTGTGGAAAGACTTATGAATGTGTGAATAACAATGACGTAACGTAAGAACATAAAGGAAAGCTGCAAGAAGCCGTTAGTTCTCCACGTGGTAGTACTTGTATAAAACACACAAAAGATAAGAAATGAACAGGAAAATGAATGAATGAATGAATGAATGGATGAATAAACTGCTACACTTATGAATTGTTAATTTTCGCTCTTCTTCCTTTTTCTCTTACACTTTCCCTCGTCCTTTTTAGTAATACAGGTAAACACTAGCATCTAATTGACTTTACCTGCACCGAATGACACTTAAATGAATAAAACCGGTCACTTATGACCACTTTCCTAACAAAAACAGCTTACCGTCCTGTCCTCTGTCCTTTCTTAGCAGCGCACTTAAGCACCTCATTAACTTTACCTGTCTGTACCTGCGCCAAGTGTCACCTGCGCGAGAACATGGCTAGGAAGGGACTGCTGCTTCTGTCCACCTTGACTCCCAGTACTGACTATCTACCTGCCTCCATTAAACGATAGAAGGGGAAGGTGATAAGGTCCGTAATCTGTACAGGTGAGCGATTTGAATGTCCTGGGAAATTATACTGTTGTTGATTGTTACTGTGTGTGTGTGTGTGTGTGTGTGTGTGTGACGTAACAAGTCTCATTATTTCGTGATCTAGTCTCAGGTCCATCTTGTCTGCCGGTTATCGTTCTCTCTCTCTCTCTCTCTCTCTCTCTCTCTCTCTCTCTCTCTCTCTCTCTCTCTCTCTCTCTCTCTCTCTCTCTCTTTCTCTCATGTAAAATTTATTTGTTATTAACCTTGATCTCTTTCTTATGTTAAATTTAATTCCTTTAATGTCTCTCTCTCTCTCTCTCTCTCTCTCTCTCTCTCGTTATTTAGCACTTCTGTGAGCTTTCACCCAGTTTCCTTATCTATATCTTATCTTGGAGGTTATGATAAGTGATGCCCTTTGAGTCAAGATCAGTAAACCTTCATGGAGACAAAACGAAGAAGAAAAGAAAGAAAAACGTGAAAATAATATGGGTTGTCATGGGTGGATATGATCTCTCTCTCTCTCTCTCTCTCTCTCTCTCTCTCTCTCTCTCTCTCTCTCTCTCTCCACGCTATTTTGATCCGTTTTCCTTCTCTATCCCTCGATTTTAAGCAACTGTCTATCCATTTTCTGTTTCTTTGTCACCTTTTCATTGATATACATGAGCTGCAACGTATATGTTACACTGTATGCTGTGTCCTTTGCTACTCACCTCCTGTTACCTTCTTCTCGTGTCTCTCACTTGCTCACTGACTGTCAGCTGATTTTGTTTACAGCCAGTGCTCGAAAACATAATCATAGAAAACGATATGTATACACGTTTTTGTTTCGTATTTGAGTATACACTCTTATAAAGTTGATGTCAAGGGTATTTACATGTGTGTGTACGTGGTGATCGATGTAGTTTGTATGAAAAGAAATAGTAGTAACATCAAACATTTAGCATAATATAACAAAGGCACTTAAATACTATCAATTAATAAAAAAAATAAATAAACGAGTCACGAAAAACTTTAATGGAGAAAAATGAAAGAAAAAAAGGTAATAACAATACATCGAGACTTACACATTAAGTATACACTAACTGTCTATCCGAAGTGTATCCTAACATACAGTCACGTATACACAGAGCCTAAGGAGTCAATGAACCACCTTTGTATTGCCTCGCTAGTTGACTCGAGTGCCGGAAATCACAAAGTGTTCTTGTGTTTATCTTCCTTGTCTTCTTTTGATCTCGTTGGCCCCTTGGGTGGCTGCAGAAGGTGTCTTGAGAGAGCAGGGGCGTTTAGGTAAGTCCTCACGCTGCCTGCTAGGGGAGTATCAAGAACGAAGCTTTGAAGACTGCAGGATTTAGTTCTCAGACTGCCAGGTAGTGATGGTCCGGCTGTCTGATAGATGGCGCACGTGTCTTGCTCTGACCTTGATCGCGTTGCTTAAGGTGACTATCAGTGCTCTCTCTCTCTCTCTCTCTCTCTCTCTCTCTCTGAGCTAAGAGGCCAGGCTATAATCAACTTGCTTATCCACAAAGGCCTCATACACCGAAGGCTTCCCTGAAAGTGCCTCCCATTTTCTCTTCTTTCCTCTTCTCTGCATCTCCTTTACCTCTGCCTCGCTCACGTCCCTTGAAGCAGACGACCTCCGCGCCCTCCTCTTCACGTGCAGCTTCTCCAGGAACAGCAGGACCAGGGCGGAGACAGCACCCAGCAGAAGAATGACGAAGGCAGTGACGGTGTGTGTGAAGTCCAGCTCAGTGAAGGGTGATGGTTCCTCGCACGGGGTGTCATTGCCAAGCCAGCGTCGCCTGAGTCTGTCCAGGATTCCGCCGTCGTCCATCCTCGTCAATCTGCAGAAGGAGGGAGGTCATGAAGGAACACAAAGGAAGAGCAAATAAAGAGCAAACAGCAGCAGACCTTTTTGAAATTTAATGGTTGTTTGGATTAAAAAGAGCTTTTACTATCATTTCTCCTCCTCTACTACTACTTCTGCTACTACTACTACTACTACTATTGCTACTACTACTATTGTTAGGCTGTAGAAAAAGGATCACAAAGGAAAACAAAGGAAAAATAAACGAAGGACAAACAGCAGGAGCCTTTCTTTCTTCTTACGAGGTCATCTACTACTACTACTACTACTACTACTTCTACTACTACTACTACTACTACTACTACTACTACTACTACTACTACTACTACTTCTACTACTACCACTACTGCTACTACTACTTACTGCATATCAAAGACGCCAGCAAAAGGGAGGTTCTTCATGTATCCCAAGCGTCCAAAATTAGGGAATAGATTGATTGGGATCTCCTTGAGGGCACAGCTTCCCATGAACACGTAACGCATGTTTGGAGAGTCCGTGAAGAAGGCGAATTTCTCAGACTGCAGCCTCTTCACCCCCTCCTCCTCTGTATTCACGAGTAAGTGGGGGTTTTCATCCAGGCGAGCCGAGAAGAGTTTGTAAATTGGGGCCTTAGCATCCTGGTGAAAAGATAATTAAGTAGTAGTAGTAGTAGTAGTAGTAGTAGTAGTAGTGACATCAGTGATATCATACACACATACACACGCACATACTCTCTCTCTCTCTCTCTCTCTCACTCCACGCCCTCTCCTCCTCACCTCAATAAAAGTCCTCAATGGTGTGCCCTTCATGATACCAACTTGCCACTCCGGGTACATGTCCACGGCGCCCTTGAAGGTGGTGAAGGGCGGCGAGGCGGTGCTGACGGCCAGGTAGGAGGTGAGACGCGCAGTATAATAGGCGTAGAGGACAACACACGATACCCAGAACAGCCAGAACACGGTACGCCCCCTTAGTGACATGGGGGTTGTGGGTACACCTGCCGGAGGAGGAGGTGGTGGTGGTGGTGGTGGTGGTGGTAGTGGAAAAAAGACTGGATATACAGCTTACCACCACCACCACGCCTATCCTCTTTCTCTTTCTCCTCTTCCTCTTCTGTTCACCTATCGACTCCCATACTTCCCCACCCTGTCCACTCCCTCCACCCTACTCCATCCATCCCTGTCATATAGTCATTCAGAACCACTCTCATTCCACCTTTCCCCTTCTAAGTGTTTTCCAGACTCTCGCAGACCCTTCCAGACAGTATTAGACCCTTGCAGATCCTTCCTGTTATTTTCACAGTCCATGCATTCAGAAACACAAATTTATCACTTTCTCCTTTTTCTTCATTTGTTATCTCCTCCTCCTACTCCTCCTGCACAACAATACCTTGCTGAACGAGACAAGAGAAGAACATAAAGACGATATCCTTGTAGGTGAAAATATCTGGCGGCACTTCTGTCCTCTCCCCGCGATTCAGCACCCACATCACACAGGTAGTGACGAGCAGGACGCCAGCAGTGCCCAGCCAGGTATAAGCCGTGAATACCTTCGCGTACGTACCCCACCTGTAGAAGGGACAGGTGTGGGGGAGAGATACAGAGAGGTAGGTTGAAAAATAGGGTTTTCAAAGGAATCGAGAAGAAGGAGGAGGGGAAGGAGAAGGCGGAGGCAGAAGAGTAAATATAAACACACACACATACACACACACACAACTGCAGGCCACACCATGCCTTCTTCCACCTTCACTATCTAACCATCGATTCTTAACTTCCTTGCCTATCTCACTATCTTCACTCTTGCCTGCCTGACACACTGCCTTCCCTGCACACTACCTTTCCTGCACCCACGCCTATCACCACCTCGCTTCCTGCTCCCACGCACTCACCCCACGTTGGACTCGGTGGCGTTAGCGCTGATGTACAAGTTCCTGGCATAGTAATCGATGTTGGTAGAGAAATCGATATCATCCAGCCTCCCTTGGGACATCGACAGGCTGGCCATGGCGATGTCTGCTTCCTGAAGGAGGCGGCGAAGGAGTGAATGTAAATAGATAGATAGATAGATAGATAGATAGATAGATAGATAGACAGACCACTACTACTACTACTACTACTACTACTATTACCACTCACCTGCAGTGCCACAAGCCCCACAATGCCAGAGTAGTTATCAGAACGACCGGTCCCAAATATAAGGTCCTCTTTATTACTGGGGATCATTATGCGATACCTGAAGAAGATGAAGAGTGGGTTAGGTTAGCCTAGGTAAGGCTAGGTTAGGTGAGGTGAGGTTAAGTTAGGTTAGGTAAGGTAAGTTAGGTTAGGTAAGGTAAGGTAAGGCTTAGTTAGGTGAGGTGAGGTGAGGTGAGGAGGGACACACACACACACACACACACACACACACACACACACACACACACAATGTAGGGCACTTATGGGACCATTATTCACCTATCGACTCCCATACTTCCCCACTCTGTCCATTCCCTCCACCCTACTCCATCCATCCCTGTCATATAGTCATTCAGAACCACTCTCATTCCACCTTTCCCCTTCTAAGTGTTTTCCAGACTCTCGCAGACCCTTCCAGACAGTATTAGACCCTTGCAGATCCTTCCAGACCCTTTCAGACACTTCCAAATCTACTTTAAATCGTTCTAATCCCATCCAGACCCTTCCAGACCTCCTACTTACGTGAAATTAAGTTTTTGAGACAATGCACTGAAGATGTCGATAAAGTACCCGATGTAAGTTTCCTCGTCCAACTGGTGTCTGTGGGAAAGAACAACGACAACAAATAAAATAAGATTTCAGCTAGGTAAGTAAGTATTCGGTCACCACCTATGTGTGTTTCGTTTTGAACGGTACCTTTAAAAAAATATACAAATACTGCACAGTACGATGAAAAATTTACACCAAACCATCTCACTAAACTGCCAGTAGACCACATACAGCATTCAACACCAACAACAACAACATCACACCTTCCATACACCCACCAAGGCACACAGACATACAGACAACGAGGGCCGGCAAAACCTCAAGGTCCCAATACTTGAATAACTAATGGCACCTCGCTAAGCACTATTACCACCACCGCCCTTCACATGATGACATAACTCCTACCCCCTTTGTCATCGTAGCTTTGAAATCAATGCTCCTGTGTTAGTTATCAGACGAGGAGGTGGAGCATAAGACGAGGGAGTGAAAGGAATGAAACTGCTTAAAAAATGTCAGGGAGAGGGGAGTGAAAAGAGTGAGAGAAGAGGAGTGTTAAAAGAAATGGGTTTTAGGGGAACCGGACGTATGAAGTGAGGGTGTGATGGAGGAGTGTGAGGGGAAGTGAGGCAATAGATAAGGGAGGAGGTGAGGCAGGAGTGATAGGTGAATGAAAGATGAAGATACTGAGTAAAGGAGAATTTAAATAAGAGGGGTGGGAGGAAGAGTAACGCGTGTGTGGAATACGAATGGTAATAAAGAGGAGATATATAGGAAGTGTGACAGTCACGGAAAGAAAGAAAGAGAAAAGAAACAAAAGAAACGTAAAGTGGGAAATAAACAACACTGACCAATAAAGACGAACAAAAATAAAGAAGAAAAAAAAGATAACACATGTAAAGACACAATAAATAAAAAAAAAGAGAGCAAAACGAAACTTTAAAGCAGAGCAGAGCAAAAGAAAAGAAAGAGAAGAGAGAGAGAGAGAGAAAAAAAAAACAAGAATACATTAATTTCGAACAACCGTGAAGAACAGGGCACAATTTCACCAAAGGACTACAACGTTAACTAATGAAAACATGTATAAATAATAAAAAAAGAACCCCATCTTCCCCTTCAGGAGCTTCTTCAGGTGTTATGGCTCCCGGTACACCACGTGGTCGATACGCCTTTTCCACGCACCTGCCGCGCCAGACAGGTGAGGGGCCGCAGGTGGCACTAATTAAAGGCAAGGTAGTTTTGGGTGTTTCGCAGTTTTATGTTGTTGTTGCTGCTGTTGTTGTTGTTTTTTGGGGCTGAGGGTGTAGTGGGACGGTGGGATGTTGTTCAGCTTGTTTATTGTTTTTGTTATTGTTGTTGTTGTTGTGGTGGTGTGGCGGTGGTGGTGGTGTTCTTGTTAATGTTGTTGCCATCGTCGTTACTTTCATTGTTGGTGTTAAGATAGACAGACAGACAGACAAACACAGACAGCTAAACAGTTACACACGCAAACGGACTACTACAAAATGAAAGACAATCAGAAAGACGGAGAAAAAAAAAATGAAGACAGAAGCGAAAAAGAAAAACCAAACAATTACACAGAGACAGAGACAGCCACACAGACACCACAGTAACACAAACCATTACATACAACACACAGACCATTCCCCAAACAATGGACGACACAACACTTTCCTCCCTAAATGAAATCGATAAAGCTGTAGGCGTGAAGTCAGGTCGTCTATCTTGCCTGTAATTGCACCACTGCCTCCCCACTCACAAGCCGTAGATGGTGATACATTACAGCTGTTTTTCAACATTGTCCCTCCTGCTCCTCACCTTTGTCTCTTCTGCTATTACCCTGAAGTATTCCCTGCAACTTCCCGTCACTTTTATTCTTCGCATCACTTTTCTTAATGGGTATTTGATAGGCGTGTGGAGAAATGGAATATAGGTAAAGAAATAAATTGTAGTACAGAATATAATGAGTGGAGGTGCACAGGGGATAGAGAACAGATGTGTGGATAAGTGGAAGTGCGCAGGTGATGGTGGAGGACAGGTGTGCATGGGAGGCGTTACCTGGGCTTCTGGTTGACACAGCGCATCTGGAACTGGTCAGTGTCTGGTTCAGAGTGAGATGGTTTCTTACACTTCTTCCCCATCATGAAGTAAGGCTCGTACTGTCATCAAAAGAGAAAATAGGGAGCGCACTGTTAGTAATAGAGAAAAAAATAAATTGTACAAGACTTGGAAGGAAAGTAAACGGTAATATAAATGAAAAACAAAAAATATAATGGTATACGAATCAGTAGATAGTAGCACAGAGAGAATGAAGGATAAATAGACTGTGATATAGATAAAAAGAAAAAAAATACTGTATATAAGATAATAATCCAAACACATACCAAACTCACACGCAGAAATAACACATTCAAACTCCAAACACACACTCAGACATTCGTCAGGCAAACACCGGACACGTGACTGGACAAGACACCACGAGACTCACAGGGAAGGACGCCATGACCACCGTATTGCCGTGGAAGTCCTGGGGTCCTAGTCGTGGCTGGTAGGTGAGTATCAGAGGGCCTCCTGGTTGCCATCTACCGAGCGGCTGCCGAACTAAAGACGCGTCTGGCTCTCTAAAGCTGAATATTTCCTCCACGTCCACCACCGTCTCCTGCAGCGCACAGCCACAGGAAGATTGGGGTAATAAAATTATAAAATAAATGAATAAATAAATAAATAAATGAGTAAATGAACTTATAAATAAATCTCTTTTTGTTTTTTTTTATCTGATAATAGATATGTTTCATATTTAATTGTGTGTGTGTAGTAAATATTCTTTTGTGTTCATAGGAACGGTGAGTAAATAACATTTTACTCTAAATCACATCTCACTTTTTAAGGAAGTTTGGAAAGTAGATGAACAAACTTTAATGATTAATATAAACTTGCTATACCAATATTTCCTTCCACTTTTCGTAATTCAAAATTCTATAGGTTAGAGAGAAATGTTTTAAGCGCAATAAAAAAAAAAAGAAAATCCCTCTTTTTCTCTTCCTTCATTCCTTTGGTCTTCATTCTCCAGTCCTCCTCAAGTGTGCCGTGTGATATATTCCGTTTGTGGACCTCATATTTTTACCTCGAGTATTTTGGAGAGTAGGTGAGCTTACAGTGTTACATCTCTCTGGCGTGTCCCTGTGTCAACCCAACCCAGCAAGGCCAACCTCCCCAGACTGCTGTACATTTCATAAAGGCGTGCTGATGTTTTAGTGAAGTGCTATGTGTTATGTGGCGTGTCCTTATGTTGACCTTTGGCGGCGACAGAAGTAAGACAAAAAGTACATGCTATTTTTCTTTGGTCCTCTTGTGTTTTGTTAATAAGCGCATGTAGTTTTCCCAAGTTTTCGCGTTTTTGTATCTTACGTATATAACTGGCTATTAAAAAAACGTCTTTCAAAGTTTTTTTTCACCTTGATACAGGGAAGCATCAAAAGCCTAAAGGTATGTGGCTGCTGTTACCATGCAAACACAACTGCAGCCGTCCCAAAATAATGTCATTCAGTCAGTCCGTTAATGTACCAGCCAATCAATCAATCAATCTAAGTATTTATATATGCTGACAATCAATTTATCTATCTATCTATCAACCAACAAAGCAATCAACCACTCAATCGATCAACTAACTTGTCTATAGGAGGCGAGGATCCAAGACATCACGCCGGCCTCAATCTTCAGGGGCGGCGTCAACTGGCGACCCACCACCACCTGCGTGACATCACCCCTGCTCCCTCTGTACCGCTCCACCACCTGCGCCATCGCCAGGCCCATCTGTAACACACACGCTGCCCTCACTGCTGTACGCCACTTAGAAACTGTACATAAGGACGCTAAGGAAGGTTAACTAAAAAGGAATTTCAACTCCTGCTGCTCCCGTTGATGTTTTGCCATCCCGTTGTCTATTGTGGTGCCTCGTTTGTCCAATAGATAGCAGGCCCAAGCATGTTTAATACAAGGACTGCCACCTATATTATTATTAGTATATTCCATAATTAGGTTACAGGCTGATCTTCAGGTGATCCCAATCTCCACAAGACTACCTGTTTGGAGTCCGTGATGTAAATATCAACTTGGAGGCTCTTGCGGCAGGTGAAGTGGGAGGAGGGCGTGGCGGCGAAGCAGGGGCGTGGCTCTGGCAGCGGCTCGTCACAGGGCACTACGTACACGAAGCTGCGCCGCAACTCTGCCGCCAGGAGCCAATAGTCGCTGATGGTGGCGTTAGCACCTGAGACAGAGAGACACAGATGAGCAGAGGCTTGTAACACTTAAGCCAACACTGGTATTTTTAAGACCACCTCATCAGAGATTGACAGATTGTCGTTAGCTCCTGAGACAGAGACAGATGATTAGCGGCTTGTAACGCTGAGGAGCAACAAGTATACTTCAAACACTACCGTATCAGATTGACATAGACGCAAGGGACACTTCAAAACAACACATGAGCATTTAAAAAAGTAATGACGGGAGGTAAACTTGTTCCTGTCCAGTAGGTTCATCTTAATTCCTCATTTTGATGTGAAGGGAAGGCTGTCATAGGAATTTTGTAACGTAATCTATCTCATTAAACACATCTCACGTCCTCGTATTTTACATTTAGAATTAACTCTTCATTCTGAAGGGATTCCATCGAGTTTTAAACTTGTTCTAACTCAGTCACTCATCTTAAATCATACTGATGTGAAGAAAAGTCATTTAACATGAATGCATCTTGTTCTATCTAAATAAACTCAACTGAAGTCCTCATCTTCTACATTTCGAGTCAATACCACGCAAATTAATACAGGGAGAAGCAGAACAAGTGAGATTTATGTCTAATTTTATGAGTGCACTTTTCCTCCAGTCCTTTGAAACCCTTAAGAGGGAGGACCAGGTTGACTGTAACTCCTCTCACTCACCTTGATCCCGAAGAAGGCAGAGGGCAGCTGTGTTGGCGTAAAGGGAATGCGTCAGCTCCCCAAGGAATATCCCGAGACGTCGATAATCTGCCGCTTTTAAGGATAAACCTCCAAGATCTTCTCGACCTTCCGCCGCCGCCATCACCACCACCAGCACCACCAACACCTCCGTCAGGCCGCTCCTCATTCTTCGGGTTGTCCTTTAGTCCCTCAGATGTCCAGGGGCGTGTGAGATGTGGCAGCTCATGACGTCTTAATAGAATAATAAAGGTATGATACAATACCAATGGAACGAGGGAAAAATAATAATAAATATATAAATGCAATAAAAAGTTTCGATAATTCGGACGGTAGTGAATAAAATAGTGAAGACGAGATAATAAAGCGAAAAAATAATGTTGAAATTATTAAAAAGCCAACAAAGAAGAGAAAATTAAAAGCAAAAATCAAAGGAAATTTATAGATATTTTCTCTATCGGATTTCTCACGTCTCTCTCTCTCTCTCTCTCTCTCTCTCTCTCTCTCTCTCTCTCTCTCTCTCTCTCTCTCTCTCTCTCTCAAACGTTTTCCCATAAGTTTAAGTCTCCCTTTAAGAATGTCCACGATGGATAAACGTTCCCAGAGTTAATTATTCCAAAACGTTTCTCAAAAGCTTCCTTTCTGAACACTCTTCGATAATGGAATGATATTGGCTTTCTCTCTCTCTCTCTCTCTCTCTCTCTCTCTCTCTCTCTCTCTCTCTCTCTCTCTCCAGCATTCTTTTCTTTTTTCACTTTTTTTCTATATATTTCATGCAATATGTTTACTTTTGTGGCGTGTCGTGAAATCATGCGCAACTATTTATTTATTTATTTATTTTTTTACATTATAAGTTAGAGGGGAAAAAAAGTATTGTGTATTGTTTAGCTACACTACGAACGATAACTTTACCTGGAATGAACGTCAGTCATGCATGAACACCTGCCTCACCTGACGCAGATATTACGTATCTTCGCCTGTACCGGCGCACTGCACGCTCCTCTGGGGAACTTAACGTTACTATTGCACGTCCATAGAGAAATCATAACTGCGGGCGGAAATTCGTGCACGGGGATCTTCCTGCATTGTCAGTTATTTCACCTTAATTATTACTTCACTACTGCTTGGGCAACAATGCGAAAAATGATAATTCTACGTAGGGATACTGATGTAGGTGGCAGTAATTAAAGTTTAAATGAAATATAGACACCTTATTTTCAAAAGTTTGCCATGTTGTAATTAGTTCACAAACTGAGTACACAAGCCCATGCTTAAGTCACTGTAACGCACCACCTGTTTCTTGCGTGCCTCAGAATCCCTGCAGGTACAGAGCAAGGGTGCCGAGGTGCTGTGGGCCGCGCCTCCAGTCACTCCCATGGCTCGGGGCGGCACATCCACCCCTTGCTGTGGCGCTCTTAGGACTGAGGTGAGCTATTAGTGAAGCCTCAGTGTTCTTTCCGTCTTTGGTCATCTGAATACTCGCGCGCCATTGGTTCTCAGTTGGTGACGTCATGACTGTCACCAATGGATTATAATTATTTTTTTTTCTTAACTGGCGACATATCATTTTATTTTTTGTTTTCCTGTTCCTTCTGTTCTTGCTCATTTTCCTTTCCTTTAACACTAAGTTATTGTTCAGACTTTTTAAGGCCAAAGGACTTCATGTACTGTAGCAGAGCACATTACAATTCCACTGCTGTTTTGTGTTATTGACGAATTGTTAAGGGAAAATTTTAAAGGAAAACAAATAATGTTGAAATCAAGTGTCAGGGTTTATTCTTTATTTTCTTTTCACATCAGTCTGCATGTACAAATTAAAAATATACTCCACTGATTACAAATCTGAAGTTTTATATAAAAGAAAAAAAGTTATCCTACAAAAATATTATATTGAAAATAAGTTTCTATTTCATGTACTTTATTGAAGATAATATTTACAGATATGCAGTTGACAGAGCTCCAAGGCCCCAGTGTGGACAGTGAATCATTTGAGGAAATTTAAACATCTGAGAAATGACTTCCACCACCTACACCTCTGAGGTGCTTCCACCGCCTGTCGTACCTCTGAGGTTCTTCCCATTATTAGATGTGGTAGAATTAAAGAATGAAGCAGTTGCATTACTGTCCTCATCACCTTCCAGCACTGAAGTAAATAGATCCAAATCTTCCTCTATTCATGTATTGATAAACTGACACTGCTACTATCACTACAGTTCACTTGAAATGTGTGTGTGTGTGTGTGTGAGACAGACAGACAGATTCACAGCTGTTGACCCACTCCAGTCACCAAGTTTGCCTGAAAAGATGGAAGGTCATCAATATAGTTTTATATAACTGGGTGTTGTCAACATGAAGGACGACACCTAAGAACAAAGAACATGGCAGTCAGTGTCATTGTGTCCCACCTCTACGTCTGCTGTGGGTACAGCTGAACAAATATCTCTAGCAATAATTGTTGTCTTTATTCTTACAAGACTGACTCTGACTTTATCTAAATAAAGACATTTCAGACATGTAGTAAATATTCTCGTCCTGCAATTAATTACTTCAAGTTTGGGACTCAGACTCATAAGCATTGATTTAAATCAACCTTTTCATTCTGGCTATAAAGTCTGGGAAATTATCAGTTAACTGAGAATTATATTCCTTGCAGGATACACAAGATATATTAATTCTCCTAAAGCATTGATTTAAATCAACCTTTTCATTCTGGCTATAAAGTCTGGGAAATTATCAGTTAACTGAGAATTATATTCCTTGCAGGATACACAAGATATATTAATTCTCCTATTGGTCACAGGCAGAATAACTGAGTCTTACATTAGATTTATCGAAGGAGTTGAGGGAGAGACAGAAAGGTACTGCTTCTCCCTATAAAAATATACACCACCACGTTCATGGCTTAATATCCTAAAAAAAAACTAATACTTGCCTTTGTGAATCGAGTGTAGAAATTCTTACTAAGACCAGGCACCCTCTCTAGTTCATCCACACTGTTCAGCTTTCCATAAAGCTTTCTGCAATAATATAACTGAATTAGGAACAGAAAACATTCATAAGCATTTAAATGAAAAATAAATAATAAATAAATAAACAAATTTTAAGAAATTGATCCCCTTCCCCTCGCACAAACATTCTCTGAAACAAATAAAAATCCAGCTTAGCCCCAAGGCCTCACTGGGACACAGAGAACCAATCATTACTGACTATACTGCATGAGGGTCAGTTGTGCAGCACATCCAGACCTCTCCACATTAAGGACCAAGAGCAGAGGTGGTTTATTCCTCCTGCACTGTAAGACACTCACTCTCTTTTCTGTACATGAACCACTCACCTCATCAATCTGAATGTGGGCAAACCTCCCACACAAACAATTTAGCCTGCCCCCTACTCATGCAACCACAAATGCTTTCTTCAATTCTTCATAATGCATAACCACTCTTCCTTGCACCACATCCATCCATCATGCATCTCATGCTCTCCTCTGCCCCTCCATCCCATTCTTGGTCTTCCCTTTTGCTCATCAAACAAATACTTTACACTAACCGGAAGTTTGAAATGACCATTGCAGTCTTGGGGCCAACAGTCGGCAGCTGCTGCAGCTCCCTTAAGGATCCTGTGTTTAAGATATTGAGGATGAAATCATTGTGTTCCTCTTGGAGCCTTGGACTCACCATCATTGTGTGGTTCTCACTGGCTAATGATGTGTTCATAGAGACATTGGCCTTCTTGCTGCTACTTCTATTTACTGCAATGAAAAGATAAAAGTATTAGAGACAAGTGTATAACCAACAAACCAATAAACACAGAATTTTATAGAGTGTAAATGAAGGGGATGAATATATACAAACAATACACTGAAAAATTCACCTATGGTCACGTTCATGAATCAAGATTATATATGACACTACTACTGATGCCATGTCAGCTTGATGTTCAGACAATAAATACAATGTACTTTATACCACACTCTTCTTAGAATTAATGTGAAGCAAATTTCACAAAGACTTACACGAAACATTCTTTGTGTTGCATGACCTCCGCCTCTTTGTGCCGCTTGAGAACGGACTGTTGTCTTCCAAGATCTGTTGGTTTCTTTGGGTTGCTTTGATGGCTTCCACTCTTGAAGATCTTCGCCTGTAAGTTTTCTCAGGAACTGAATTTTGGGTTGCTCCAAGGGCTTCCACTCTTGAAGATCTTCGCCTGTAAGTTTTTTCGGGTGTCAAATTTTGCTCACATCTGTTGACTGTACTAAGATTCTGTTCCAAGAAAATTTGAGTGGTTTCACATTTCTTGCTAGTGAAAAAGGAATCACAGTCCGAGTCATTATTTGCTCTAATAACTGTAGCATTAGCTTGCAAAACAGTGACATCCCCCATGAATGAATGGCAACCACTTTCATTCATGCAGGTTGTAGCTTCAGCATGAGACTTGGTTTCTGGTGAGAGTTTATTGAGCAATGCTTTGTGGAGACTCATTCTGGTGGCCAGTCTGGTGGAGCGCCTTGCTCTCCGAGTCTCACAAACTGCTGTACTGGTGATAGGTAAACCTTCTGCTTTGTACTCTTGACAGGTTGGTACAGAGGGGGTCTGGAGATGTGTACTATGTACTTGTGTTTCATGAAGATATGTTCTTTGTACTTGTGTTTCATTAAGACTTTCATTGATGTAGCAGGTTTTTTCAAAAGGATTTGTAGTGAGTTTTAAGAGAGGTTTTACTTCAGCCTCACCACCAACAGTCTGGAAAGAAGAATAAATAAATAAATAATGAAAAACAATAATAAAATAAATAAATAATGAAATAAAAAACAAGTTGACCATAAATTTTCCAGCTTTAAAAAATACATTAATCTTAAATGGTGACAAACAGTTACTATCTTTTATCTATGACAACATGTTCCTCCTCAGCAGAGGCTCAACACCTGAACACTCAAGAAGGGAGTGTCAGGGCAGGTGAGATGGAGGAGGTCCTGCCACGGCCACCTTCTTGATAGATGCTCCCACAGAGAGGGAGGCATCAGGTAGCCAGATGGATAGATAGATAAATACAGACAGAAAAAGAAATAATAGCCAAATATCAACACAATGAACTACTGCACGTTAAATAAAGAACAGCCATTTACCTTGTTTGAAGATTCAGAAGGAATTACTGCAAACCGTCCTAAGACACTTGAAACGGCTTCCTCGAGGACATTCTTCATTTTGTTTTTCTTTAAGAAGGCATGAGCAATAGTCTTCTCCAGGATGTTGTCGCTGGAAGTCTCGGCATCTGTTCCTGGGCTGCTGTCTTCATCAGTTGGGGTAGAGCACATGGATTTCCCCAGTATTTTCTTTGCCTTTCTGCAATTTAAACCCAAGATGTATATCCAAGGTTCAAATCCAGGGCCAGGCAGAAACAAAACTTTGATATGCTGAAGACAGCTTCTTAAGTTTGTTTCTACTATTTATTCAAACTTCCATTACCAATAAGAAGGCACTCCAGTCATAACACAAGCAGAAAGCCAAGAACGAAGTTAAAACAGATACTCAAATATTCAATACTGCTCACACGAACCTTTGTCTTCCCTTCTTCTGTGTCAGCTTGGTTACGATGGAGTCAGCAACACGCTCCTCAAAGTTCCCCAGCTGAGCCATTAAGGTGGTCTCCAGGCGGCTTGTAATACGCTCCATGAGAGGACTGAAGGAGACACAGAGGTTACTGGCATCTCACACATCAACGCTGTGACTCACACTCAACAGCAAGATGATCATATGTTTATCAGTAACATCCAGAGGTGTCATGTATTTATTACATGTGTAGTCTGTTTGGTGTCTTCTTACATCTGATGTGTGATTCATCTATGGTCGTCTGCTGGTCACCCAGCCAGCCGTTCCCCTACGGAAAGAGCTCAGAGCTCATAGTGACCAATCTTCGGGTAGGACTGAGACCAATGACACTTCTTCAGGTAGCTTCAGATAGTTTCACTAGCTTCAGGTAAATGCTTAAGTCATAAAATTGAACAGTGATGAGATTGAACAGTGATGAATATACAAAATATGCAGAAAATGTGCATTACAGACAGTGGTAACACTCAAGAATCGATGTCAATCTACCTTTTGTAAACTATACTTGAAGGTGAACCATGTAAAGGTGAACCACATAAATATAGAATGCAAATGATGATAACTCTTACCTATCCACAGAAGGGCTCCTCTTATTTTCATCAAAAGCTGATATAACTGATAACCCAGAAGGTGAGTCATCTTCGTAAATGTTCTTTCCCAGCGAGGGCAGTGTACTACGGTAACTCGGAGGGGCAGGGGGAGGAGGAAGAGATGGAGGAGGGAACAATGACCTTCCAATTTCAAGTGTAGGTTTCTGTTCATGAAGTTCACTGATCCTGCAATGGTAATAAGACATAACTCATGCTGTAACTACTTATAAAAATTATCAATTTCATTAGAGTTTAAAGGTACATCATGCTTACAGAAACCGTACAATGATCATTCAAACTCATGTAATACTCTCTGGAAATCCACCTCCCAACACTTCGCTGTGAACTAACCTTCCAGATGGAGTTGCCACAGTCCTATTGAGCAAAGGGGCAAGTTTTCGGACAGGTGGCTTGTGGCCTGGAGTAGAAATGGTACTGTTGTGGTCTGCCTTCTCTGTTGACATTGCTCGTTTCTTCCATGCCCCTGAATTAGCAGACACATCTTCCAGTCGTCTCTTGCCTTCCTTTTTCTGATGAGCATTATGAAATTATGTAAGACCTCACAAGTTTGAGAAACTGAATCATGTATCTCTTAATCTCAATAACCATTTTCTGTAACTCAATCACAATGACAAACAATATAGTATTCTTGATCTGATCTTCTCCATACACTTCCAACTCTGAATACACTCTAATGCACTCCATGTCCTTCCAGCCTTTAATTATATACACAGCATTTGTCAGATTCAAGTACATTCCATCAATTCACTGTTCTCCATTCTCTCAAGGAGACTAAAATGTCTTTAAGTGATGAATTTGTTAATCACAATCATTCCAGTTTACTCCAGCTTTACTAGATAAGCTAAGCCATTCAAACACTATCATTTCTATCAGCCATTCTGTTCACAATTACCAGAACATACTTGGTATCTAACTCCTTCACATCCACATTAAGCTTGTACATCTTACACTGCCTTTCATATCTCTATTCATTTCTTACAGAAATCTTTTTCTGATTTATTTAACATTATTCTGTATACTATCCTCTCATACCAAGTCTTAAAACTTCTCCAAGCATCTGACATTCTGCAGTAGTAAAAGATTTTGAGAAGTTTAAGTCTTATGTAAGGAAACAGGGCAATGAAGGATCTGAAACTGAAGCAAAAGTTTACAAGTCTTATATAAATAACTGTTACTCTCAATATGATAAATAAAAATTATATTCTTACCTTGATGGTCGAGAGAGCATACACCTTTATCTTGATGTTCCTAGCTTGTTCTGCATACCGGAGGGTGTTTATTGTCTCGTGTACATTGTTGCTTGATGGATTTACGCAGGCAATCATTGTGGTGTGGGTGCCGCCGCCCAGGGAATCTTTGAGTACCCGTGTGAGAAGTGACTCCCTGTTCAACGTACAGTAGTCAATGAGTGAGGGCTGTTCAAAACCTATGCTGTGAGATGCCTATAAAGCTTGAAAATATATTCAATATGTGTATAATAATCAGCTATGATTACATCAGTTTATATATTTTGCTGTCACTCTGGCAAAGAATTATTCAATAGTTCATTTGCTTGTGGAATAATGGTGGACAGTGAAGGGAATAGGAATGAAATTGACTGTAGCAGATATACTTTGAAAACAACACTGCTATTGGCTGATGAGTTTCTCAAGTTAACCAAAGAAAAATCTTGATAAATATAATGCCAATGAAAACTAAGGATAAACTATATACACAGCCACGCAAATGCTTACTTCTAACCCATAAATTCTGTCCTTATACAGCAATCATTACCATGAATACTATCATTCATTTTTAATTAAAAATTTAGAATTTATTTGTTCCGAGGCATCTCACCTATATGGCACATAACCAGATGAGCTGCTGAGAGCAGCCAGCACCTTGCCCAGACACAGCAGACCCTTGTTGATGTTGACACCCTCAGTGAACTGCATCCCTGAGGACTGTGCCCGCCCCACACCCTCAGCGCCTGCAAGGTCCACAAGCTTCAAACAACCTTCGCGGTTTCTGTGCTGAAATTTTAGCATACAAATCAATTTCAATTAGTATCTCTCTTACCGGCTATGAGAATTAAGGTGTGTGATGTTACTTTCACAGAAATTAGTGAGATTACACACATTATGAATTAAGATTACAAACACTAAGAAGACTTGCCTTCGTGGTCAGGAAAACAAGGGCATGGGAGCGAGACGAGCCGCTGTTCATGGCTGTTGTTCCAATGCTCCTCAAATTACTTCCTTTTTTCAACAAAGCCAAACCCTTTTCCAGCGTATCAATGGGCTCTTCCACCAGCCCAACAATAGAAGCCCCTGTAAAAGTATGACAATGAATAGTACTAAGTATTCTTAACATAAATTCATACATGTGATACTAAGGTTATAATAAGTAGCAACAAATTACACTATGAACTATGGGCATGACCAGCTACCAAAGTAGAGTTCAACATACCACCACCAATTTCATTCTTTATTTTCAGTTCGGTCTTTAATGCCAGCAGGTCAAACACTGTTTCACTGTATATCTCCACCATGGACATTCTAAGTATGTGAGGGCTGCTGCAGTCATCAGCTGGTGGCTGATTCTCATCCACACTGAGGAATTCCTGAAGAACTCTTTGAAGTATTCCTTCATTTGCCTGCAAAATAATTAACTCTGATTCTTACAGTAAATTTTATCTGTTACATGCATATTGCAGGACCCTGCTGAAGCCTGCACCAGAAAAGATCAAAGAACTTCTTTTAAGTATAAAGGGCAACATGCTTTTGGTTTCAGGGACCAAATAATTCTTCTTATGAATTTGCAATGCCTGCAGAAATCAATCTTGCCATTTTTTGGGGCAGTGCTGATATGAATGCAGAAGCACAACATTCTCGGTCACATGTGCAAATAGAGGTAAGGGGCACCTGGAAGCAAAGAACACACTGCAATCCAAGCTCACCTTTGAAACATACGGACTTGTTCCCATGGTGTACGTTTTGCCAGATCCAGTCTGGCCGTATGCAAGGACAGTGCCATTGTACCCTTCCTTTACTTTTGCCACAACTGGAGCTACGGCCTGCATGTACACTTCCTCCTGTCCAGCATCCTCCTCCAGTACTCCATCATACTGGAAGCATTTTTCACTTCCGTCTTCTAAGATCACCTGTATGGAAATACTCGGGCTGATTAACACTGGCACAGACTGCTCACAATAATTATTCACAGTAATTACTTACTGTGATGAGGATCTTCTTCCCCTCATCAGTCGCAGCTACACGTTCCAACCAACCAATAGGAGGCAATAGACACCTGCCGAAACGATAATTACTCCCAGTGAGATCTAAAGCACTGTTCAGGGGGTGCTGTGAACTTATCATTAAACCCAGCTGTGACCTCACTGAACGTTTCCCTTTGTGTCTCACAACACAAGGGGGCAGTCACAGCCTGTCCTCTAAAGACAACTCTCTTCCTCCACACAAAACTATAAGCACCTAATAACACACACAGCCTTCACTCAAAAATTTTTAAATCATCATGGCGACTCCTACACCAGCCTCGGAGTCCCCATCTGGGGAGGGGACCATAAATGTCCCCAGGTTGGACTGCCTTTCTGTCGACGACCCTAAGTGTCTTGACACCCCCCTCAACTTTTTCTTCATTAACTTCTGCAACATTCGCGGTCTAAGATCTAATTTTCAATCTGTAGAACACCACCTCTCCTCTTCTAAACCTCATCTTCTTTTCCTCACTGAAACTCAGGTGTCTGAGGCAACTGACAGTGGCCCCTTTTTTTTTCCCTCCTACTTTCTCTATCCTCATTTTCGATCCAAAGCTGGATGCTGCGTTTAAGTGCACAATGACTTAACCTGCTCTCGTGCCCACGCTCTTGAATCTTCCGAGTTTTCCACCATCTGGCTACGACTACAGAGTCACTCTTATACTAAATTTATCTGTGCTGTATACCTCTCACCTAACTCCTCTGATTATAAGAAATTCTTTGACTACTTAACTTCCAAAGTGGAGCACATTCTAATCCTCTTCCCTTTTGCAGAGTACTATCAGAGTACTAATCACACACACATCTGCAAAGTGTCCCTGTGAATAGCATATGCATTTCTACCAAAAATCATGCACAATCAAGTGAGTGATTTAAAAAAGGAGTGATTATGGAAATTACTTTGGTTTACTAATTTCACGACACTGACTGTTTATTTGTGGGCAAAATAGAACACTTTCTCAAATCATCAACTACACAGTGAAGGGATCACGAGTGAAATTATTTAACTGAATAAATCTAAACCTAACTTAACCTAGCCTTCAGCTGAAAATTATGTTATTTCAGTATTATGAAAAAAAAAAGAGTAATGTGCCACAGCATCGTGGTCATATGGCATCACTGTAAATTGTTACTACAATCAACTAAAATTGCAGTAGAGCAAATGAATAGTAATCACCTGTCTGTCTGCAGAAGAGGCGTGTATAACATTACTTGCATGGTCATCCTCTGACGGCAGGAGGGGACGAGTGCGTACAAACACCTTCACGTTGGTGCTCCTCGCCACAGGCACTCTTGGGGTGGCAAACATATTTCTGAAAGGATTTAATGGCACAATTACCGTCTAATGCAGGCTTGCCACGATTGCATGGCTGGAACTGATGTGTAGCAGGACTGGATAATAGTTATTTAATCAACACGGCCTTCATCACTTCAGCAGTACAACCTTAAAAATTTCAGCATAGCCTTTATCATTTAAGCAGCGTACCTCTTATCACTTGAGCAGTACAGTTGAAATGGTTTAGGAAATACGTCCCATAACAGCTGGGAAGTACCAAAGTCAGCTAAATGGTCCCCTATCTCATGTCCCTGCCAAACCACCACCACCATCACCTTAGCCACACACACTAGAACCACACATATCAGTTTACCTTGTGATGATGCACCTCTTGATAGTACTGGGGAGGATTCTAGCATCACACACGCCCCTCTAATGCCCCGGGTGTGTTTGAAATGTAGTGTTGCTATCTTTCGCCGCCAGGAGCGTGTCGGCCCAAAACAATCTTTCTCCGCCCTAGACGCTGCTCAGAAATTCCCTAGATCTGTGGTTCCAAATCATGTGGGGAGAGGGAATGGGTAGGGTACAAGTAAAGACTTTGGGTACAAGAGGATGGGTGTGGAGTCATCTTACCCAAAAAAATAAAAAAAAATAATAAAATAAATAAATCATTGTTTAAAAAGTATGTTTTTTTTTTTTCAAGAACAAAATATAATGTTTCAAAACTTCAATAGATCTGTGGTTCACAAACTCAGGGTGAGAAGCGTGGAGATAATTCTATCTTATGCGAGAGGATGAAAAAAAGTCCCACTGAGGCCTGTATATTAACAGTGGTGTTCCTCAGGGTTCTGTCCTGTCACCCATTGTGGTGTGATAGTGAAAGGCAAAAGATAGAAAGGGGAGAGGAGGGAATGAACTTCAGGAAACGAAAGTGAGGGAAGAAGAAGAGTGGATGGGAGGGAGAGAAGTAGTAGTAGTAGTAGTAGTAGTAATAATAATAATAATAATAATATTATTATTATTATTATTATTAATATTATAATAATAATAATAATAATAATAATAATAAGAAGAAGAAGAAGAAAGGAAAAGAAGAAGGGAACAAAGGAACACCACCACTAATCAACCAGTGACGCTTTTCCTGCTACTGATAGGCAGATAGAAACAGGATTAGAGAAGACTCCTGCTTGGTACACAGGATGTATGACACAGGAAATTAAGAATGTTTTTGTAGGTGCCGACTGCCTCTTTAACAAATAGCTCTTAACAAAAATATTACGTATCGCACTGGAAAAAAATGCTGTAAAGTACACAGATGATTGGAAAACGGTATTATTTCAGAGAGAGAGAGAGAGAGAGAGAGAGAGAGAGAGAGAGAGAGAGAGAGAGAGATAGTATGAGTAATGGAAAGGAGGATATTTTCAAAGGTGACGTGAGTTAACTGGCTTTGACAGTCACAGTGAGAGAAGTCTGTTGTGCCAGTGTTTTATTTGAGGCGGGGAGTGCACGGAGCATACGAGGAAAGCCATGAGACAGGTGAGCATAATATGTGATCAAGTAGTAGGAATTGTAATAGTAGCTGTGGTAGTAGAAGTAGCAGCAGGAGCATTATTATTGTTACTGCTACTACTATTACTACTACTACTACTACTACTACACTACTACTACTACCATCATCAATACCCTCTCACTCAATTTTATCCATTGATTATCTCAGTCAAACCCTACCTTTGTCTTGTGCTTATGACTCTGTCCTATATTTTCCACCCCTTTTGCTACACGACCAAACAGCTCAAGCAGAAAAGCCCGCAGAGTCTACCTTTTGATCTTGATACACTTTCTGAATAGGGAAGAACAAACATTCTTTCATTCAGCGCTTTCATTTACGGCTCCACTCGTCATAACTTCCCATAGTACTATTCCTCTTTCAATAGCACTTGACTAATCCGTTCTTCTACGCTGAACATACTTGACCTCGCCTTCTCTAATAAATCCCAAATTGAATTCTGAAATTATTCCACTCGTACATATCTATCAAGTAGTGTTCATTCAAAACCTTCTATCTTTCTCCTTATTTGTCTTCAGTGCTCCTTAATCTGTTATAATGTTGTATATCCTAATTCCCAGCTTTTATCGTTATTTTTGTGGTTACTGTTCGGTTATTGGCCCTTCCAGCTTGTCAGATGCATACCTCCACCTACACTGACGGTCTTGCTGCAAAAAGACAATATATGTACTCTCACCCTTATTCTATCCAACCCGCTAATGCAAGAGTTAGCAAGTTTTCTATTGATTATTATTATTATTTTTTTTTCTGAGGAGAGAAGAGAAGAGCTAGCAACTATTTGAAAGCCAGATTGTTCATCCACTCTGTCACACACACACACACACACAGTACTGCACACTACTGTCTTTATGAGACCAATGAACTGCTTTTACTTGCAATAAGACGGAAGTTAGAAACCAGTTTTAGATATTTTCTTTTTTTTTTCTGTTTCATATTAGTCAAAATCTCTCTCTCTCTCTCTCTCTCTCTCTCTCTCTCTCTCTCTCTCTCTCTCTCTCTCTCTCTCTCTCTCTCTCTCTCTCAATATGATTATGATCGTCCATAATATTTTCACTTTAGGACAACCTGCTGCCCTAGTTCTCCAGTCCTTACCACGCTGATGAAGGAGGGTGTGGCAGCATCGAAATTTCACTATGGCCTCCTCACCCTCAGCCGTGCCGTCCACCATTGCCAGCATGGCCTCCACCATGGCCAGTATGGCATCAACTCTGATCAAATCCAGCAACGAGTCCATGACTTCTACAGTAAAACCAATAGCCTCTACCATTGAAAACATGGCCTCCACTATCGTGACCATGTCAGGGACCATCGCATGCATTCCTTCCGTCGTCTCAGACATGGCCTCCACAATCGCCAACATGTCCGCCACCATTACAAACCTTGCCGGTACTGACTATGCAAAGGGTCAGAGCATTGCTGTGATAGCTTCCAGTATCGCTGCCATGTCCAACACCATCGCCAGTATGTTATCTGGCGCTCCTTCTCCAGTGCCTTCCAGTACCATCGTGTCCTCTTCAAGTATAAACGTCTCCACGGCAACCAACACTCCCTTAGCACGCGAATCCTCCTCAGCTGAGTCACCAAAGCTTCAGTCCAGTGTGCCCTCAACGCTCACCACTGCCACAGCTACCACATGCTCCCCCACTGCTTCCCCACCAACACCCACCACGTGTAGTATCAAATGTACTTGCAGTCCCAAGCCCACAGTCCACAACATTCCCACTACCAAACCCACACTTCGCGTCACAGCAATACATTCCTCCACTTCTACCTCCACTCTTCCCACCTCACCTAGTACATACACACTGCCACAGTCCATCTCCGTCCACCTCACACCTTCCTGCTCTGTTGTTACCTCTCTTGCACAAACCAAACACACGGTAATATCTACACCTTCTACAGCAAATATGCCTTCCTCCACTGTCACCACGAAGTCTTCCCTTACCACGCTGCCTTCATCCTCCCACTCCACGGGTTCCACGGTCAGCCTCTGGAACGGCGTCAGAACTATCAAGATCCTCGACTCTATTGGACGTACAGTGCTGTATGATATATTCCTGTGGGGCACACCGAAGAAGTCACTCTCTGAACACCTTGATCAGTACCTGTCACACCTTCCTGAGGAATCCACGGCTAACTATCGTAAGCTCAGTTCCGTCCAGCGTAGATTCAACAAGACAGATTTGCAGTACATGGCTAATGATCCCTCCTGTGCTTCCTTTGACATCTCGCTGCTCTGGAAGTGTATCAAGCTGGCTTGTGAGGACGTGGCGGAGGCCAGCGATCCATGCTGGCACACTGTCAGCCCCCAGGTTTCGTCGGATGCGAAAATGGAGTGTTTTGTCAGTGGTATTAAGAAATGTCGGAACAATGTGTATCATGGAACGCTTGAGATGAGCCACAGCGATTTTCTACAGACTGCAGCAGAACTGAGATTTATTTTTTGCGGTGCTCTCTCAGCCGCTAAGCAGAGGTACAACAGACCTGATGCTGAGTTGACCTCTAAAACCCAATGGGTGCAAAATAACTTAGATAAAATAGCACAAGAAATTCTTGGAGAAAACGATCTGATAACATTTTGTGGAGATCGGCTGATGCAGGATCTCGCACACGAGGTGAATGATAGCCTGAAGATCCAGTTTCAAAATGCTGTCAACATCGACCCCATGGCTTTTCTGGTTGGAGTAGATTTGCGCCTCCATGTCCAGAAAGTGTTTACAAATGTTAGGGTGAGGAGCGGAGACCGACATGGAGAAGGAACATTAATAAATTACTTGGATCTGGTAACAGTTGCAAAGAATGACGCCAAATCTGGCATGCCTCAGGTGCTCTTGGTGGAGGGATTGGCTGGCAGCGGCAAGACCACGCTGCTGACAATGGTGACTGACGAGTGGCTCAAGTTGGAACAAGACCGCTCCTTTAGAGGCCTGGACCAATATGACGTGCTTCTGAAGGTGCAGTGCCGGGACCGAGCCATCACCACCTTCAAGTGCCTTCTTGAAAAGCACGTGTCAAGTGTATTCCTGAAGTACAGAAGTCTAGTCTTGCCCCTCATCAAGAAGTGTAACGTGCTAATCCTCATTGACGGTCTGGATGAGGCTAACGAAGACTCGGAGAGACTACTGACTGACATACTTGAGGAAATGAAAGGTGTCCCCAGCTGTACCCTGCTGTGCACGTCGCGTCCGGAAAGGACATCCATATTTACCAGTAGGATACATTCCAAGTTTTATATTTCCTATATAGAATTGCTTGGAATACCAGAGTCAAGTCGAGAAAAGTTTGTGAGGCGTTACCACGAAGAGATCAAGCGGCAGGCTCAGGGCGTTCAAGACACAGAGGCTCTCGTGCAAAAGGTGCAGGAGCTACGCGGCAGAGAGCTCTTCATGTTGCCACTAAATCTTGTCTTCCTCACCTGGGTTTATCACCACAAGCCCTCAGCAGTCACCACCACCACTACTCAGAGTCACCTCTACCACATCGTTCACCAGCTGAGCGTCGAGAAGCTGCTGGATCGCTTGGCCCACCACCCCATGACCAAAGCCAGAGATCGGCGTGACCTGGAAAGCTGCATCAGAGAATGTCTTAAGTCCATTTATCACGAGTCCATCTTGGCACTTGCTGAGGAGAAATTAACACTGAGCAAGAATGCTGAAGATAACATCAGGACGTCCTGCATCACCCAAGGTATTCCACCATCGGAACTCCTGTCAGCTTTCTTCTGTCTCAAGGCCACACGGACTTACCTAGGAATGCAAGAGCAGTACTCCACTCCTCACCTGGGCATGCAGGAGTACTACGCGGCACTCCACATCGTCAGCCACTCGTCCATGGCAAAGGCATCAGGGAGCGTGAGAGACGTGCTAAAAGTCACCTTAAATGCATTGGATATTAATCTGTCAATGTTTCAAAACGTGCTTCAACATGTCGCTGGACTCCTGCATCTGCTGAACTACAGTGTGCCGGAAGTTGTGTCAGTGGAGGTGGTGGACCTGCTGCAAGAGTCTGGGGTGCGGTGCAGGACGCAGTGGCTGGATTTGGTGGAGGACACCGGGGCTGCCCCTATGGTGCTGCGCCGCGTCGCTCACCACTTCATGATTAGCAGTGACGGTGACGAGATCGTGGTGACTGACGGTCGCATTGGAAGCTACACAGCCCTGCTCCCTCACCTCCCTTCAGAGTGCCCCATCAGGGTTAACATCACCAAGGTCTCAGAGGGGCTGGAGGAGCTGCTTCGAATCCTGACTCGCCACACGTGCAAGTGGTTATTCCTGCATCCTTTCTACCGCGACCCGGAGGAGGAAGTGACCTTCAACGACACCCTCAAGCTGCTGCTGCCAAGGTACTTCCTCGAGGTGTTTTCTTTTATAACATAACAGAGTTGTTTTGGCGACACAAACGGTGTTGGACGCCACCTACCACAGATTTATTTCTTATTCATATGTTATAATTACAATTTCAAATTCGTCTTTACTTCAGATTGTTCCATGACAGGTAGTTAAATCTCTTTGCAGGAGCAACATGAAGGTGTTTTTAGGACAACTCAGCCCCGAAGGTGTTGTCTGTCTTCCCGCCAGTTTGGAAAACCTGGCACTTGTGTTCGGCGGGGACGAGCACAGCAAGGCTCTCCTGAGGGCTCTGCGGGAGGCTCACCTGCCCAATCTGAAGCATCTTAGTGAGTGTCTAGATAAATTTTCCTTTATACCCTCGTCACCTTCGTCGTCAGCGGAACCATTGCAGTGTTGTGATATGCAGTTCAGTCAAGTGTCAGCTTCACATTGCAATGGTTACAGGTTGACTGAATCTAATAATGTGTTCATTTTTTGTATCAAAATAGACGAAGGCTTGATCTTGTTCCTTTCTCTTAAGTGCACTATTAACAGATTATTTCTTATTGTCATTCATTGGCCAATGAGAACAGATCCCGACAGACTGATGACTTGCACTTCATATTGCCACACCTGACCATCTCCTGCGGCGCCCCCAAGATCCAGTCACCGTTTAGGGAGTACCGTGCCTTCACTGATACCATTCCCTCCCCGGCAGGGACCGTGAAGCCAGTGTACTTCTTTATTCCGGCGGTTATCTTGCCCGAAGCTCCAAGTCTTACTCCTAAAGGATCGAATTAACCTCGTGGGATAAAAAAAAACGTATCTTAATAGTCCAAATATAATCTTCAGTTCTAATTATTCTCCTTTTGCCGTTTCCCTAGAGTCAGGGGTTGGCTCCACGTACGAGTCTCCTCTTCAGTCCTAGTAGATAGTTGTAATTTAGGTGTTGGTCCTTCCAGAGATACACGTGCCGGTCAAACTTGTGTCGCCGCAGTGCCTGGGGCCCCTCCCGAACATCGACAACGTGCAGCCCGGGGAGGGAGTTGACCTGATCATCTCGGACGTGAGTGACTTCGATGTTGACAAGGCCAGCCAAGTCATCACTGGCCTTCAGCCGCCTGCAGGGTAATTGTACTGGGAAGCTACACACACACACACACACACGAAAAAAAAAAAAAATTAGGTTCCAATAATCTGATTCTACCTTCCCATTTGCATCATGTTCGTTACCTTTTCTTTCTTCCTTCTTTAGTTTTTTTTATCCCTCTTGCTCTCTCCCTTTCCATATTTCCCCCATAATGTAATACGCACATGCCTCTCAGCCTTACTGGTGCGATGCTGCTATTGCCAACGAGATGGCACTGACACTGTAATGGTAACAACGAGTCTCTCCCGTGTGGGTAACGGAAAGTATCTCCATCACAGGTTCCGAGCCATCACCTTCCCCCGCACCACCACCACGGGCTTGGGATGGCGCCGCCTAGTGAAGCTGCTCGCGTCTGCTGGAGCCAAGATAGGAGCAGGGATCGCGGTTCCGGACACCTCTGTGAACGTTGATCAGAAGAATGAACTGGATAATTTGGCGGAAACAACCGTGGGATGTGACTTCTGGAGGTAAGTAAGGCGGGGATACTGCAGCCAGTGTATGGGTATATGAACATACAGTAACATAAGGAAAGCTGCAGGAATCCGTCAGGCCTACACGTCGCAGTCCCTGAATGAACCATAACTTTTATTTTCCAGGGTCTCTGAGGAGATACTTTGGCCGTGAGTAGATTTCCCTGCGTCACTACCAGAAAGCGCCGCAGAGAGAGAGAGAGAGAGAGAGAGAGAGAGAGAGAGAGAGAGAGAGAGAGAGAGAGAGAGAGAGAGAGAGAGAGAGAGAGACAGTGTGTGTGTGTTTTGTAAAGTCAAGGCTGGTCAAGGATAATCCCGTGACTCCTGTATTGTGACAAGCTCGCTTCCTGTTCTCAGCACCTCCACAGCAGCCATTAGTGGTGCGGACAGCGAGGAGTGTTCTGTTCATCGTGACAGTGTGGTGTTGTTAGTTTTATGTCCTCTATTTTTACAGGTCAAACTATGCAAAGGGACAAGATAAGCCTCCCCTTCAAAAAAAAAAAAAAAAAAAAAATCCAGCTTATCTTGTAGCTTCTAAAAAAAAAGTCAATTATAGATGAAAAAAAAGTTCATTTTAATACCAGCGGTGTTTTCATATCTATAGAAAAATGACATATATTTTTTTATTTATTTTTATTATTTGTTTACTGATTTCTAACAGGTAAGCTCATCAATTCAGTGAGTGAGTTTTGTCATTAACAGGTGAGGACTTCCAAAGTTTTATTCACTTCCATGTTTGCTAAAAGAAAAATAATAAGAATAAATATGACAGTCAGCGCTCGAGCTCCTCCTTCCTCAGTTCCTCTCGTATAATGTCGGAGAGAATCTGAAATGCCTGAAATAAGAAATAGTTCAGTTATTCTCTCTCTCTCTCTCTCTCTCTCTCTCTCTCTCTCTCTCTCTCTCTCTCTCTCTCTCTCTCTCTCTCTCTCTCTCTCTCTCTCTCTCTCTCTCATAAGATATTACGTACGTTCGCACCATTAAGATGTTTATTACTGACATATGACGAATATAAAGTGAAGAAATTAAAGCAAAACTTGCGTAACTTATTTACGTCTTTAGAAAAGGTGTGTGTGTGTGTGTGTGTGTGTGTGTGTGTGTGTGTGTGTAAAGACAAACTTGTGGTCAATAAATTTATCTATCTGTGTGTGTGTGTGTGTGTGTGTGTGTGTGTGTGTGTGTGTGTGCGCGCATCACCTTGTCCGCTATTTCAGGCGTGATCATTGCAAAGTTTATTCTGATGTAGGGAGAGGGTTGGGTGGCGTCCAGCTGGAAGATGCTCCCCGGCACTACTAACAAGTTCCTTTCCCTGCACGTGTGGTTCACCATCTCCGTCACGTCCTCGAGGCCCAGAACCTGAGGATAGTTTGCGAGTCTCAGACCTAATTGGGTTGTTAGGATTGTTAAGAGAGCTGCTGGTGTTTTGTGAAAGCTTTTAGGTCCTTTTTGATCTCATACAGAAATTTTGTTAATCTATACAGTTAAATTGTATACGTTTATCAAGCATTATTTTTATATGGGAATTCACTGTATTCATTATATATATCTTTTTTTTTTTTTCTTTTGCATATTCAGGTTTTGCAACGTTTGAGGGACTTTGGGACTGATTTGTATTTTTGGAGATGAGTTTGACGGTTCTTACACATTATTTTTGAGCCATGGAAGACTTGTGGCACAGGAAGGACCTACAATGTCTAGCAATTACCTTTAGCCAGAGGAACATGCCGTCAGTTTCCACCCACTCGCACAATCCTGCTCGAGAAAAAAAAAAAAATGTCTATCAGTACTTCACAATGCAAGATTTTTTTTTTTCCCTTGCGTCCGATTCCCGCAGTCTACCAGGGCTAGGACGGCGCCTCCTAATGCGTAACTTTTTAGTTTTGGCATTTGAGAACCGTGATCTAGAATGGATGCCCTTCCCAACCCCGGACGTTGGCCAGGATTCGAACCCTAAAAACAACAATGCAAGAAGTCCGGTTCCCAAATACCTAATTCTGATAAATTAGAGGAACGGGACGTAAAAACTAGCAAAAATTCAAATGTATGAGCATGACTCGGCTCTGACGCAGGCAGTCATCGTAAGGATCAGCCTCCGATTGCCTGCCTTGTCTGTGCCGATGTGATGCAATGAAGGAAAATTGCGCTCCATCTGGCGAGAAACGTGACTCACCAGACAAGTGTTTCGAGGCTGCCTGCGTCACCATGTCCCTTTTCTCCAGGTACTTTAGACTGATGTCCCGGGTCACCTTCATGAAACCCTCGTACCCACAACGGTCTAGCAACTCACTCACGACCACCTGCAGGGGAGTCATTAGATAAAAGCATAGTTTGTGTAAAGACTGAGAGAACCGTCAAAAAAGAAGAAAAAAAAAGATAGCAATGTAGCACCCACTAGGACAGTGCACACACGACTGCCTGCAGGTGAATCATTAAATAAGGTATAGTTTATGTGAAGACTGAGAGAGCAGCGTGTCAATAAAAACCTGCAGGCGAGTCAGTGAACAGAGTAGTTTGTTTCTAGGAGTGAGAGAACCACGTGTCCCCCTCCCCCCCCCAAAAAAAAGGAGGAAAAGTAGAAAAACAAACAAACAAACAAGTACATAAGTTTTCACCTGGGACAGTGAGGAGGCGTGGATTGTAACTGCTGCAATTAATGTGCAAATTTTGTCTGTAAAATGTTTGTCGGCGGTGATGTAGCCAAGACGCAGGCCGGGACCCAAGATCTTCGAGAAACTGTCGATGCGCAGCACTCGGCCTGCGGTGTCCAGGCTGAGGAACGACGGGTGGGTCTGCGAGGACAGTATTTTCAGTAGTGGGACCCCTAGTGTTCATCATTCACTCTATGATAGGTACTTAAATTGTCCCTAGCCACTAACATTACCAGTGGGACCCCGAGTGTTCGTAATGACAGGAACTCTTCTTTAGCTGCTAATATTAACAAAGGGGCCCTTACATAATATTCATCATTCACTCTATGACAGGGACTTTTCTCTACCCACCACTGTTAGCAATGACCCACCTGTGAACCGTACTGCAGGAAGAAGTAAGGGTCATCCTCTACAATAAGGAGGTCATACACGCACGCAATGTCATAGATTTCCTGTCGCCTCTCTTTGGTCAAAGTGCTGCCTGTGGGATTGTCTGCGTTTGGTATTATGTACAGCAGCTGAAACACAATAATTAGACCCCATTAGTCTCTCCTGACACCACCTCTTGCTCATTTTTTCTCCCTCCTCTCTCATTCTCTACAAAAATCACGCAACTTTCTCTACAGCCTTTTGAAACTAGTCGGGGTGTAGCCAGAAGTGTCTCAGAACATGGGCTCTGAAACACGAAGACTAGGCAGACCTCTCTTGATATCACCCATCATCCCTCAGTTATTCAGTCCTCTCTCTCCTTCAAGATCTCTACAACCCATCACTCCTTAGTCCCTCAATCCCTCAACCTCTACACAGTACCTTGCGTCGCCCTGAACTGCTTCTCTCCAGCGTATCCCTCAGCAGGTCGGGCCTCAAGCCGTAGCGGTCCTTCCCAACGATCACTGGCTTTCCTTCAGTAGTTTCGAGCTGAAGAGCAAAAAAACTCCATTGACAAGAGGTATGACAGTAACACTAGATTGGTGAACTAACTGCAATAATACCTGGGACGGGTTAGGGAGCTTTAAAAGAAGTAGGTAGTTTAAAAAGAGGACTAGGAAGATTAGATGAATTTATGGATTAGAATGAAAGGTGAAAATAGGTAGGTATGTTTTATACAAGGACTGCCACGTAAAGACCTGACAGATTCTTGCAGCTTTCCTTATTTTCTGATGGGTAACTAACATGAACGATTTTTTCACGACTTTGATAAAAAAAAAAAGTTGATGTAAATAGTGATATAATGACATGTTCATTAAAGCAAGGGGACGCTTTTATAGAGACTTGGCTGCGATTAAGTGCCGCTTTGATGGATGCAAGGTACGTAAAGATGATGAGACGGAAGGGTGATGAAGGAGAAAATGATGATCGTAGTGTGGATATACTTAAGATGATAAAGATTTTGAGCATATTTGATGAGGGAGGGTGAGTGATCTGATGGATCTTTAATTGCGGTGTTGGGCGCCTGAGTGAAGGAGTGATGATGAAAATATGGTGATGGGTGCCCGACATGGGTACATATAGGTGGGGTGAGGGCGGTGAGAAGGGGCAGGGTAAGGATGTACTGGGGTGAGGGTGGTGTTAGGTGTGTGGATGACTGGGGTGTAGATGGTGACACAGTAATCATCATGCATTGGCCTTATTCCTTACTGTTCAATATCTCGGCTCTCACTGTAAAAAAAAAGTCAAAACTCACTGTAGAAAAAAACAAAGAAGACACTCACACGCACACACATCAGCACTCACTGTAGAAAAGAAAGAGGAGTAGGTTGTTTCTGGAACAAACACACAATCGCCAGGATCCACAAAGGTATGCAAGACGGCGTGCAAAGCTGCCTGCCCGCCTGCCGTGATCGCCAGGCCTCTCTCAGACATGTGTGGCGGAGCGAAGAGCTTAGCAGTGAAGTCCGTCAGGTGTTTCACTAACTCAGGGATTCTGTTTGCAGCGTAAATAATCATAATTCTCTATGAATGATAATGATGATAATAATGATAATAACAGAGAAGAAATCATCATTTAACACGGCGGCGATGCTCAGGGAACTAAAATGCATATTCAAAAGACCCCGAATCAGTGTTAATGAACTCTGTGGTGCTAACAAGAGATGGTTAATTGAAGGCATTGTAACTGAAGGCTTTAATACACACTCTTTTTCGAAGGTGAATTTCCTCATACTATGATTCATCCGAGACAAAAAACGTCGAGTATAAACGGAGATTTCAGTTTACTATTATTAATTTACTATTATCGATTATTAGTAGTAGAATCCTTCAGGTAGTTATACTTACTTATTCTATACGTGGTGAAAATAATACGATCAGGAAATAATGACAGAAATAAGGCAGTGCGTTAATTTACCGCCATCATCAATTTAACATCACCAGAGAGAGAGAGAGAGAGAGAGAGAGAGAGAGAGAGAGAGAGAGAGAGAGAGAGAGAGAGAGAGAGAGAGAGAGGCCCGTATTCATAAACGCTCCGCTGTCTCACCACTATTTTCTAAAGCCACAGATATGAGTAGCCTCGTTGTCAAGAGTGTTTCTCCCGTTAACAGTGTAGAAATCTTGTTAATTTGTCACTAGAAGCATAAAAATACGTAATTAAAAACTTATGTAACTTCAACTAGAGGCTATTTGAATGTAATTGAGGTGCGAATATAGTTTCATAATACGGCCCAGAATTACCTACATACCCATTAGTCGGTGAGTACTGGAAGGCCTTCTCTATGAGGTGCTGAGTTAAAGGCAGTACTTCCCCTGATTGCAAAACGAAAGAAGCCTCCTTGAACGGGAAGAGCTCTGGGTCTGGCAGCCCCGACGATAGATTATAAACGGTCGATGCCTTGCTGGCCGACCCTGAAAGTAAGCCCTGAATATAAACACCTCGAAATGAAAACTGAGGCCGTGGTTTGTGAAAGGCCCATCTATAGGAATTCATGGCTTGCTATCGTGGAGTGTGAAGGAAAGTTGTTGTTGTTTTCATGTAAGAGTGGCTTCTGAAGAAAAAGACTATTCTAAAGAAAAAAAAAAGGTTGACTAAAGGTGCCAGTCCCCAGAGAGTGTAGTCAAAGGGTTATCCAAAATTTTGGGATAAGCGTCTTGAAGTTTTAAAGGGACAGTCTTAAAATTTCACTAACAGGAATAAGCCGAAGACGTTATCAGATTGTTTTCCTTCTAATTAAAACTTACTTTTCTTCTTTGGCTTCTTTAAATTTACCTGTGGTTTTATCTATTTATTTCATATATCTAATACACTGAAGAGGCCTTACAGGGAAGTGAGACTTTATACGGAAACAAGTCTGAAAACATCTTATAAGTTGCAAATTCCACACGTCTATGAGGGCAGCTACCCAACTGCAACCACTTACTGAGTCTGGAGAGGAAGGGCATGGTGAGGCGTCTGGCAATAGCAGAGAAATAACTCCCGTGAATAACCATGGCAACGCTGCTGCTCACTGGCCTGTGGGAATAAAATATGAGACCGTACCACCAACACCCTCTTAACAACAGCCTCCTTTAAGTCTTTCTCTTACCTGAGTGAGTTTGTTATGTGCAGGGAAGACTGGCCTACGCGAGAAAGAAAGGTGAAGAAGCTTACCCACAATGCCGCTCCCAGTGAGAAAGCGGAAGGCCAGCTTAGTTTATGACCTGTCTTGATTTGCCTCTTCTGAAGCTGTTCAAGCGATAACCAGGAGGAAAAAAGGAAGAGAGAGAGAGAAAATTCTCAGGAACAGTAATCGGGATAAAACAAAAAATATAGTCTACTGTAGAGTTACCAAACTGTGCAAAGTTACTTGGAGAATTAAATCTATTTCCTTTCACTCACTGAAGACAGAGGTGACTCAATTTAAGTGTTCAAAATCATCACAGGCATTGATAACAAGCAAGTACGTCAAGACTGTACACTAATTTCACAACTACCGCTGAAGCAGAAGCAGGAAGCTGCGGAGAGAAGTTTTCTCCACAAAAACCAAACACGCACTGCTTCCCACGGGCCCACTCCGTCCCGAATTCAGGGAGGGAAGAAACCAAGAAATTTTAAGAGATGGTCCCCCGCTCCGCTCTCATCAAAGTAAGTGAAGCCAGTGGGTAGAGGTTATCGAGTTTGTGGGCGGAGCTTACGATCAGCAGATAGAACCAAAAATTGCGATCTCCAGTGCTGAGGAATGGGGAATTTACCACTTGTTTTTTTTTGCATACTAGACGAAAAATAAGAAATAATTCATTGTACAGCTTTGTGACTCATCTGTGATCGGCGCTACACACACACACACACACACACACACACAGGGCAGTTAAGCTTGTTGGAGTGTAGTGTTAACACACCACCACACCATATCATACTACACCACACAACATCACTACCACCACCACCACGATACACCACCACACCACACCACCATCAGATACTACCACACACCACCACACCACACCAGCACCACCACAACCACCACACACCACACCACACCACACCACACCACGGTATCCTTGGCGCCCCGACTTCTCCAGCCCCGCCGAGCCCCGCCAAGCCCCTCCGACCCCCGCCCCGCCTCTCCCCAGCTAAGGTAGCAATTTTCCATCACATATTTAGTGTAATTTTGAGGGTTTGGCAGATGTTCCCAGGTGATTTAAAGGCTCGCTGTGTTGGAGTAGGTGGAGGAGGTGGAGATGGAGGGGAGAGGAGGAGTGTGAGGGGGAGGGGAGATGAGAAGGAGGAACTGAAAATTGCAAAAAACTGTATATCTGTATATCGTCATCATATTTTTTTATTAGTGTAGTTTGCATTGTTTTTATATCTAATTTATTAATAGAAAAGTATAACAAGATATACTATGTAATAAAATCCTGTGTAGCTGTTTTATTTCGTTTCCGGTTAACGTAGCACTTTCATCACTTTAGAAATTCCCTTTTTTTTTTTTTATTAGAAAGCCTAGGATTGTTTTGGTGCTCGACTTAAGACTTAAAAAATCGTAAAAATTACAGATTGTGTTTGGGATTTTTCCTTATTATTAGTCAAGCTGGAAATGTTTTTGCATTACAGGTATTTATTAAAGTATATGGCAAGTCAGAATATATATATAGTATTCCAGTCTAGCTTCGTTTTTTCGAGGGGTCAGTTTCAAAATGGATTAACGAACACCCAAAATACCCAAAATAATGCAAAATAACCCAAAATAATGCTTAAATAAAATTGTATCCCCGTTCAGTGCTCTCGCTGAGACCTTCACTCCTCCCTGCCTGCGTCTGTTTGTCAATATTTCCTTCAATTTCCAGCGTTTCCCAGCTATTTCCAGAATATAATATGTAGGCTGTTGTAGTAGTAGGAGGAGGAGGAGGAAGAAATGAGGAATGGAGGGAGAGGAGGAGGAGGAGGAGGAATGGAGGTAGAGGATGGGCGGAGATCTCGAGTGTAGGTAATAGTAGTAGTAGTAGTAGTAGTAGTAGTAGTAGTAGTAGGAGGAGGAGGAGGAGGAGGAGGAGGAGGAAATGAGGAATGGAGAGGGAGGAGAATAAGAAGGAGGAAGAGGAAGAGAAGGAAAAAAATGAGGAATGAAGGAGAAAACGGAAGGAGGAATGTATAGGCAGGGAGTTTCTCTCTCTCTCTCTCTCTCTCTCTGGATGATTTAAGTATGGACAAAAATGAGGAATGAAGGAGAAAACGAACGGAGGAATGTATGGGCAGGGAGCTTCTCTCTCTCTCTCTCTCTCTCTCTCTCTCTCTCTCTCTCTCTCTCTCTCTCTCTCTCTCTCTCTCTCTCTCTCTCTCTCTGGATGATTTAAGTATGGGCGTGTGTAAAACCTGGCGGTACGACACAACACCACTATTGCAGTCTTTTGTGGTCACAGATATGGCCTGGAAGCAACAGCAGAAAACAAGAAATGAGGAGCGGTACACCGGCGTCTAGACTCATTGCTCAGCTGGTAGTTTAGGGGCTAAGGTGGGGATGGGGGGGTGAGGTAAGGGCGACGGCGGACCGATCATACACCAATGCAACCATATAATTTATGTTACTCTATTATAGCTTATAAAGTCAAGTATTTAATATCCCATGTACGTGTGTAGTATCTGCATTAAAAATGTAAATAGAATAAAATAGAAATAATATTAATACAGTAATAGTGAAAAAAAGTGTAATGGTAATGATAATAATAATAGTAGTGATAAGAAGAAACATAATAAGAAAATGAAAGAACGAAAAAAAAATGATGATGACGATGATTATGGAGAATCGAAGTGGGGAGCCGTTACAAAGACTGACAGAACCACCAAAAGTGTCAACAAAGATGGCGGACCGACTCTCTCAACTTCAGGATGCCGTGAATCAGGTGCAGTATGCCTCATTAATGCCCCAGATCTACCCTGCAGATCACCCAGGGATCAGTGAACCCCTATGGACCCCATGGGCTGCGCGGGACATGGTGGGGATGGCGGTATGAGTTGTAAGCTATGCATTAATGGGCAGCTAATTTATACACAGGGTAACAATAACCACCAGATCTTTTCCTCTCATTGCTACTCTCAGTAATTTTTCCCAATAGCGGCTCCTTGTGCATTCTGTTGCCGCCCCTCTCCAGGACAAGCAAGTCTGGGGACCTGCTGGAATTTTACTGTTATTTAAGGTGAAAGACGAGCATTTCGTTGGATACCACACATCCACAGGCAAGAATTAGTATTAATTTTCCACTGCGGGATGGGCGTCTTGTAAGATGCTGGATGGCACGCAAACTCAGTGATTCTTTACCAGTGTTTACCATACCCAAGAGATAATCACTTTTACTTCCCAAGGCATCGCGTGTGTGTGTGCTATTAAGGAGTGGGATACCATTGACTGATGTGAAGTAAGACATTAGTAAAGATATGCTTTCCAGTTTCTCAAGACCATTTTTCCCATTGAAATTCATCCAAATAGTTGTCGAGATGAAAGAAAAGACTCTTTAGATACAACACATTACTTTGAAGTTGTGCTTGCTGTTTCTCCAGTAAAAAAGATATGAATAAATGAAAAACAATGTGGGATTTATTGTTCCCCTGCCCATTATAACACCCCACTGTGCTGCCATTGCCAGGCTGCACGGCAACACTGCAGCAGAATTGCATGGCTGGCTGTGGGGACCCCAGCCAGGTGGGACCCATATCCTTCATGAGTGGCCAGCCCTTCATATTTATATTGTATCAGCAGTTGTATTAATTTCTGGATTGCATTAAGTGTTGCAAGTGTTAGAATTTCCAGTGCTTTATGATGTGAATGTGTGACTTTAAAGTGTGTATTATCCACATTCCAGCAAGCTGAGAATTTGTACAACAGCATCGGGTGTCTCTTCAACTCGGCTCCTCCCTGCAGCTTTGATAAGAGCGGCAAGACTCCCTCACAGAATGAAAACCCAGATGGTGAGTGTGCTGATTCAGGTTGTGATGATCTTGATGCTTTGTGAAGTGTCAGTATCATCACCATCAGATTTTTTAGTGTGGTAAAGATTTAAAAAGAAATAAAACTACCATATTTCCTAATTCCCAGTTTTATCTTTACATTATCCATGGCAGCATTGCATATGAGGATTGCATATTATCAAGAACTATTACCTGTCACTATATCTTATGTCATAATACCAATCAGCAGAAAAACGTAACTTTAACAATCATAAAGGAAAAAAGCTGAATAGACCAGAGGAAAATCATCCAGTAAACTTGTCAACCCAGTCTTGCCAGGTGTGTTTTAGGTTTCCCAGCAATGAAGATGACTTTTCCTTCCCATGGCACAGTATTTTCATGCACTCACCACTGTTGCTATCCATTTATCTCTATCATGTACAATTGCCCTTGCTTTCTTCACTGTCATTCCTCTCTTGTTCTGTGCTCATTCACCACGGTTCATCCACTCTCACTCTTTCCTGGCACATGTGTGGCTCCGATTTTACAAAGAACTTCCACATTACAGACATGATGGAACACAAGCGGGTGTTTGCCACCGTCATCGCCCGCAACGCTAAGGACATTGATGCTCTCATTGAGTCGCTTCCTTCAGAGGACTCGTCGGCGGAGCTTCAGGTAAGACTTGTGGGACTCTCAGGGTGCAATTTTTCAGCATTTAAAATTTTAGTTTTATTTTGGATATGAATTGAAAAGAATTTTGCTCTTGTTTGAAATAGGTATGTTGCTTATTTATGTACTTGTAGCACCATATGTGAACAATCTTCTTAATACAAAAAGGAATTAATTTATCCCTCTTTCAATTGCAAGAAGTTCTGTTGGAAGTGGTGAAATAGTTAGAGCTATTTCAGAAAAATTTTGAGCAGACTGTGAGATATGAGTAAGAGATCCTAGACACTTAGACCAAATTGACACAAGCAATGTTTCCCCTTGTTCCTGGCAACTTGTTCCCACAACACAGTGTGGGCACCTCTGTGACTAGTGCCATGTTCCTGTGCTTCTGTTAGGTAGAGGTCTTTCCTCATGTTCTTTATAACTCTTTGGTATGTTAATGTTTTCATGTGCATGTTTTGTTGCTAGGTTCCCGTTATATTCATTACAAGTACAATTAGTCACATTCTCCTTCCTGCCTATTTCATCTGTACCTTTCATGATAACCCACAAATCAATGCAGCAAGTGCGTTTTTTGCAGACGGCAAGCATGCGTATTCTAGAACAAGAAGGGGAGGAAGCTGCCCAGAGGTTGCAGCGAGGTATTGACCGAGGAGACAAGCTGCTGGAGGAGATAAACAGAGCTCTGACGGAAATTGCCACCACTCAGCTGGCCATTAACCGGATCACAGAAGCCTCACAGGGAGATGCCATTAAGATTTAGCTTCAGGATGCGGTGTGATGGATGCAGATTTGCTCTGTGGTGATGCTGCAAGTGCTCATATCAGGGACGTAGCCTAAACTGGCCTCAAGTGCGTCATTCAGGCATATCATATTATACACGGTTGTCAGTTTTCCAGACTCATTCACAGTTCACCAGTCTGTGCTCAGTATTCTGTGACGTTTCCTCTCTGCAGGGCACTTCAGGAAATTTTTGGTGGCCAGGTGGTGAGTGATTTGAGGAGCATGGGCCTGTTGTGGAAGTGTTGGCGCTGGGACTGTGCTGTGTAATGTATTATTTCGTAGGATGAGACCAGGGTGAATGCTGGCAGTTCTTCTCAAGGGTGAGGTGGGTATGCAAGGAAGTAGTGAGTTAAGTGTAGCAGTGTAATAACAGACTTTAAAGGAAACTTAATGCCACTTTTCTGTCTCAGGTGTGGTGAGCTGTTCAGCAAGTATTATTGGCTATGTGTTTATTTATTATTCCCAGCCCATGTGCAGTGTTAGGGTACACTGAAGTAATGTGCACTGTGAGCTAAGGTTGGTATTAATTCTGAAGATGTGGTTTAGGTGATACAACTCTTAGTGTATTGAGGATTCCTTAGCTGGTAGTCTAACATGAATATGAGAGTCAAGCCAAGTTTCAAGAGGACAGAATAGACAGCTTTGCCAGTGTTGCTTTCTGTACAACCATGCAGATATAAGAAATGGTGAATTGACTCATGTCTGTATTATCCTCATGGCCACGTTTGTAAACAGTGTTTCTTAGTGATGTTATATTAATGTCATTGCATTGTTTATGAAAATAATACTGTTTTCAGAACTGTAAACTCATGAAAACTTAATTTTGACCCATTTTTCATAACTTAAAGGTTTTTACATTTCTATTGTCATTTATCATAGTACAATACAACTATTTTGTCACAATTTATAACTCTTTGTTAATCCTTCATGCAGGCTGAAGTTGCCAACTTTCTCATTAAACTGTGAAAGTAAAATTGATTATTGTCATTACTACTGTAGTTGCTTCTGTAACAACTACACTTTGTGGTGTCATCAGTCTTGAAAGGATAAACAGGATGTAGTCTGTATCCATGAAGGCAACTTGAATGCATTTTAGTGCAGTAATTATCATTCCACCAGGGGCCAACGGAGTTAAGGGTGGGCGCTTTGTGTATGTAAGCAGTGTCTTGCCTGGACCACCCAATATGGGATTGCTAGCCTGGCATACTGACAGAATGGACAATTGTCATCAGTTTGCAATGAAATGTTATAACACTTCCTGGCCACTCCTGGTAGGCTTTCCTGCATACCTGTCCACACACTTTCACACTTCCTGGCCACTCCTGGTAGGCCTTCCTGCGTACCTCTCCATACACCACCTTGCACATGCTGCTGCGTGTCAGCGAGATGCCGAGTAACCTTAAGTTTAGATAGTGCTCATGTCCCACAGGCCATCACGCCTCGCTGCTGCTGCTGCTGCTGCTCTTGGTGACAAGTAGTGAAGTGTGGGGTTCTTCCTTTATTAGTATTCCGTCATACAATTGCAGTTACACTTCACTTGAGACATTTACAATCTATAAATATTTTCAGGAAAGTATAGCAATAATGAAAGTATTCCTAGTGAAATGAGACTTGTGACATGAAACAGTTAGTCTATGAACATTACTTACTTATGAAAGTCTACCTCATAATGAAAGTATTCCCTGCAACATAAGGGATTGATCTTACTTGATCAGTAAGTATACATAATAATGGTATTCCTAACAAAGGCATCACATTAACTTAGGTTGTACACCTCACGGCCTTGTATGGAAGAATATTGTACACCACACGGCATTGTATGGAAGAATATTAAGTGACCAATTTTCATCTATAAATTTTTATCCAAGTAACCAATTTTTCATTATTAATTTAAATTTTAGCTTAAGTAGCCAATTTTTCTTCTATTAATTTAAATTTTGCCTAAAGTAGCCAATTTTTCATATTATATTTTACCTTTCACTTCCTAACATTAAGTTCTGAGCTTTTATCCATTAACAATTGACATCACTGACATTACCAGTTAAGTTAGTAGTAGTTCTTGCTTTTCACATACAGCCTTAATATTACAGAGTTACATATTAACTTAATATTACTTTAACATTAGAAAATTTAACTTAAAAAAAGTTGTATTATTCATTAACAAATAACTAAGTAGTTCTTGCCTTTAGCATTACAGAGTTACATGTTAACTTAACAACTTTAAAAGAAAATTTAACTTAAGAAAAAAGTTGTATTATCCATTAACAAATTATCCATTAACAAATAACAGTTAGTAGTTCTTGGCTTTCACATACAACTTTTAGTTAACATTACAAGAAGTTACACTAACTTAAAATTACAAAGAGTTACACTTTAACTGAACATTATCAAGAGTTACACTTTAATCTTAATAAGTAGTTGCACTTTCCATCTCATTATTTACACATTTTCTCTCATTACAAAAAATAAATAAAAATTTAAAAATTTACCTTTCATCCATTAACAATGAGTCCATCTTTCAATTACGAACAATTAACAATTAATCCCTGCCTTTCATAGACACAATTTTGTTTAACATTCCATCATGTAGTCTGTTACAACTCATTTTATCAAATTACAGAATTGCAAAACCTGTCACTTCATGGTCTCATCACATTAAGAATATATTACATAGAATCATTTTAAGTAGTAACCAAACATTGAGCAAAATACTGTAAAATACTTAATCATTTCATATATTAATAGAATCATCTCATATTAATTATTGTTTAAAATAATAATTTCATATATGCAAAATACTGTAAAATACTTAATCATTTCATATATTAATAGAATCATCTCATATTAATTATTGTTTAAAATAATAATTTCATATATTAATAGAATCATTTCATATTTTAATTATTGTTTAAAATAATGTGTAAAATAATGGAGATGACCAATACATACAATTATTTTCATGCAGTATAACCATACATTGTGTAAAACAAAAGAAAATCAAGATGCACACAATTCCATGCCCGAGGACACACATCACAATGCTTGCTGTTGTCCACACAGTCACAAGTGTTGCTGATGTGTCTGGTGCTGCATGGCATCAGGTAATGGTAATGAAAACACAGCAAATGCAAATTAAACAAGGTAAAAATTAACTCAATGATCCATCAGGTATTTGAGTTCATTGTTGAGTGACAAATGATGGCCAATGGTCAGATATGAATTAAAACAAGTTGATCCACCTTGGCATCCTGCTTGGTGGTGAGTGGACAATGTTGGTCAATGGTCAGTCAGTCGGTCAGTCACAGCACAATACACTTCAACGCCTCGGCGTCTTGCATCAAGCAACACACCACTGCAGGTTGTCCACTCAAGTTAAAATCATTTAAATTATGCTAAAATATTAAATTACTATCTACATAACTGATAATTAAAAGTGATCTGTTAATCATGGTAAAATGCAGTATTTAATTATGTTTCTATATTTAAAAGCTTTATAATTTTCCAAACTCGGCTTAATGTTGTACTTCTTGGGAAATGATTATGATGCAAATAGCAGTGGAATATATCAGCTATGGTCCAGCAAAAAACTCTGTTAAAATCACTTAGAGGCTCTCGAGTGCCACGGAGATTTGACAGTAATGAATAAAAACAACTTGGAGATTCAACACTTATAAAAGAACAAACATCCCAAGTCCATGGAAGACTGTGCATGCTCGTCTACAAGCAACTCGTCCTGATGTGATAAAACCACAGGCACGTTACTACCATTAATTATGTGGGCGCGATCCTTGTCCATAGTCCTGTCAATATACTAGCGTCTGTTGTGTCAAACCTTATGACCGTCAACACTTCTCAGCCACAATGTAGCGATATGCATCTCTGGTCTACCAGGATTCAGTCTCGATGTCAGTGGTGGGTATCCAGGTCCAGCCTGCGCGCCTCAGCTTGGCCATCAGATCCACTGACACGAGCCTTGGCGCTGCACGCAGCTTCCAAGTGGTTCTCTCTGTGGTGCTTCGCGGCAGCTTGCAGAGACCACTTAGGTTGCTCACCCCAAGTGCATAAAGACTCAAGACTCTTAGTTGTCTCAGTTCCGTCAGGCGTTCCCAAGGCAAAGAAATGTTTCCCTGTACAGCGGTAAGGGTGAGCGCCTGCAAGTTTGGGAAAGCATTCAGGAAGCGAAGGAATCGCTCGTTGTCACTGTCGCACACGCATTGAATGTCGGTGACAGAGTCGAAGTGCGTCACCACTGGGTCGCCTGGCTCCGTGTACACGATCTGGTTACCATGTAGGAACAGAATGCGGAGGCGAGGGAAACACTGAAGCAGGGACATGAGCCAACCAGCGTCAAATTCAGTAGCTGTGATGCCGTCAAGCTCCAGGGTTGTGATTTGGTTCCTAAATTCTTGGTACTCAGACTTTTCCTCCGGGAGAAGAAAAGGGCGCGGGGTCAACACATTTGTCAGCATCCGCAGAATCGTGACGTTAGGGAGGTGGTTGCCCACTTGGAAAAGGCCGGAAAGAGATTCGTCCATGGCATTAACGGGCACCAGAGTTACTTGCTCCAGTTTGGGACAGTATATGTACTGCCTCCAGAAAGCTTCATACAGGATCGTGTTGGCTTTGAGCGGTACTTTGGGAAGACTTCCTTGCTGATGCCTCGATATATATTCATCAACAACAGTTGATACTGGGAGAACATTACTCTGCATGTACTCTATTTTAGGAAGAAAAAGAAGAACAAGGAGGAGAAACTCCTTCGATACCGCGCACCATCCAGTTCCCAAGTGAGTGAGGTTAGGCCAGGCTGGTGTGAAGGTCAGCGGCACGCCCACCATGTATGCGCCCAGCACAAGCCTGAGGTCTTTCCTATTCGTGCCGAGCACCAGTTCTGCCAAGGTTTCCTGAGACAGCCGAGGATGGCTCATCATCCGCTCACTCACATGCAGCACACGCAGGGGACACTGTCTGGCTGCATGCAAGATGCCAGACGAGACGTTGACGTCAAGCACCAGGACCGTAAGATTATGGCAGCGCGGTAGGAGGTGAACAAAGAAGCAAGTTTCAGCTCCTAAGTCAACACCACTCGCATCTATCTTCCGCAGCTGATTGGTCTCCTTGAATATTCCAGTTTCGTCCATGCAGCTGACGGGCGTGCTGCTCATCTGCACCATTGCTGGGTCCAGGCAGATCTCCGTGGCTCGGGCTGCGAGGAGGGTCAGGATGGCAGGGAAGATGGTCACAACCTGCACTAAGTTCATGTGGTGGCTGGCGGGACGGACGCCGATCTGGCGGATGCGGAGGACGTGCGCGCAAAGGATGGTCACTGCTTCCTCGTGTAGCTGCCCCAGGCCCTTCATCTCATCCCACAGCTTCCGCACCCCCGTGAACAGCTCCTGCATCATAAGTTATCATTAGCAACAATAGTAGTTGTACTTACATGTAGCAACAGCAGAAACAGCTGCAACAACCTCGGTGTGGCTACTTGATATTACTGTGGAAACTTTACCATTGTGGCACGTTTCCTTTACAGCAAAACCAACAACTCTAGAGCCGCCACAATGGGACAAATGCATTTTTTCCCCCTCCAGCGTGTGGCTCGCATTCAGAAGTGTTTTGCTCTCCCACCACTATTTTCAAGGGCCACGGAGACGATTAACCGGATTCCCAAGCGTGTTTCTCCTGTTCATATAAAAATCTTGTTAATGTGTCACTATAACCATAAAAAACACCATTAAAAACCTGTGTAATTTCTACTAGAGCCTTCGGAATGTAGTGTAGGTGCATGAATGAAGCTTTTCATATAGTCCATTAAGTTACGTCATCGGGGGTTTTCAAGAGTTTCTCCTGTTAATTATGCAGAAATCTTGTTATTCTGTCACTAGAACCATAAAAGAAAAACACCATTAAAAACCCGTGTAACTTCAACTAGAGCCTTTTGAAAGCAGTGGAGGCGCGGCGTAAAAGTGTTTCAGAATAAGGTCCTACAACTCACTCCTGCTTGCCTGCGCCGCCTCACCTTGGGGTCACGTGGCCAGAGCAGGTACGTGATGGTCTTATCCACCACCCGATCTATACAGATGCTCTTTAGAGGTTTCGGGTGCATCTGGAGTGAGTCCTCAGCGTCGCGTCCCAGATGAAGGCTTGCGGCACGTCCTATAAGGTCTCCGAGGCAAATTAGTTAAATCCGGCGAGGTTAGCAGGCCCTTCCCTTCCCTCCGATCGCTGGCTGGACTGAGGCTCCCTCCCACCTGCTGTTCACCTCACCTGGCAAAGGCTTCGTGGGTTTCGTATGAGCGAGTCAACGGTTTCGAATTGTTGTTAGGAAGTTGATTGATCTTACCAATGTATGTATCTCACCAGCAGCTAAATCTGTGAGTCTCCATACACTTATTAGCGGCGTGTGTCATCTCCTGTCTGATGATGGCTGTTGTTTTCCCGCCTTCAAAACTGAACTTTGAGCCTCCAACCAGAGTGACTTGATGAGGCAATAACACCACCACCTACTCCTCTCCTCAATTAGTTTTTCACTACCAATCCTGCTATTACCTCGGTGGAGGCTTAAGGTTTAGTCTTTAGGGTGTTTAACTAATCGCAGGAAAACAGCAGCTTCGTCAGGTCGGAGGTGACACGCAGGACGTCACCACTCAATACATGGAGCAGGAGTGGCACAGGTTTTACTGCAGGTTTCCACATAACTAACAGGAGAAACCCTTGTGAGAACCAGTAAATCATCTCTATGGTGTTTACATGGATTTTTAATGGTGTTTTTACAGTTCTAGTAATATATTAACAAGATTTCCTCATAACTAAGAGGAGAAACACTCGTGAGAACCCGGCAAATCATCTCTGTAGCCTTTGAGAATAGTCGTGGTGAGAGAGCAAGGCGTTTCAGATTACTGGCGAGAGAGAGGCGCGGAGAGCAGTATCCGTCCAGCCGTAGGGAGACGTGTTTTTATTGTTAAATCGATGGCGTTACCCCCTTGGTGTTCGCTGCCTCGTGTGGCGGACTCTGCGGTCTCTTCTCTTTGGTGTGAGTGAGATAATGAGACTGGCGGCGTCCCTGGCGACTCTCCGGCTAATTGTGGGGGATTATGGTTGTTTCTTGCGTGTGTGATGCGCGGAGTGACTGGCTAAGCTCTCTCACTGATGGATTCCTCTTTCATTTGTTGATAGTTGTCTCTCGTCTCTCCTAGTTTGTATCTCCTTGCGTGTGTGTGTGTGTGTGTGGAGAGCAATGGTACTGGAGGGATTTCAGACGTTGATAGTACGAGTTTTATTGCTTCTCTTCAAGGGATTTTCGGCTTTACTTAGCAACTCGCTCCTCTTTTACATTTTTCCCTTTATGCTTGTGCTGGTGAATCCTCGCGCGGGAGAGAGAGTCTGGCAGGAATTACCACGATTATCTTAATGGGTCATGTTGAAGGCAGGAGGGTGGAAACAATGGGTAGTAATATGAGGATTTTTATGGTGATTATGTGGTTCTCGTGTCCTGATAGCTTGAGTATCTGTGACAATGTAAAGTTTGTAAAATTTCCACAGTTACGTAGCTTAACCTTTTAAAATCACTTGTTTCGTAACCCAGGTGCCTCGGAACCTAGTGAACTCATTGCCTGTGCTTCTTGGTAATGTCAAGTTTAAGCTTCCACAGTTATGTAGCTTCTTTCAAGTAATCTGCTTCGAATCTAGTACATGTGGTTCCAAACCCGTTTGCTTTGTTGCATCTGTGTTCCTCATGGTATGTGCATTAGTCAAATGTATGGATAAGGATGATAGGCGGTAACAGGTAGTTGTTTCATACAGGGGCTGCCACAAATAGGCCTGATGGATTCTTGTAGCTTTCCTTACGTATTTATTTATTTATTTATTTTTCTAAGCTCTTATGTTCGCTGCTTCACCTGGCGATTGTTGATGCCAACACACCTCGTCCTAGCGTTGATACAGAGCTGGGCGCCGGGTCTTCCTCCGCACCATGCCTCCGCCTCAACCCTCGTGGCTTCACCCATATGGCAATTTTCCCTCGTGATGTAATTTTGTGAATGGCACACCTGGGCGCCCGACGCGAGAGTTGCTGCCACCTGGTGGTCGTCTGGGGAAGCTGCCTCTCTCCGGCGGGGTGCAGGATGGGTGGGGTAGGGAGCAGCCTGTGTGGAGGGAGGGACAGGAACCAGGTGGGGAGTTGAGTGGGTGGAGGAGGGGACAGGGACGGGGAGGGGGGCAGCATTGCGGAGGGGAGGGACTAAGAGCATTGTGTTGTTGTTGCTGTGAGTCTGGCAACACTAACCTAACATTGGATTTGGCGGCAAGACAGCGAGATGGGACGTTAATCCATGCATGCTGCGGGAGTGTGCTCTCAATACACGGCGCCCTTTGCTTCCGGTGCAGAGCAGAATTTATCTGAATTAATGGTTGTGTGTGTGTGTGTGTTTGTGTGTGTGTGTTTTCCAATTTGCACCTCTAGTTTTCGAACAGTACACCTCATAACCACGGCCCCACATCCACCCGGCTTTGTTCGTGCGTGGCAACCAACACATTTGCGTCTGTATGCATGAAGTAGTGAAGCTCGAGCCGTACAGAGTCAGCGAACACGTGAACTGAATCAGTGTCGAAGCAGATGGAATGAATCGGTGACTGAGCGCACAGAGGCGATGATTGGCAGTTAAGCAAGGTACTGGTGGAACGAAATAATGAAAACTAACTACTTCCTTCCTTTTAATTAGTAATCCCCACCTGCTTGGTAATGATAAAGTAAAAAACAAGGTAGGAATGTGTGAACGACTGCTGGGTTAGAGGAGATTGAGAGGGGCAAAGACTAGGAGTGTATAAACAACTGCAAGATTTGATAACAATAAGACGAAGACAGGGAGTGCATGAACCAGGGCATGAACTGGCTGGCTTGAGAGTGAAAAGCAAAGAAGGGGAGACCGGGGGAAATTCAGTGGCTTAGGGCGAGGCAGGGCCAAGCAAGAGGCAGCAGCACAGGTTGGGGCGGGGCAGCTTCCGAGTTCCCAGTGAGTAGTGACGGGCGGTGCAGTAGCCAGGGAGCTGCGCGCCAGTGAGGAGGGGTGTATATGCTCTCTCTTGGCCGCCGGGAGAGAGAGATAATAAGAGAGAGGGAGAAAAAGAAGCGTGATAAGGAGTGGATAGATTTGATGGGCGTGCGTGGCAGAAGGGAAGTGCAGCTCAGTTAGTGTTGAACGAGAGTTGAAGTTGATGGTTTTGGTGATGATATAAGTGTGATGAAGAGAAGTGATGATTTATGCGGGATGTTAGTGTGATGTTGTCTTGGAGTCGTGTATACTGGACAAGATACACGCCAGTATTGTATAGGCACCGGTATACAGCCTCTGGTAATACATAGACACCGTGGATAGATAAAGAAAGATGTTTGTGTTAAGCCTCAAGTAAACGCGCCAATTACGCAAGATTGTTGAAAGAGGCAGTTGTGGTGATCTCCCAAGTGACACCTCTCGCCGCCTCGCCGACCCGTCCTGACCTGACCGGGAGCAGGATCAGCATCATTGTTGACCTTCCCGCCTCGTGTTACGTCACCGTCTCTTCCATAAGCCTCCCTCCATCTCCGCCGGGCAGTCCTGTGCCGCACGCCTCATCGGAGCACGCGGCCGCCCTCCCACTGCTCGTATTGAGTCAAAATTATAGTACAAAACAACGAGCTTAGTCTTCTGTTCCACCATCGCAGTGACAGCATGATAACAGTCGTCCTTGGCAGTGTCACCAAATGTCCAGGTTTTCCACGCAGCTCAGGTTCCTCATTTTATATCCCAGCGCGACAACATAAGTGCATTGTAACGTAAGTCCGTGGCAGTGTATTAGAAAATAGTGTTCGTTATCACGTTACCTACGGATGTTTGAAGTTTGTTAATGAATTATAGTCAACTCCAGGAAATCAACGTGAGAGAGGGAGGAGAAAGGAAGAGAGAGAGAGAGAGAGAGAGAGACGTAAAGAAATAACAAAAGGCAATAAGGGAGCGCAGTCTGTCCCCGTGAAACAATCAGGAGAGGAACTTTTATGATCTCGTAAAAAAAAGTTGGAGGTAATTGCGTGAGATAATTCACGTATGGAGGAAGAAGCAACAGTGAAGTGAAAAGTGAGAAAAATTATTAGGCGAGGCAGATATAAGTGTTGTGTGTGCGTGTCTCTCTTCCTGCGTGCGTGCGTGCGTGTGCGTGTTGTGCAAGCGACGTGTGGAGTAGCACTGAGCACCTGGTCTTGTCTCCACCTACCTGTCTACCTCCACCGCTCCCCATCCAGGTGAGTTCCGCCCCCTCATCCCCTCACACCCTATCAGTTCCACCCTCACACTCACTCCCTCCCTCGCTGTTTTGGGATTTTTGTTGACTTTGCTTGCTGGATCCACCCCGCGAAAAAGAAAGGATAGAAGGTTAAAAAGTCGCCCCCCCTCTCTCTCTCTCTCTCTCTCTGTGTGTGTGTGTGTGTGTGTGTGTAGCGCAAAGTTTTCTCTCCACTCAAAGCTTAATCTGGATGACATGCAGGGTGATGTGTGCATATCGTGTCTCAGAGCGGGGGATTAGAACTTTTTATGCTTCACTTCTTTATTTCTGCTTGTGGAGTGGGTGAGTAAAGCGTGCATGGCGACGGTCAGGAGTGCGTAGCGGGGTTTGGCATTGTCCGTGATAGAGCCGGGAGTGCCAAGGAACAGTATGTAGGGAATAATTGTAAGTTTTCATGTTCTTTATTTGTGAAGTGAATTATTTGTATCTTGTTATTGGATTTTGACTGGAATACGACGAATGGTGCTGTAATTAACCTGGATTCTGAAGAGGTTTTAGATAAAGATGTCTTGTGGATTTTCACTCATTAGATTACGACAGTTTTAACCACGTTTGGGTAGATTTCGATGAGATTGTAAAAGAAGAGTTTCCGCGGAAGTGAAGGCAAATGGAGGCGTGGAGGCGCGGGCGTCAGTGTGTGTGTGTGTGTGGCGGGGTGGCAGCCTACGGCCCGCCTCTCCTGAATAACCCATGGGCGCCGGGGTCACCTGTGGCTCTCCTCTTTAATGCCCCCGACGTGTGCCGCCACCTCCTCGCCGCGCGGCACTCCGTCAGGCGAATGTCGCGTCTCACACCGAAACTCTGGACTCTCATGTCATTCCTGGCGTATTATTACTGTTTTTTCATGACGCGCTGGCATTATTCTGAATTTTGCTGTCTCTTCAGAAGTATTTTTTCCCGTGACGCATAGGTAACAAGCACTGACATAAAATCACACGACAAATTAATACGACGTACAAAACACAAGATACGTATTAAGCCTTAAATTAAGCCTCAAAACAAGACTTAAGCAGTATCAGACGTAACAAGCATGACATCACACACTCGTCTCGCCCCTACACGTCCCGTCCTCGTCACGTCACCCTGGTCATGTTTACCTCAGTCCTTTCTTCACGCCACCACCCCCACTGTCATGCCCTCGCCTCCCTTGTGTCTCAAAAAAGTTCCTCGCTGTTGCAGGCTTTTTAATCTCCATTATTCAAGGCCACGTCAGCGGTGTAAAGGATGAATCTTCCCGCTCAAAGCCTGGTCAGTGTTAAGACTCGCGCGTTCCGGAGCTTCATTCATCACAGGCTAATTTACTTAAACTCATTAGGTCTCGTAAAAATACCTTAATTCATGGCTGTATAGGACAAGAAGAAGGATAAAAAGAGGAAGAAGAAAAAGAAGAAGAAAGATGATTCGTAAAAATTTCTTGATTTATGGCTTTAAAAGAAAGAAAAGAAAAAGGAAAAAAAAAACTATTCTCTCAACCAATAGATAGCCTCCTCCTACACCACCATCACCACCACCATCACTGCCACCACGACTATTACTAGGGAGAGGGAGGGAAAAAAGACGCCAAAAGCCAGTCAATTGTCGCATTTTCCCCGTCGCCCGTGTCCTCGCTGTGCTCTGCGTGCAGGCGCCCGTGTGGTAACCTGTTGATAATAAACACTGCCCATTTTTGTGGCGGCGCGACGCACCACCCTTCCATGCACCGCTTGTCGCATATTAAACCGTGGACACTGGAGAGAGAAAGAGAGAGAGAGAGAGAGAGAGAGAGAGAGAGAGAGAGAGAGAGAGAGAGAGAGAGAGAGAGAGAGAGAGAGAGAGAGAAGACAAAGGTACTGGTTGACAAAAATATACTTAAGGTGTTTCTTCCCACCTTAAAGTGTGTTTTCTGTCTTATCCCGGGGGAATCTGCGCCCTCCCACATCACACCCCCTCCCCCCCTCTTTTCTGTGCTGGGGCGCGTCCGTGCGGTGGGGGATCGGGGGGGTATTGGATGCTGCGTGTGTGTTGCTGATGTGTAGGAATTTCCGTGTTAAAAAGAAGAAAAAAAAAAGAGATGGGATTTACGCGTTTGATTGTGTTTTGGAGGGACAGGAGGCCATATGTGTGTGTGTGTGTGTGTGTGTGTGTGTGTGTGTGTGTGTGTGTGTAGAATTGGTGATGGTGCCCATGCTACTAATGGTGGTGATGAAAATGGTAGTGGTAGTGGGAGGGAGTGAGAATACAGATGTTTTTATTCCTTTTGTAGTGTTGGTAATGGTCACAGGCGATGGTGGTGGTAGTGGTGGTGGTAAGACAGTTGGCGCCTGTGAGAAGCATTTCCTCACTACAGGCCAGTGTCATTAAGAGGCAGCGTGTTAAATTAGAAATACAGATGTTTTTATTGTCTGCTGTAGTGGCACTGGTCACAAAGGGTGGTGGTGGTGGTGGTGGTAGGGTTGGCGGCTCAAAGAAGCATTTCCCTACTCCTGGTCAGTGTAACAAAGAGACAGTGAGTTACAGTGCAACCCAGACACGTGGTGATTCACTCCTCTGAAGGCAGCGAGATTGATTTGTTGGAGCGGGTCCACTGGCGAAGGTAAAGACTTAAGAGTTAGGGTCACACACTAAGCTGTGCGTTACTTTGGCTTTCAACGTAAGTCTTTCTACATCTGAATTGTGTTTTACCTGAACTACACACCCTTTATTGAGTGGACACTGGTAAGGTACTGTTTGCCTCGTTTGATCTTCACTAACTATCCTGTGACAAGCGAGAGTTTGAATTTTATGTCCTTGAGTGGTGCGTAACTTTGGCCTTCAACTTAATCTCTCTGAACCAGCCATCATATGACAAGCCAGTGTTCGATTCCTGTCCTGTAGAGGGTGACGGTGGGCGGTGGGCGAAGGAGCCAAGACAAATACAGATTCAAATTTTTATTAAGTGGGGGTTACAAAGGAGACAGGGGGTTAAAGATGGAAGTAGGGAGAAAAAATTGGTGAAAATCGGAAATATAGTGTGAGATGGAGACCAGACTTTGACTAATCGTGTCTCATTGCGGACCCTTGCGAGGGATGGAGGAGTGGCGCCGTGCATGGCTGAGGCAGAGACAGAGAGGCGCCTGTGAACGCCTTTGGACATGCGCGACGGAGGATGGCGACAGCTGGGAGGGAGGGAGAGAGGGAGTGAGAGGCAGTCAAAACGCTGTAAAGTTTCCTATTGTTTATTTTGACAACATAACGCGCCATCTGTGCTGAGGAGAGCCACACGTGCCACATTATCAGTGAGTTTACTTAAGTTCCCAATACCATTAACCATTTCAGTGCTAGACATTTATTTTCCCTTAATTCCTTAGCATTTTTTAAACATTTTCGTTGTAAAGATGTTATTCAGCTTCGTATCGTAGAAAATCGAGTCAGCCTCTCATTTTCTCTTCTTTACACGGCCATGCAAACTTCATTCCTACGCTGCGTTGAATGGTACCGAAGGGCGAGCATAGCAGTCAAAGGGCCTAGTTTAACCTAAAGAGCGTTGAATGTCTCGTCATTTAGTTATGGAGTGTTGTTTGATAGACACAATTTGCTTTTCGTCTTAAATTTTTATCATTGCGATCCTGTTACTTGATTACTGCTGGGTATTTCAAGATCCTAATGCATGATGGAGGCGAAGAAGTATATAGATGAAAATATAAGTAAAAATAGAATTGAAAATAAATAGAAAATTATGAGGGTCGATAAAACTGTCCAATGCTCTCTCTCTCTCTCTCTCTCTCTCTCTCTCTCTCTCTGGACTTAATTTCATTCTAGTTAACTTAATTTCCAGAATCATTGCATCCCCCTTCACCTTCTCTTCCATTATCTCTTCCTCTTCTCCTTCCCTTTCCTTCACTTCCCTTCCTTTACCATATTTCTCCTCCCATTACTGCTTCATTTCCTTCCCTTCCTTACATTCCCCTCCCTTCACCCCCATCTCCCCTTAAACATCTATACTCAGCAGTCCTTCCTCTTCCACTCTCCCCACGCCATTCTTCCCCTCTCCCTCTCCCTCTCCCTCTCCCTCTCCCTCTCCCATCGATGCTCTCACTCCATCCAGCCGTGTAACGAAGAGAAGCATATTTTGAGTTCCTCTCCTCCCCTGTGGCTCAATAAATTCCCGTCAGGAGGGAAAATAGTAGTTTGCTATTTTTTCCCACCTCTGACCAACGCCCTGACGCCTGCTGTAAGAGAGAGAGAGAGAGAGAGAGAGAGAGAGAGAGAGAGAGAGAGAGAGAGAGAGAGAGAGAGAGAGAGAGGCAGGGAAAGGAAGACTATTGGATAAAAATGAAAAAAAATGGAAGTAAATGAAATCAATCGTATTTAAAAGATGAAATAAAGTAAAAGAATATATTAAAAGCAAGAGAGAGAGAGAGAGAGAGAGAGCGAGAGAGAGAGAGAGATACAAGGAAAGGATAGCAACTCGTTTGATAAAGAATTTTAATCCTTTGGTGTCTCTCTCTCTCTCTCTCTCTCTCTCTCTCTCTCTCTCTCTCTCTCTCTCTCATTTGTTTCTTTTCTATAATACATTCTTTCTTTTATTTACTTGTATACATTGGTTTCTCTTACTTTTCTTTCATTTACTTTTGATTTTCCCACCCAATAACATTACAATTCTCTCTCTCTCTCTCTCTCTCTCTCTCTCTCTCTCTCTCTCTCTCTCTCTCTCTCTCTCTCTCTCTCTCTCTCTCTCTCTCTCTCTCTCTCAGCAGCTGGTCTCGTAAAGGCACACACACAAAAGCTATAGAGGACTCAGCACACGCCAGGAGCACATTACATCCTCGTGGGGGCGCCCGGCCACCTTAACACTACCGGGTCCTCGGAACATTACCTCACCCGCCCCCTTCTGCCTAATTACTGAGAGGTGCTCGTGCTCCTACAGGTGACGGTGATTAGGGTAGGGTTTTTTTTTCGTGTGTGTGTGTGTGTGTGTGTGTGTGTGTGTGTGTGTGTGTGTGTGTGTGTGTGTGTGTGTGTGTGTGTGTCTGTGTCTGTTTTTGTGTTTGTCTCTCTCTCTCTCTCTCTCTCTCTCTCTCTCTCTCTGCGACCATATAGTGTCAGTACATGTTAATGAACACGTGAAACGCACACTACGGAAATAACAACGTAATTTTTCCATCGCATGTCAAAGGGAAGAAGGAAATGAAAGGAAAATAATTACAAACAATTCCATTTGTCACGTGCAACAGCTGCATAAACAGGAAACAACAACAACAACAACAACAACAACAACAACAACAATTGAGCAAAAAAATGATAAAAAAGATGAAAACCTGCTACAGAACACACACACACACACACACACACACACACACACACACACACACACACACACACACACACACACACACACAGCCACTTTCTCTAAATCACAGCTCAGAGAGAGAGAGAGAGAGAGAGAGAGAGAGAGAGAGAGAGAGAGAGAGAGAGAGAGAGAGAGAGAGAGAGAGAGAGATTTAAGTACAAAGGGACAAAAAGGAAGTGACTTAGAACATAATAATAACAAATAATAGAGAAACTTACAAATACACACAAAAAGAGAGAGAGAGAGAGAGAGAGAGAGAGAGAGAGAGAGAGAGAGAGAGAGAGAGAGAGAGAGAGAGAGAGAGAGAGAGAGAAGAGCAAGATAACAAAATAAAGGACAAATAGAAAATAGGGGGAGAAGATAAAGAATAAGAGGAGAGGGGAAGAGGAGATTGGATTTGGATGAAAGAGAAAGATGGTCGAGGAGGAATGAAGGGAGGAAGAGAAGAGGGAGAGAGGGATAAAGTTAAGGAGGGAGGAGGAGGAACAGGAGAAGGGGAAACGCGCACCCTTGCAAGCAGTATCAAGGGAGGGAGGGAGGGAGGGAGATAAGAGAAGGGAGGGAGGGAAAGGGGAGAGAAACGTGACAAACGGTACATGCTGAAGATTTGGTGAAGTACAAGTCTTCTTTAAGGGCTTAACTTGCTTACACACACACACACACACACACACACACACACACACACACACACACACACACACACACACACACACACACACACACACACACACACACACTGGTTAGAGAAAGAAAGAGATAAATTAAAGGGAAGTGACAGAAAAAAAGCAAAACAAAGAGAGATTAGAGTGAAAAAAAGAAAATCGAAGAGAAAAATTTAAAAAAGTGAAATTACGAAAAAGAAAATAGGAAGAAAAACTTGACGAAATAAGAGAAAACTACAACACACACACACACACACACACACACACACACACACACACACAGTACATACCATAGTCGTTAGTAGTAGAATTATTAACCTTATTTTTTTTACTTACCCAGTCATAAAAAAATAATTTCGTGACCATTAAAGTTTCGTCCGCGGGGAAGAATAGACGTTAATTTCGCGTTCACAAATGGCGTAAGTGTGCGTAACAGCTCAATTAATCCTTTATGAGATTTAATTGCCCCAGAAACGACCTTAGTATGACCGTAAATGTTGGTGTATACTCTCTCTCTCTCTCTCTCTCCCTCTCTCTCTCTCTCTCTCTCTCTCTCTCTCTCTCTCTCTCTCTCTCTCTCTAAACTCATTATCTCTCGCTATCGACTCGCCGGCCACTCGTCACCTACTCACCGCCCACCTTATTAATTCACCACCTCCTTTCCCGCCCACTTTTCATCTACTTGTCATCTTGCTATCCTCGCCCTCACACCGCCCACTTGCTCCCTCCAGTAACGCCCACTCGTCTCGTGAGCTGCTAGTGATGTACCCCTACCTTCCTTCCCTCCCTATCTCGTCATTAATAATCTCTGTCTGTGAATCTAATGCTTAAGTTACCATTTCTCTTTTGGTTTGAAATTGTTAGTTTGTTTTATTTTCTCCCTTGCCGTTGGTTCACAAGTTTGGATTGCGTCATGTTTTTTTTAGTTAGTTTTGTCTTCGTTATTTTTCTGCTTATGGAGATTGAGAGTATAGCAGATCTGATATCAGAAGTATTGTTATTTTTTTTCCTCTTTCCAGAGTTTACAAGTTGGAATTAATTTATCTTTCTCATCAATATTCGCGTTGGAAACTTTGTACTTCTAAAAATCGTAGGTTTGTATACTATTCTTATATTTCCTTCAGTAACTTCAATCTTTTTTTTTTTATCCTTTCGAAAGTATACAAGTTAGAATGGAGTCACCCTTTTTTAACCTTGTACTTAAAAAAATCGTGGGTTTATATGCTATTCTTAATTTTCCTTCAGTAACTTTAGTCTTTTTTTTTTTATCCTTCTTCCCAGAGTATACACGTTAGAATGAAGTCACCCTTTTTAATCAATATGCTCCTTGTTATCCTTGTACTTCTAAAAATCGTGGGTATATGTACGTATTAATTATTCATGTGCTTTCGTAATTGTGACTCACGAAATAACAGGAAGGTCCGTAAAAGAAAAAAAAAAGATAAATTATGATAGTCAAGTAAATTAGGATGGTCTTATCTACTCCATCAGTTCCTCTGCAGCTGTCACCCTCCTTACCACCCACTCCACCACCACCACCACCACCCACCCACCCACCACCCTCATGCGATATCGATCAAAGGACAACTCAACCCTGGCCAGAGGAAGCCGCCCCCGCACTGGGTAACTCTAGACTCCTGCAGGGGACGCTGACGGAGGTGCTTGAGTGAAGAGTCTTATTCATTCCCTTAATTGTATCTTCCGTGAACTCTTTCTTGATAGAGTCTTTGTCCTGGGGTCCCGAGAGGCGTGACTCACCCTAATTGCGTGTGTGTATATGTGTGTGTGTGTGTGTTAGTGTGGAATCGATATGAACATCCGGTTTGTTTAGTGTGAGAACCAACCCTTCACTCTGTCCTTCACCCTTCCCTCTTGCCTCCCCTGCCACTCCTGCCACCCAACACCCTATTAACCTCCCCCTCACCACCCTCGCCCACCCCGCCTGCCCACCCGCTAGTCTCCCTGTCCTCTCCCTGAAGCCCACCAACCCACCAGCACATCTAGTCATAACTATCTGACCACTTACTGCCCGTTCTCTCTGTTTATTTTCCTACCTGTGATTCTATTTGTATAGTATCTAACACCCTTTCGTACCTGGTTAACCCTTTTCCCCCTTTCATCTTTCATTAACCCTTATTTTTTTCACATGGAGTTATCTTATTCTTTCAACTCTTTTAAGTGTTATCGGTGTTTATAATTTCTCGTTCTTTTGTTTCTGTGACGTGTTATGTTCTCAGGGATTGTTTTTCAAGTTTTCTTTTTCTTTCTTTTTCTTTCTTCGTTTATCTTATTGTCATTCGCCTTCCTTTACTCTTTTCTGGTCTTTCTTTTCTGTTCTTCTTCCATCCATTTCGCATTTTCCCATATTAATTTTCGTCTTTCATCATTTTCTTCCTTCCTCTATTCCTTCCTCCCTCCCTCTCTGTTTCTTTCTCCCTTAATCTCTTCTTTCCTTTCCCCCCACCCTCCCACCCTTCCCTTCTTATCTTATTATCTTCCTTTCTCTCTACTTACCTTCCTCCCTTCGTTCGTTTGTTTACTTCTCTCTTTAAATCCTCTCTTCCTTTCCTTCCTCCTTCTTCCCTTCCTTTTGTTCTTTCTCTTCCTCATTTCCCATCCTCTTTGACGAACCTTACCTTCCCTTCAGTCACAGATTAACATATTATCTTATACCCAGTGGTGTTTTTCCCATCATTCACCAACCTATCATTAACATAATCTATTCATGTATGATAGGTTATTAAGAGACGTCATTATTTGTTCTTTTTTAAATTTTTTTCGTGAGTATAGGAGTGTATTGTTATTATTATTATTATTATTATTATTATTGTTGTTGTTGTTGTTTTGGTGTTTTTTAGTTAAGTTTTTGGTTATATCTTGTTTCTATCACATATTTGTCGTCTGTTTGTCTTTTTTTTAATATATTTACTTTTGAATGTACGTATAATAGAGATGAAAAGGGGAGAAGAGAGAAGAGGAGAGAGAGAGAGACCGATAGGTAGACACACACACACACACACACACACAGAAAAAAAGGTCTCCTATAATTTTCTTCCGTTCAGCTTCCCATTTCACCACTGACATAAGTTCATTAACGTGCCTTTATGCCTTGCTGTTCCCGAGTCCACGTATTAATAACTCGTTCACGCTGCAACGCTACACAGACACGCTCATAGAACAACTACCACACGCTTTTATTTTACGACAAAAACATATGGTTATCAGAAATCCCTTGGGGCTTGAAGGGCAGGGTTGGGGACGGGGGCAAGAGGAGGGGTGGCCGGGGGGTGGGTGAGGGTGGGAATATTGGTGTGAGAGTGGGGAAGGAGATAGGAGAGGGGTAGAGGAAGGGGGGAGGGGTTGGTAGCGTGGTGGGTGAAAGAGGAGAGGGGTAGAGGAAGGGGGGAGGGGTTGGTAGCGGGGTGGGTGAAAGAGGGGTGTAGAAGTGGGAAGGGAGATAGGAGAGGGGGGGATAGGAAGGAGGTAGGGAACTGTGGGTCTCTCTCTCTCTCTCTCTCTCTCTCTCTCTCTCTCTCTCTCTCTCTCTCTGCTGCATTTATTTTTATTTCCATGCACGATTATTTTGTTTGGAGTTTTTTTTATTTATTTTTTTTTATTTTTGTCTTTTAAGAGGAAAATGTTCGAATGTGTTTTTGCCACTTTGTTATTTGTTTGGCTGGCTGGCTTTTGTACCCCGTGTGTGTGTGTGTGTGTGTGTGTGTGTGTAATATCGGAACTGAATGTGAGCGCAATAAAAAGTTCACGTGCGTTCCGCGGAATGAAGTGACACTCGGGGAGCGCAGCGAAATGAAATAAAACTAAACAAAAATGTCACTTGATAATGAAAAAAAAGGGAAAAAGACTAATTTTTTTTTAAAGACAAGGCAAAAAAAAAGGAAAATATAGATAAAAACTTACGAGAGAGAGAGAGAGAGAGAGAGAGAGAGAGAGAGAGAGAGAGAGAGAGAGAGAGAGAGAGAGAGGAAAAATACAGGACATGTAAATAACTGAATACGTTGGAGTAACGGAAGGAAAATTGAAAGAATAAAGAAAAAGAAACAAGGGAATAGAAAAGTAAAAAGTTTAGCAAAAATGGAGAGAGAGAGAGAGAGAGAGAGAGAGAGAGAGAGAGAGAGAGAGAGAGGAGAGAGAGAGAGAGAGAGAGAGAGAGAAAGGAAGTGTGATAATTATGATGTTTTAGCTTAGTTTCTCATGAGTTCACACGTTTTCTGTCTATTAAATTGCACATTACCAATTACTAAAAACGCATAAGAGATCCTTGCTAGCCTTGGTTTTATTAAGATCAAATAGATAAAGGCCCAACACCAAAAACACACAAAAGACGAAATACTTTGCCGTTTAAAAAAAGAAATGTATCCTTCCTTTATCAGAGTGAAAAATTTGTACGAGAGAAAAAGAGAGAGAAAGAGAGAGAGAAGACTTATTTTGACGTCCACATAGGAAATATTTGCAGGAATATGACCAATACCACTGCGCGTGCACAGGTGAGGAAGCGTGTCACCTTCAATGGAGGGAGACGAGCATGTGAGGGAGGGGAGTCGGTGCGTGAAGTACTGTAGCGAGAGGCATAAGAGACAGATGAAGTGTTCAAGTGTTCTTTAAGTGTTTCTCAGGTGTTTGGCAGGTGTCACGGGGGAGAAATATACGACAGTTACCTTTGTGTGTGTGTGTGTGTGTGTGTGTGTGTATGCTTGGGGAAATAATTGTCTCTGTACGGCAGCAACACACGGAGGGGAGAGCGAAGTGGAAGAGGGAAACATAGCACAGTGTTGTTCCTCGTGTTAACTGGTGGTGGTGGTGGTGGTGGTGGTGTTGTGTTAAGCTTAAAGACGAGATGCAAACGTACGTAGGTCTGTCATGCACACACACACACACACATACATACACACACACACAGCAAATCTGATAGTAAATAGATATACTGACAAATAGATATAGATAGATAAATAAATAATGGTAATAATAACAGTAATAACAATAACTCAACATAGAGCTTCACAAATGAAAGCCAAGGGTCACGCCACCACCACCACCACCACCACCGTGACCTTTGCGCGGCTTCAGTGTTTGTGAATGAAAGGGAAACACGTGTGGCGATCTGTTCTCCACGGCTGTCCCGCCATCGACCCATCACCACCACCACCACCACCACTACGACTGTTGGTGAGGCCGTGCGGTGCTGTGTTGAGCTGAATGACCAGACCAGCACCTCAGCACGTCAGCACCTCGTCAGTTTACGCACCTTTGTTAGATGATGATGATAATGATGGTGTTGTGATACATTTTTGCTACTGTCAAGACTTCTATCAATGAAAATCTTCATATTTTTCCTTCTGCTTTATAAGTAGTAAAAAAAATCTGCTCATATTGTTGAAATTAATATTAATTTTGCCCAAACGTATCGTAACTCAGCCAAACTTAATCTAACTTAATCTAACCTAACGTCACTTCACCTCATTTCAGCTAACCAAACGAAATCTAACCTAATCTAATCTAACTTAGCCTAACCTCACCTCACCTCACCTCAAGTAATCTAACCCGACCCAACCTAACTTAACCTAACCAAACGTAACCTAACCTCACCCAACCAAACCTAGCCTAGCCCAACCGTCAAAGCTCTCAAGCACTCCACTAACTCCACTTAAACGAAGAGGAATGATGGCAAAGTCTACTAAATTCACTTCCACCAGATCGAACTCCCTCACTCAGTCACCCACGATACGTTCTCCCTTCCAAACTTGCGCCGTAAATGCCAGAGGTGAGTTGTGTGCCCTCTTGAGTATTGCTGTAATTGTATCCTTCTGTTCCTAGCGGTGTCCAGGACTCGGTGTCCCGTTGCTGGAAAGGAGAGTGAGTCTGTGAAATGTTTTGTATTAATCTAGGAAGAAGAATGTGTCTTGTACCTTAGATGCTAATG
>NC_087186.1:10706907-10729407 GCF_035594125.1 Scylla paramamosain | reverse complement strand
ACCACCACCGCATACAAATAATAGGTAATGACATTAAGCTCACCACTACCACCACCACCACCACCACCACCACCACCACCACCACCACAGGCCTACACAGGGGGTACCAAAACGCCCCCATAACCTCACCCTCTTATCGGCGTGGTCCCTTTAACGCCTTGCACGGGGAGAGGAAGAGGAGGGGAAGGGGTGCTGCTCCCCACGACATCCCTTCCTCTCCCTCCGCCCTCTCCCTCTCCCTCTTCCTCCTCTTGCCCCTAAAACCTCACCCGGGACTTGAGTTTGGCTTCCCTTCAGCGGCCGACGCCCTTCCGAGCTCCGCGCGTACAAATATTGTGAGAGGCTGTGAGGGTCTCTGCTCTCCCCGGGACGGCTTGAGGCACCACACTCTCCCACACACACACACACGCGGGAGAGAGAGAGAGAGAGAGAGAGAGAGAGAGAGAGAGAGAGAGAGATAGAGAGAGAGAGAGGTATCTTTCTGGTAATATTCTTTTGATCCAGTATTGGAGAGTGGAGTGACGCGATCTCTTAGGGGTAGAGTAAGAGAAAGGGTGGTGATGTTAGGTGTCCCTCCGCCTCGCCTCTCCCTGCCCTCCTCTGCCTGTGTTTCTTGGCGTTCTCTCTTCTCTTTCACGTTCTTCTTCCATGTTTATCCAGTCTGCTCTTCACCTGTCGCTCTCTGTTCAGTCTTCTAATCTCTTTTATCTTTCTTCGAGCCAGCGTCTTCCCTACTGTCTCCTCCTGCCAATCTAGCCTCCTCCTCCTCCTCCTCTTCTTACGTTTGGCCTCATTCAGCCTCATCATCTCTCCCTCTTTCTATCCATCTGCTTCCAATAATCTCTCTTCCTCCTTTCCTTTGACCCTTTTTCCCCACGTCTGACCTCAGCAATACTTTCCTCCTCCTCCTCCTCCTCCTCGGCCTCCACGCCACGTCTAACCCTAGTCTACTGCAACCTCTTATTTCCCGCCTACTTTCCCTCATCTATTAATTTTTCTTCCGTCTGATTCATTTCCTCATTTCCTTTTCATGTTTAGCCTCTTCCCTTCCTTCTGTCTACCTTTCCGTTCTTCCCGTCCAGATTCGTAACTCATAACTTCCCGTCCTTCTCGTCTCTGAATCTCACTCACCTCCCGGCTTGTCTGACTCGAATATCCCTCTTCCCGCCCTCCTAGCCAGAGTTTTTCCCTTCTTCCCGCCCTGTCTGACTCGAGTATCCCTCCTCCCGCCCCGTCTACGCCCTGTCTGCTCCATTATCCCTCTCCTCTTCCCGCCCTGTCTGCCACCATTATCCCTCCCTCCCGCCCAGCTTACCCTTTCCGTTCCTTGTCTCTACACCATCCCTCTCCTCTCCTTCCCTCTTGCCCTCCTCTCTCTCTCCCTCCCGGTGCTTTATCTCCGTCGGTCTCTCTTCCTGGCCATGTCTCCTCCTCCTCCTCTCTGATTCCTGGTGGCCCCTGAGGGTAATTTGTTCTCAAGTCCTGCTCTTCTCTCCCCTCGGCCTCGTTCCGTCTCCTTGGCTTTTCCCCTCACCCAACTCCTGACTTGCTGTGCCTGGCTGGAACGACAAATTTGCCTTAGATGTATAGAAGTGGTTGTTATAGGTGTTCTTATGACTGGGGAGAGAGAGAGAGAGAGAGAGAGAGAGAGAGAGAGAGAGAGAGAGAGAGAGAGAGAGAGAGAGAAGCAGTTTAACAATTTGACAGTATATTAAAAATTGTATAATTATGACAGTGAAATAGTACAGGAAAACAACAACAACAACAACAACAACAACAACAACAACAACAACAACAACAACAGCAGTAGGAAATGAGAATACAAAGAAAGGAAATAACAGGAACATAAACAGACATACTAATACATTGACTTTTTTTTTCCCACCCGTTAATCACATTTTGTCTAATAAATCAAGGTGAAGAGCATGAATTAATTCTGTCTATCTTTCTTTACCCATATTTTTCTCTTTTTATTCTTACTTCCTCGTTGTCCATTTCCTCCTTCTACTTCTCTTGCTAATCTTTTTTATTTTTGTTTTTTATGCCCTCCTCCTCCTCCTCCTCCTCAATTTGTCCTTTTTCTATCAATAATATTAGTTAAACAAAAGTATACATTTTTTACACATTCTATCTAACTTGCCTTTCCTGTGTTTATATGTTCCTCTTGTCTGTTATGGCCCTCTCTCCTCCTCCTCCTCCTCCTCCTCCTCCTCCCCAGGGCATCAGTAGGCCTGGGAGGAAGGTCTGTGTAGGTTCTCTCAGTGGCCAGAACGTGACTTCATCAAGCTCTATTATCGTCCTTCCCACGTGACCTGCAGGACGGCGCGGCAGTGAGGAAGACGAGGGTCGGTAAGAGGGAGGGGGTGATGAAGAAGCTGGTGGTGAGGAGACGGGGATAAGGGAGTTACCAAGAGTGTGGGTGAAGTTACTGGGATATTAGGAGGGTGAGGGGCAGGTGTGAGGGGTGAGGGAGCTTGTGGGAATGAGGGTAAGGAATGGGGAAGATGCTGGGATGAGGGGGATGGGAAGGATGCTGGGGTAAGAGGGGAGTGGGAGGGAGGAGAGAGAGGTTTTAAGGTGTTGTGGTGAGAGGAGTGACATGGGGCTGAGGGGTAAGTCAGAACTCGGTCGACCCAGTCTTCGCAGCCGCTCGGAATTATGACAGAGGTGCGATTGTTTTTTCTCCCTATAACACGTTTCATAGCTACTACTACTACTACTACTACTACTACTACTACTACTACTGGCTACCTGCTGCCCATCTGCTCCCTCTCCCGAAACCGTCACCTGGTAATTGAAACTCGCGCCTATGTCGCACACACACACACACACACACACACACACACACACACACACAGAGAGAGAGAGAATTGGGTGTAGTGACTGATACAACTACTGCTTTAACCCTTTCACTTTGATAGGAGACAATTATCAGCACCATATGCAATGTATGGAATCTTTATAAGCATCTGCAAGAAAGTTATAGGTGAAAAAAAATGGATTTTGCAATTTCTATTCAATTTAAAGACAGGATGTGGCTGTAAAACAAGTAAAAAAACTTCAGTGATTGTTGTAATGAGGGAAAGGTGTACCAAGTGGCAGCCAAATAGTGAAACGTCAATTTGTGGCTCGACTCTGCTCGGCACCACACACACACACACACACACAGAGCAGTTAAGCGAGTGGGAGTGCATTGCTATCATCACAACCACACCACACCACCACACATCACGATATCTTTGGCTTCCCGCCCCGCCAAGCCCCGCCGAGCCCTGCCCGCCCCCGCCGCTGCTAAGGTAACAATTTCCGTCAATATATAGCGTAATTTCTAGGGTTTTTCAGGTGTTTCTAGGTGTTTTTAGACTAGATGTTGGAACAGGAGGAGGATAAGGAGAAGATGAAGGGGAGAGGAGGGGCGTGGGGGGGAGGGAAGGGGAGGTGGAGGACCGGCGGAGAGGTGCAAAAAAAACATCTCGGCGCTATATTTTTCTTTTTTCTTTTTTATCAGTGGAATTGGCATTGTTTTGATATGATTTATTATTATAAAACTATAACAAGTTATAATCCATAATAAAATCTAGTCTAGCTGCGTTTTTGCTTCTCGAAAAAATAACCAATTCGGTACTTGATTTATTTTAGCTTTTTTCTTATTAGTACGCCTAGCCTTGTTTTTGTTTCTGATTTAGGACTTAAAAAATATAAAAAACGTATACCAAGTAATAATATTCAATAAAATCTAGTCTATCAACTCGTATTTTTTAATTTACGATGAGACCGTTGTTAGATTTAAAAATATATTTTCTCTATACGACGAGGAATCTGCGTTTTCTTTATTTGTGTGGAAAGTAAAAATTTTTTGTATTCAGAATATGTAATATAATCCAGTCTGGCTGTGTTTTTTTTCTCGATATTTTAATGTTTTTGTGGCACCGTTTGTAAAACTTACAGATCGTTTCTTGGATTTTTCGTTGTTATTAGTGAGTTCGCAAATCTCTTTATATTTTTGGTATTTGTTAAACTATATTGCAAGTCAGAATTTGTATAGCATTCGGGTGTAGCTGCCTTTTTAAGAGGGGTCATTTTCAAAATGAATTCCGTACGTAACGTAAATTCCGGCTGTGACGTCATCAGTCATCAGCTCAGGCGTCCACCCGGGAGGTACCTTCTCAGATATTTGCAGGTATTTGTAGACATGCAGTGTGTGTGTGTGTGTGTGTGTTGTGTGTGTGTGTGTGTGTGTGTGTGTGTGTGTGTGTTGGATGAGTGAGTAATCAATTGAGTTAATGAGTGAATGAAGTAACGATCGAGGAGAGGGTGAGTGGGTGTCTGGCCCGGCCCGTGTGTTGTTGCCGGCCTGGGATAGAGATAGGCACTACTACTACTACTACTACTACTGTGTGTGGCGTGTGTGTGTCTGTTTATGTATTTGTGTGATGATATGTCTCGGCCGCCCCGTGTGGGGTTGACGTCTGAGATAGAGATAGACTGCTACTATTACTATTACTGTGTGTGTGTGTGTGTGTGTGTGTGTGTGTGAGAGAGAGAGTGATGCCGTGTCTGGGCTTCCCCGTGTTTGGTTGCTGGCCTGGTGTTGAGATTACTAGTACTAACTACCACTATTACTGTGTGTGTGTGTGTGTGTGTGTGTGTGAGAGTGAGTGATGCCGTGTCTGGGGTTGCCCGTGTTTGGTTGCTGGCCTGGTGTTGAGATAGATTACTAGTACTACTACCACTATTACTGTGTGTGTGTGTGTGTGTGTGTGTGTGTGTGTGATGCCGTGTCTGGTCTGTCTGGTGTGGGTTTGCCGGATTACTACTACTACTACTACTACTACTATATTACTACTAGTACTGGTACTACTGTGTGTGTGTGTGTGTGTGTGTGTGTGTCGTCTCTTTTGGGCCGCCTTGTTTGGGATTAACGACGTGGTATAGAGATAGTTAGATTGATAGACAACAGTAACAACTAATTTTCCTACTACTGTGTGTCCTGGATTGCTGGCTTTGGCATAGACATATATACATAGACTACTACTATTTCTACTACTACTACTACTACTAATAATAATAATATAATAATAATAATAATTATAATAATAATGCTGTTACTGGTAATACTGTTTCTATAACTTTTACTTTGTGTGTGTGTGTGTGTGTGTGTGTGTGTGTAATAATAATAATAATAATAATAAACGGTTTATTATTTAGGCAGTTGACAAACTGAAAATGTACATAGGGGATGGGGAAAAACTTAACATTAATCCTAACGGTAAGACTAATCTAGGAGGGAAACACTATCGATTGATGGCTCGCACCATGGTGGGAATCGCACTGAGTCTGTACCGGTCCGTGCGCGGCGCCTTCAGGGGCGTTATTTTGTTGTGGTGTCTGGTGGCACGGACAGGGCGAGGCGCGTCGGGCGGCAGCATGTCTCTGAGACGCGGATGATGCAGTAGTCCCTTCCCAAACTTCTCCAGAGCCTCTCGGTGCCTGGTGGATATTCTGGACAGACTCAGGGTGGTCAGGGCTTCTTCATAGGTGGTGTATGCAGGGCCAAGGATGACCCTGCACGCCCTTTTCTGCACACTCTCTAGCTGTAGCTGTTGAGTGTGTGTGAGGGAGGAGGACCACGCTGGGGAGGCGTACATGAGTTTGGGGAGGATGAAGGTGAGGTACACCCCCCTTAACTCATCTGTCGGCGTCCCCAGCGACCTGAGTCTGCGCAGCATGTACAGCCTGTAGGTAGCTGATCTCACGGTGCTGGCGACATGCTGCTTCCAGGTCAGCTGGTCGTCCACCGTGACTCCGAGAAGCTTGGCACATTGGACCACCTGGAGGGGGTGAGGGCCCACTGTGAGCCGGGGAGGGGGCACTGGTACAGAGGAGGTACAGAAATGCATCACCACAGTTTTGCTGTGGTTGATGGTCATCCTGCTCTCCTCTGTCCACGTCCGCAGTCGCTCCAGAATTGCTTGCAGTGGCGAGTAGTCCGGGTTCTTGTTGGAAACTGGGACGCCCACGGTGCAGTCGTCCACATACTTCCAGCGATGGGGGGTGTCGGTGAGGGCGTCGTTGATGAGGAGGAGGAAGCATAGAGGACCCATCTTGGTCCCCTGGGGGACTCCACATGTGTGTGTGTGTGTGTGTGTGTGTGTGTTTAAGTGATAATAATACTAATAATTAATTATTTATTTAAGCCTAAGAGCCTTTCTGCTAACAAATGAGACTTTCTGCTAACAAATGAGAGAGAGAGAGAGAGAGATAGAGAGAGAGAGAGAGAGAGAGAGAGAGAGAGAGAGAGAGAGAGAGAGAGAGAATACTGACGGAGGAAAGATCTTGTATCTTTTGTTGACGAAGGGCGATGATGGTGAGAGTAGTGATAGGGAAGATAGTGAAGGAGAGATTGGTGATGGTGCTGAGAAGAATATGGTGAAGGAAGGGAAGGAAGGAGGGAGGGAAGGGGAGGGGGGAAGGGAAGAAGGGGAAAGGAAGCTACTTGATCAATACTTGTCTTGGCGTTAAAATTCTGCTCAGGTTTCCTTCCAACAAGTCCCTCCCAACATTTCCTTCGTGGTCTTCCTTCCTTCCTTTCCTCCCTTCCTCTCCTTCCCTCTCCTTCCCTCCCTCCCTCCCTCCCTCCCTCTCTTCAGTGTTATCTCACCACAAACATACGCCTCCTCCTCGTTCTGTTCCTCCTCCTCCTCCTCCTCCTCCTCCTCCTCCTCCTCCTCCTCCTCCTTCCACATAATCATATATTCGACAGGATTGTTTGAGTTTTTTCGTATCAATAATTTTCAAAAAGTTACTAACATGTAGGAGTTGAGGGGAAAAAACGGGTAGATTTAGAAAATGCATATAGAAAACGAGGAATGGCTGCCGTTAGTTTGCTTTTAAGAGAGGAAAAGTTGAAATTTTAAAGCTTGGAAGAGTTTTATAGTTTTCTTTCACTTTGTTCTCTTGTCCATCTCTCTCTCTCTCTCTCTCTCTCTCTCTCTCTCTCTCTCTCTCTCTCTCTCTCTCTCTCTCTCTCTCTCTCTCTCTCTCTCTCTCTCTCTCTCTCTCTCTGCCTTCCTTTCCTTCCCTGCGCGTCTTCACTTTCTCTTCTCCCTTCTTCTGTCCTCCCTTCCTCCCCTCCCTTCCCCCCATTCCTCCCTCCACGTAAACTCACTGGTTTCCTCCCAAACCCACTAAATCCCTCCCCGCGATGCTCCTCTTCTCAATATTTTCCAGTTAATCTATTCCCCAATTTTCTTCCTTCTTCCTTCTTTCCTCCTTTATTCTCACTTTCTTCAGCTCATTTTTCTTATTCCTTATTCTCCATTCATTTGTACGTTTTTTCTCTCGTGTGTGTGTGTGTGTGTGTGTGTGTGTGTGTGTGTGTGTGTGTGTGTGTGTGTGTGTTTGTGTTTGGGTGTGTGAATAAGAAATGTAGGCTCAGTTTGCGGCTTGTGGAGTGACGGGCGAGAGTCTTTTGAGCATTGCATTGAGTTACGGGAAAGAAAAAGTGCTGAGAGTGATTTAAATAAAGACGGAGGGAGACAGACGCACGGAAAGACTGACAGGTAGATGTACATTGAATAGAAATGAATACAGTGGAAGGAAAAATTGATGAAGATACTGAAAATACTGAGAGGAGAGAGTGTAGAGTGACTGATGTAAATATAAACAAATAAATAGATAGACACACAGATGTACATTGAATAGAAGTGAATATTGTTGATAGATAAATGATAAATAAACTTGGAATATTGGAAGAGATTGTAGTGACTAATAAATTGAGACAAATAGATACATAGACACACAGATAGACTGACAGATAGATGTGCACTGAATGTAAATGAATACTGTGAACAAAGACGATCACACACACCACACACACACACACACACATTTTCCCCATTAACATCTATTCCCATTATCACCCCATTACTTCACCTCCTGGCCCTCGACGACCCGCTCATTCCTATCCCAATTACTTGACACCATTAACGATAGGGCGCAAAGAAATGGAGAGAGAGAGAGAGAGAGAGAAGAGAGAGAGAGAGAGAGAGAGAGAGAGAGAGAGAGAGAGAGAGAGAGAGAGAGAAACACAACACACCAAACGAAAAAAACAAAATAAAAAAAGTAAAAATCCAACAAATTATAAATGAAAGGAAGAAAAGATCAGAAAGCTGGAGGTGATGGAACGAGGAAGGAAGAGAAGAGAAGGGAAGGGAAAGGGGAAAGATGGCTGAGGTAAGGGGAAGAGAGGGGAGGGAGGGAGGGGGTAAAGACGGTATAGGCAGCGGGGAATAAGGTCTGTAATGTCGTAAACTCCACCCGTCTAAGACCCCTCCGTAATGAAGCTTCCGCGCGGCTCTTGTGGGGGGGAGAGAGAGAGAGAGAGAGAGAGAGAGAGAGAGAGAGAGAGAGAGAGAGAGAGAGAGAAAATGTATGTGCTTATATCTATTCACCTTAATCTTCTTACTGCCAGTGTGTGTGTGTGTGTGTGTGTGTAATTAGTTTTCATATTTTCACCTGTAATGTTCATCATGTGTTACAATGCACTGTACTTAAACTCCAAGCTATACAAAGGCACTCAGAGATTGCTATTCTCACCAAACGCGAGATAACAGAAGAATATTAACCACTTTGAGATATATTCAGGATAATGACACTGTGAAATACGTTACTCATCCATCTTATCAATTCCTCTTCACTGAACGAAACTAAAACGATAAACGCTGCACACTCCATTCATTTCACTGGTGTCTTTCAGAGTTACTCTCAACTCAGCCAAAAAATATACATGACTTCAGCAAGAACCGGCTGTGAAGGTTCAGAGAAGACGAAGGGAGAAAAAGAGAAAGAATCTTGAACCAAACTATTTAACCTCAAGGAACAGCAGGCGAAGGGGTGAAATAGACTAAAAGATTGACAATAAGGAAAAAAGGAAGGCTGAGGAAGGTTGAAAGAGTGGACCTGCTGAGGGTTCGAGAGAGACTGAGGCCACGTGTAGGCTTTGCGGATGGAAAAGGCGCATATATATAGTAGACTTGAGGGGAAAGAAACCGTCGGGGCTGAAAAGGGAAAATTTAGTGGACTCGTAGCCAAAAAAAAAAAAAAAAAAAAAACCCTAAAGTAGAAGAAATAAAGGGAAAAAATCTGGGCGTGGAGGACAGAATACATTACACTCTTGAACGTCCAAGGGAAAAAGGAAATAAAGGGAAAAGAAACTGTCTGGATTAAAATTGTAAACTACAGTGGACACAAAGCGAAAAGAGTTCAAGGAGATGAAAAAAAAAGTGAAGAAAAAAAAAGGAAAGGGGAATTTTGAAGTAAAACTACACTACTCTTTTAAAAATAACTGAAAGTAAAATTGAACTGACCAAATGAAAACACGAAGAAAAAACGAATATTCTCTTGTTATAAAAAAAGTAAAAAAAAAGGAAGCATGAGAAGAAATAAAGAAAAAATCAGATTACATTAAACAAAATAACAAAAAAGTGAAAAAAAGAAAAATAAAGAAAGACGAAGAACGAAAGAACAATAAGAGAGGAGAAAAAATATTAAGAGAGAAGGGAAAAAGAGAGAGAGAGAGAGAGAGGGGAAAAAGAGAGAGAGAGAGAGAGAGAGAGAGAGAGAGAGAGAGAGAGAGAGAGAGAGAGAGAGAGGGTAAAGGTGTCTGGTAAATGAGGGAAGGAAAGCGATGTTGGAAGGATTTGACGAGGATCAATGGGGGGAGAGAGAGGCCTGTGTATGGGGGGAGAAGAAACATTATTTGGGGCGCGAGGAGGGTGGAGGAGGGAGATAAGGGTCGCAGGAGGTCAGGGAGGAGGGAGATAGCAGAGGAAAGAGGATCAGGAATGGGTAGGATGAAGGATAATTACGTAGAAGGATTGGAAAAGGATAGATGGGTGAAGGAGACGTTAAAAAGAATTGAAAGTTGAGGAGAGAATGGGAAGTGTAAAAAAATGATGATAAATAAAGGATAGGAGAAAAAAAAATGAAATGTGGGTGAAGAAAACGGGTAATGGTGAAAGAAAACGAGATGTAAAGATATGATGATTAAATGAAGGATAAAAGAAGAGAAGTTGAAGGATAAGGGGAAAAAAAAATTATGGTTTTAATGGTAATAGGTTGAAGAACACGTGGGTAACGGTGAAGAGAATGAATGGGGATGGTGATGGGTGCTGCTAGGGTAAGTTAAAGAGATTGATTATGGTGAAGATAAGGAATGGGGGACGAATACAATAGAAAATGGGTGTGGGAGTAGGACAGGTAGGAGAGATTAATTAACAGGTGAAAATGAGGAATGGGTTGCAGGTGTGAGGGTTGGAAGATAAAAAATGGGGCATCTAATGTGTAATGAGTAGCAAGTGTAAGGTTTGAGAGTCGAACAATCTATGTGCTAGGAAAGTTAGCAAAGATATAATGAATTTAGGCCTACAGAAGAAAAAAAGAGAATAAAGAAGGATGATTGGTCAGTGTGGAATCTGGTCACGGTGGGGCTGCTTAGGTCTAAATTCAATATATTTTTTCTTTACCATATTTAGTTTGTTGCGTGGTAGGACTAAGCCTGCGCCGCGTGGATGTGCTGGTGAGTGTGGCGGGAAACTGAATGGGAGATGGAAAGGAATTTATTCATAGCTCGAGAAAATAGAATTAGATGCGAGTAGAGAGTGAGGAAAATAAATGAAGCCTAAATAAAGACGTAGGAAGATAGAGGAAAAACACGGAAGAATTATAGATGCGAGGAAAGGTGAGGAAAATGAGTAAAACGTAAATAAAAAGAGGGAAATAATGTAAAAAAAACGACAAAAAATCTTATGCAACTAGGAAAAAATAATAAAACCTGGATAAAAATAGGAAAATAAAATAAAAAACACGACAAAAAGAAGAAAAGAAAAAAAAAGAAGAAAAAAAAAAGAAAGCCCACATTTATTGACACGAATTGAGTTGCTATGTAATACTCGAGCCTCTTACAAACACAGAAATAACTGACCTCACTATTTATAACTACCCTTTCATCATTACCATCTCTTTACCAACACAAACCAAATCACCCCCAGCACTGAAACACGCACACACACACACAAAAAAAAAAGAATAAATAAATAAATAAAATAAATAAATAAATAAAATGACATACCTAACTTAAACCAACACAAGGAGGAAAGACGAGAGGGAGGGAATGTGAGAGACAAACCAGAAGAGTGCAAGGAAAGCTACTAGGAAGCCTTGGAATGTGTAGAGGTGTGGAGGGCAGCGTAAGGTGAAGAATAGGCGTCTCTCTCTCTCTCTCTCTCTCTCTTTCTCTCTGGAAGGGCGGGTGTACAGTGACTTGTAGAGACCCGTAGAAGATGTTGTGTGGAGATTAAGCGTCTCGAGGAATGTTGAGGGTGTGTGTGTGTGTGTGTGTGTGTGTGTGTGTGTGTGTGTGTGTGTGTATTGAAGGAAAGCTATTGAAGGGACGGTTGTGTACGTTGCAGAGAGAGAGAGAGAGAGAGAGAGAGAGAGAGAGAGAGAGAGAGAGAGAGAGAGAGAGAGGGAGAGGGAAAGACAGCCATGTTAACTACAGTAATATAAAATAGCATAATACACGTAATACAAACTTTGTTACAGATAAGCCAAGTATGAATACCAATGCGAAGAAGGCTCGTCCCGCCATCCCGACTCGATAAGGGGATGCCGTATATCTGCCCTGCTCCTGACAGCGCCAATAACGCCACCGCTGCTGTTATTTTCCCCCCTGTGCTTCATAATGGTCGCGGCGGCACAGGCGGGGCGGGGCGGGGCGGGGCGGGGCGGAAGGGTTAGCGGCCGTAGGTTCACAGTGCGCTGGTGGAGTTGATTTCGAAACATCAAAACTAATGTCACGTGCTGAAGGGTTATTGCTCACAAACACAGCGTAACACAGCGTAACAGCATAGCCCAGCCCGTCGCCGCTGCCGCAGCCGCCGCTCAGCCGTTCATTCACGCCTCGGCACAAGGGAGATGACGAGGCGGTGGTGCTGTGAAGGGATGCTGCATATATTTGACGATGCTGGCTTATAGATGGCGCTGGTAGCCTTTGTAGTTATTCCGCTGACTCATAGGTGGCGTTGCTAGCCTCTGTGGAGAGTCTACCGGCCCACAGATGGCAGTAACACCCTCTGTTGTTAATATTAGTCATAGTTCATTTATATACATGGATATACACTCATTTGGCTTCTATACGGAAAAGAAAAAAAAAATAGTTATTAATTATTTGAAGTGATAATGCTCGATTTTTAACTCTAGATTCCCCTTACAATTGACAACAGATATAATATGGTTTGCTGAAGGACCTGCAATGCACCAGAGTCTGTTAGATTCCCATTAAATGCTGACAGCGAGAAGAATGTCCATTTATACTCGTACATCCCCCTTTACAGTTAATAATACACAAATAAATACTATCATCGACTCTAAAAAAAAACGGAACTTAATGGAGGACCTGCAATGAACCAAAGCCCAGTTAGACACCCATAACCAAAGACAGCGAGGGGAGTGGCGTGTACAGGGGCGAGTAATGGCAGGACTTGTGTATGTATTGTTTGTAATGGGAGTAAACTTTGAATCTGCTCATAAACTCGTTGCTGCAAAGTTAAGAGGAGGGGAGAGAGAGTCTGGCCGCGCAAGGGGAGGAACCAGACAGCTGTGGAAGAGAGGGGAAGGGGTGAAGGAGGCAAGAAGTGGTCATGGGGTGAAGGAAGGGAAAGAGTGAGAGTGAAAGTGTTGTTAACTTCACTCGTGCGTAATCTTATGATCCACTTCAAATCCTCCTCTCTTTCTCTCCTTCTCTCCAGCCTCCACTAACCTCCCTTACCTCCTTTCCTTCATCGCTCCATCTTTCTCCCTTCCTTCATTTTTCCTTCTCTCCTTCCTTTAGAAACCAGAGAGAGACAAAGAGAGAGAGATGGGACAGTCATTCATTTTCCATCCTGTACCTGACCAACTGTAAGATCAAGTCAGTCAGCCAGTGAGTCAGTCAGTGTTCCCCGAGCTGTCGAGGGGGAGACACGCGTCCCTCGAGGCTCGTGAAGATAGTGACTAGAAATAAGAAGACTCGCCTTACGCTGCGCTTAATCGTTCTTTCCAAACTTTTAGAGAAACTATGCAAATTAGGTTTTCTTAAGTGAGATATGTTAGTTCTTACTAGTTTCTGTAGCGTCCCAGCCCGCATCCCTCTCTGTTTTACTCCTCCTCCTCCTCCTCCTCCTCCTCCTCCTCCTGTTATTATAATATTTCAACTTGCAACTCTTCAAAACTCTTAAAATTCACACTATTTTTTTATTCTTCCTTTTCTCCTTTTCTCCCTTTCCTACTTTCTTCTTTTACCTTTTCTTCGTTTATCTTTTTTCATCTCTGTTTTCTTCCTTTTCCTCTTCTATATCTCATTTTATTTCTTTATCCTTCTCTTTATCTTTTTTTTATCCCTCATCTTTCAGTTTTCTATATCTTCCTGTCTCCCATCTTCGTTCTTCTCATTCTCATTCCTTTCTCCCTTTCAATATGTGTTCCTTCTCCATCTCTCCTTCCTCTTGTCCTATCCTATCCACCATGACCCCTCCCCTCCTCCTGTCCCCCTCCCGTCCCTCTCCTGCCCCCCATCCCTTCCTCCACTCTCCCCTGGTAAGTCACACCTCTGCTGCTTCCCCTCAAATTAGAGTGTCGCTTCTGTCCCTCCCTCCCCATCATCGCCCTGGGAGCCGCATCTTCTCGTCTTACTAGGGGCCTCTCTCTCTCTCTCTCTCTCTCTCTCTCTCTCTCTCTCTCTCTCTCTCTCTCTCTCTCTCTCTCTGTATTTTTTTAAATTTTTAAGAGTATTTGTTGGTTAATTCTCTGTAAATATTTGGTGTTTGTTGTGTTTAGTTCTTTTTTAGTTTCTCTGTGTGTGTGTGTGAGAGAAAGTACATAAAATAGGAAAGATTTTTAAATGGGCTACCTTCAATATCCTCCTCCTCCTCCTCCTCCTCCCTGAAGTCCACTTATCCTCGGCGTTTCGCAAGGCAGACAGAAAACTCCTCTTCAGTGGCTCAACTTTCTACGTGAATTCAGGTTTACCTTCCAATTTTTACCTGTAGTTGTGTGAAAGTTTTTAGGGATCACTCCAGCGGCGCGATCCCCTACTCTCTCTCTCTCTCTCTCTCTCTCTCTCCTCTCTCTCTCTCTCTCTCCTCTCTCTCTCTCTCTCTCTCTCTCTCTCTCTCTCTGCGCCACATTCCTGAGTCGTCACCTTCGTCAGGAAATGGTCCCACAAGACAAACTAGACCATCAGAATCCTCTGTTGAATTTGTCCTCAGCAGCAGGGACCCCGTAGTAGTAGTAGTAGTAGTAGTAGTAGTAGTAGTAGTAGTAGTAGTAATAGTAGTAGAAATAGAAGAAATAGTAGTAAAAACATAAAAAAAAATAAGTGAAGCTGCAAGAAACTAACAGGCCTACACGTGGCAATAGTTGTAATAGCAGTAAGCAGCAGTAGGGAGAGGATAAGAACCACGAGGGGACGCAGAAGCAGCAGCAGCAGTAGTAGGAGCAGGAGGAAGAGGGAAAGAGGGCGTAGGATCTTGATATGGGCCTCAGTAATGGGGAAACTGTGTCCCTAGGCAGCGTTTTATCCTTGATTGTGATGATGGTGAGGGTGTGGGTCACGGTGGTGATGGCAGTGGTGGTGGTGGTGGTGACGGCTCGTAATGGTCACTACCCAGATGGATTTTTTTATGGGAAAGATGGTGATGGTGAAGAAAGGGAGGGAAGAGTGAGAGTGAGTGTATGTGATGAAGACAGTGATGATGTGAAGGTGAAGGAGTTGAAGGATGAAGGATTTAGTGATAATGAATATGGAAGGTGTATGAAGGGTGAAAGTGAGTAAGCGTGAGAGGAGAGATGTGGAAATGATAGTGAAAGAAAGCTAGAGGAAGCAAAGAAGGTGGAGTGTGATACAGTGACGTGAAAATGAGTATGTGACGGGGAGTATGACGGGTGACAGTGAGTGAGTGGCTGAGAGAAGTGAAAGTGACAGTAAATGAACAAAAAAAAATGAAAGAAAATACGAAGAACACGAAGTAAAAAAATAGAACAAACAAAAAAAAAAAAAACGAAACGAGACAAACAGAAAACGAAAACCAACGAAACAAGAAAAAAAAGATAAAAAAAAACAACAAAAAACGAGATGAGGTGAAAAATGTTACTCGCAAGAAATAAAAATAAATAACAAAAAGCGCACGTATCCCGGAATGGCCTTTTTTGTACGGAATTAAGACAAAAGGAAGCACTTACGTTATATCTAGAGAGAGAGAGAGAGAGAGAGAGAGAGAGAGAGAGAGAGAGAGAGAGAGAGAGAGAGAGAGGGGAGACAGAGAAAGGAAAGAGGGGGAAACCTGCCTGACGAAGTGTGTTATTATTAGTTTCCTCTCTCTCTCTCTCTCTCTCTCTCTCTCTCTCTCTCTCTCTCTCTCTCTCTCTTCTCTCTCTCTCTCATCTCTCTCTCTCTCTCTCTCTCTCTCTCTCTCCGAACACAACTATTAATTACATTTGCATTCGCTAAAACTTCCCCTTCCCCCCGTCAATTGTTTTCCCCTCATTCCCCTGCGTCCAGTAATCCCCCACAGCAACTACCCTCACCCCCCCCTTTCCCTCACCCCCACAGACCCTCTCCACCCTCTCTCTCCCCGTACCACCCTCTCCCCTCTTGCCTCCCCTCAGTCCTTTACCTTTATTTAAACTCCCCACTATGACCTCCCCTCACTCCCTCCTCACTTCCCCTCTGATCGCCCCTTACTCTACCTTCTCTTTCTTTTCCATTTCTCTAAGCTCTTTTTGTTTAAAGTACTCTTTCTCCCCTTTTCCTCTTCCTCTTGTCTTCTTCCTTCTCCTCCTATAACCTCTCTTTCCTCCCATCATCTGCTTCCTCTCATAGCTTCCTTTTCTGTCTTCTCATTTATAGCACTTGTTGTCTTCCGTTTCTTCCTCCTCCTCTTCCTTCCATCACCTCCTCTTCTTCCTTCCTATTTACAGCACCTCTCCCCTCTTCCTCCTCCTCCTCCTATTTCTCTCATCACGTCCGTTCTTCTTTACCTATCCTTCCCATTTACAGTGTTCCTCCTCCTCCTCCTCCTCCTCCTCCTCCTCCTCCTCCTCCTCCTCCTCCAGTGCACCCAGCTGATCCCCTCTCCCCCCTCCCCCCACCAAGTGAGGGGACGCGCACCTATCCTGCATAATAATTAGGTAGGGTTCTTCTGCCTGCTCCGTCTAATTATCTTATTACTAGTGATGCCCTCAACCACCAGCACAACCTTGGCTTTGGTGGTGGTGGTGGTGGTGGTGGGTGGTGAGCAAATTTCTCCTCTTCTTTTCTCGTTCTTGTTTTTTTCTTTTGTTGTTATACTACTACTACTACTACTACTACTACTACTACTACTACTACTACTACTACTACTACTACTACTACTACTACTACTACTACCACCACCACCACCCTCACCACCACCACCAGCACCGCCTTATCCCTCTTCATTAACCCAAATTCATACCCTCACTTATTTCCCTGAGTAATTTAAGCCTAATTCACCCTAAGACGGCATTGATCGCGCCGCGCTTGCTTAAAATTCCCTCCGTGACCAAAATATCAAAGGAAAAAAGCAGAAAAATCTTTGGTGAATGCTAATAAAAAAGAAGGAAAAGGAAAAAAAGGAACCCTATTAAGATCCGTCTTGGAAACTGAAATATTATCCTGAATCGATTGAAGAAAGAGGCGGGAAAGAAAATTGAAGGAGAGAAAGTGATACTGAAGAAGGGAAAAGAGAAGGAAGAAGGAAAGAAGGGGATGGTAGAAGTGAGAGGAGAAATGGGACGTACCGTAGGAAGAAACAGAGAAAGCGAGGAGGAAAGGAAGAAAAGGAGAGAAATGAAAGATAATAAGCAGTAAGAGCAAATACATTGAGGAAAATACGAAAATGAGAACAACAACAAGAATAAGAACAAGAAGAAGAGGAAGAACAAAAAGGAGAGCAACAAGAACACGAACATCAACAACAACAACAACAACAACAACAACGAGAACCCATAACTATATAAGGCGGAGAGGAAAATCATGTTCAAGACCAGAAATAAGAAAGAGACGAGTGAAGGAAGGAGAATGAGGGGAACGAAGAGGGAGAGGGGAAGAGAGGGGAGGGGAAATTCTTGAGAAGGAATGGAATGCAAAGAGGGCAAGGGTACGAAAGTAAAGAGGAATAAGAAGAGAAATGAAAAGGGAAATGACAAGGAAATATGAGAAGAGGATGACGTTTGATAGATACGAGTAGATAGATAGAGAGAGAGAGAGAGAGAGAGAGAGAGAGAGGAGAGAGAGAGAGAGAGAGGAGAGAGAGAGAGAGAGAGAGAGAGAGAGAGAGAGAGAGGAATGTGTAAACTCTAAATTGGGAGAGGCAGAAGGGAGAGAGAAGGAAAAGGAGGGAAGTCTATGAAGGGGGGAGAGAGACAGAGGGAGATACAGGGAGAGGATGGAGGCCTATGGAAGACGAAAGAGAGAGAGGGGAGAGGGAGGTACCAGTAGAGAGTGGGGGAGAGTAAGGATGGCTGAATTATATATGACCTCTTGTCCCCCTCACAACATAAAGTTTCCTGTGTATTCGTGGATTGAAAATATCTCAGACCGAGAAACACTTGGAGAAAAATTGGAACTGAAAGAACATAGTCTCTTTTTCATTATTTATTAGTACATTGGTAAAAGAACATAAATAGAACTGTCTTTTTGTTTTTCTTGATGTGTTTTATTCAATATGGCAAAGTCTGGATGGAAATAGAACAAAGATAGGGGGAAGAAAAGGCTTCACTTTACTTTTTTGTTTATTAGTACATGATTAAAGAAAAATAAAGCTTCCCTTTTTTTTTTTTCCTTCCCTCATCTGTCCATCTGTCTGTTTGTTTATCTGTCTCCTTCCTTTCTTTATTCCTTCTCTCCTTCCTTCCTTCCTTCCTTCCTTTTCCCTGTTCATTTCACCATCAACTATTGTCTATGTATGTATGTATGTATGTATGGAGTTGTCTTGTTATTCATTTTTCACGTGTCCTTCTTTTCATTCAGGGTCACACAAAGCTCACTCATTAATCACTCTCCCCTACTCTCTCTCTCTCTCTCTCACTCCCTCACTCACTCCCTCTCTCTCCCCCTTCATTCCTACTCTCCTTTCTGCATTCATTCCTCCCTCATAGCTTGGCTTGTTGCCTTTACGAGTATGAATCTCTCTCTCTCTCTCTCTCTCTCTCTCTCTCTCTCTCTCTCTCTCTCTCTCTCTCTCTCTCTCTCTCTCTCTCTCTCTCCTCTCTCTCTCTCTCTCTCTCTCTCTCTAAGGATCTGTGTCGTAAAGATTTTTTGAGTTCGCGAGGAAAATTAGGAGTCTGAAATAGGTTAACTTGGTGGTGGTGGTGGTGGTAGTGGTGGTGGTGGTGGTGGTGGTGATAAAAAAAGTGATGTCAAATGGAAGAATAATGATTGTGTTCTATATGATATTGAACTTAGAGAGAGAGAGAGAGAGAGAGAGAGAGAGAGAGAGAGAGAGAGAGAGAGAGAGAGAGAGAGAGAGAGAGAGAGAGCGTCATAATAAATCCAATTAATCACAAGTTATAAATCCAGACTTCTCTTTTATGAATTATTTCTTACAAATTTCATGTGATCTATTTATTTGAATCATCACAGACATCAAAGAGAGAGAGAGAGAGAGAGAGAGAGAGAGGAGAGAGAGAGAGAGAGAGAGAGAGAGAGAGAGAGAGAGAGAGAGAGAGAGAGAGAGAGAGAGAGAGAGAGAGAGAGAGAGAGAGAGAGAGAGAGAGAGAGAGATCAACGAGGGGACACTAATCTAAGCAGTCATGAGTGGAAGGGGACACACACACACACACACACACACACACACACACACACACACACACACACACGCACACACGGAACAAACATGAAGAGCCCCATTAATTCAACATCATGGCTCTAATAGGCACAATGAAAGAAGGGGAAGGTGTGAGGGGAAAGAGAGAGACTGAGAGACGAGAGAACATTACACTGAGGGGGAAACAAAAGTACAATCACATAAACATACATAGATAAATACGCTTCACTTTTATTTGTATAGACAGGTAAAAAATATTCTCTCCCTTAGGCAGACGAGGTTAAGAGGAAGAGTAGCCTTTGTATTGTTGAGTTTACGTGTATCTTTTGTTTTTTATGTATATTACCTACCACTAAATAAAATATACATAAAATACACATAAAAAAAAAAACTAAATATACCTTAGTTTGCTCTTGTTTTTAACGTTTGCAAGAAAGAAAACATTCTATAGACGGTTAACGGTAGACGGCAGAGAGGAAGGACAGAGAGGAAAAGGCCAGAGAGAGAGAGAGAGAGAGAGAGAGAGAGAGAGAGAGAGAGAAGAGAGAGAGAGAGAGAGAGACCACTCGAATCTAAAACAGTACACACATGATATTAAAACAGCACTAATCTGATATCATTGTTTTGATGGAGATAATGAACGGGAGACGCACGAGGGGAGGCGGTGAGGGGAAGTGAGAGGTTAGCATACCGGGCCCTCTGAATCCTTAACACGCATCCCCTCAGCTTGCATCCCGCGGTGAGAAGGAAACATTGCTATGAATTAAAGATGAGGGGAAGCAACAGTTTCCCCTTATAGCGACCCCTCATCCGACCCAAGCAGGAGGAAATGAGCGAGAGAGAGCGAGAGAGAGGGAGAGAGAGGGAGAGGGGACACATTTCAGGTATGACGGAAAAGAGGAAGAGTAATAATAACAAAAAGCATAAAAAGGGTGATAAGGGAAGTGGACAATAAGCAGAAGGGGAGAGGGAAAAAAAGGGGGAAAAAGGGAGAATAGGAAGGAAGAGGGAAAGATGCTAATTTAACGACAGGAAATGGAAAGAGTTGAGGGGAAAACAGTCTCAGTTCCCCTCACTCGTTTTCCTTCCTGTTTCTTTACACGGATTTACTTCGCTTTGTTTCCTCCTTCACTGTCTACTCCTTCCTTCCTTCCTTCCTTCCTTCCTTCCTTCCTTCCTTCCTCTGTCTGTTTAGCTGTCTGTCTCATGCCTTTCATCCTCTCTCTCTCTCTCTCTCTCTCTCTCTCTCTCTCTCTCTCTCTCTCTCTCTCTCTCTCTCTCTCTCTCTTTCTCTTTCTCTCTCTCTCTCTTTCTCTCTCTCTCCCTCCCTCCCTCCCTCCCTCCCTCTAGCATAACTGTAGCTGAGTGAGTGCCAAGGGAGAGCAGCGGAGGGTGACGGGGCGTGGGACAGAGACTGGAAGTGCCTTTGTGAAGCTGGGAAAGGCTGGAAGAGTGACGAGGGCTGCTGGGCACAAGGCATAGTGGACTGAAGACTCCTTGCTTCTTGTGTCCTGTGCTGAGTGTGTCTTGTGCTGGAGGGATTATGGGAGTGGGGAAGGGAGAGGGCGTGTAAGGTTCAGGGGTTCCAGGGTTGTTGGGGGGTGTTTTGTGGGGTGGTGTGGGGAGAAGCTGTTGCTATGTCTGTTTTTCTTTGTTTTGTTTTGTTTCTCCTGATCTTCGTCTTGTTTGTTTTCTTCTTCTTCGTCTTCGTTTTCTTCTTTTTCTTCTTTTTCCTTCTTTTTTCCTCCTCCTCCTCCTACTACTACAACTACTACTACTATTACTACTACCACCACCTTTATTATCATTACTACTATCATCCTTATTCCAGCTATTCTTTTTTTTATCATCCCTCCTTTATCTCGCTCCCCTCACCACCACCACCACCACCACCACCACCACCGTAAAAAAAAAAACCCAACACCCACATCGAGCAATAAAAGAGAAATATTACCATCGCTAACCGGTCCTTGTTCTTGTTATTGTTCTAAGCCCCTCCATAGCAGCACCCACAGCAGCACTAACACCACCTTCCTCTATTACTGATCTTTGTTCCTTGACGTTATACCAATGTACTGGAAATCGTTACTCGGTCTCCTATTCGTCATTCGTCTTAGGGAAAGCCAACATCGTCTGCTACTGGTGCTGGTGTTAGGCTGAATAATGAAGGGAGTTACTCGGAAGGGCGGGCGTGGAACTGAAGTTAAGGAATGCGGATTGATCTGTCACGACGGCTTGTGTGGGCATAGATGAGAACCAGGAAGGGAATGAATGAAAGAGAGGAAGATTGCATGGGTGTGGACATGAGAACCAGGGATGAAATGAATGAAAGAATGAATGGGAATGTATGAAGAAGGAGTGTGAATTAGGAAGTGAAAGAATGAATATGTGAAGGGGATGAATGAAGGAGGAGGGAAAACTAGCAAAGAAATGCATGAAAAAAAATGAATGAAGGAAGGAAGGAGCAGTGGGAAGAAGGAAGAGATTCAGATGGTGGAGGAGGAGGAGGAAGAGGAGGAGGAGGAGGAGGATAATGGTGACAGGTGGTGGGAATCTGAGCTGCGAGAGAATATGAAGGGATGGAGAGAAGGAGAGGAGGAGAAGGAGAGGAGGAGACAAACAGTAGCATCTCTCTCTCTCTCTCTCTCTCTCTCTCTCTCTCTCTCTCTCTCTCTCTCTCTCTCTCTCTCTCTCTCTCTCTCTCTCGGGCTTTCTTTCACTCCAGGAAAAAAAAGAGCATCGTTTGTCAGGTTTTTTTCCCCGCCCATTCATTCTTGTCTGGTGGTAATTGGGAAAAATGACAAAATTTGGTGTATACGACACACACACACACACACACACACACACACACACACACACACACACACACACACACACGTTATAAAATGATTGATTTCATTATTTATTTCTGTGTATCAAGAAAAACCCTATTTTCTTCGACAAATAGAGTTCCTTAGTAGGTCGATGTGAAGTGTCCATAAACTCATTGAATTTATGCAGCCGCTTACCTATGCATACCAACAGACTGATGCTAAAAGAAAGAAGAAACAAACAGAAGGAAAGAGAAAAAAGCGGATTTCTCTCTTGCAAATAATGGAAAGGAGAGACAAAAAGTGCAAATAATGGAAAGGAGAGACAAAAAGTGCATTTCTCTCTTGTAAATGAAGAAAAACGAGAGAAAAACACTGTACAAATAAATAAAAAAAAGCTAATGAACGAAATAATGAAGTAGATAAGATAAAAAAAAACGAAGCAGTTAATTTTTGTTAACATTTTATACAAGACAACTAACAAAAAAAAAAATAAACAAAATAAAATAAAATAAAATAAAAAAGACCTACTGAGCTGTTTACAAGAAACACATGATATATATGCATGAAGGAAAGGCGATGCTCAGGTGAAAGTCCAGACGTGATACCTGTGTTGTGTTTGAGGAGCAGCATATCGGAGGCAGTATATCGGGGGCAATACATCGGTAGTGGCCGTAATGTGAATCTGTGAGCCGATGTCATGATGCATTCTGGGAAAATATTGACTCGTGAATATTTTACTTGTGGCATGTAGAAAGAGAGGGAGGGAGAGGGAAGGAGAGGGGAGTGGGAGAGTGTGTCAGAAA
>NC_087186.1:10696907-10701907 GCF_035594125.1 Scylla paramamosain | reverse complement strand
CAGACCACACCGTCGCCGATGTTCAGGTGACACGTGAACAGGTGGAGCGGCTGATGAGGGAAGTAGAGGAGAACAAAGCCACCGGCCCGGACGACATCAGCCCGCGGCTCCTCAAACGTTGCGCCAGTGAGCTGTCAGGTCCTCTCACCAGCGTCTTCAGGGCCTGCCTGATGGAGCACAGGTGGCCCTCTATATGGAAGGAGGCGCGAGTGGTACCAGCCCACAAGAAGAACTCAAAGTCTGAGCCCAGCAACTACAGACCCATCTCGCTGCTCTCCGTGGTGGGCAAGTTGCTGGAGCAGGTGGTGGCAGGTGTCATCTGTCATCACCTGAGTGAGCACCGCCTCCTCTCAGACAGACAGTTCGGCTTCCGGCCTGGCCGCTCAACAGCGGACCTCCTCACCCTCCTCTCCCAAGGCTGGCAGGATGCCCTGGACGAAGGTCTGGATACTCTTGTGGTGGCCCTGGACATTGCTGGGGCCTTTGATAGGGTCTGGCACGCGGGGCTTGTAAAGCTTTGCGCCAAGGGTATCCAGGGCAACCTCCTTGCACTGCTCGAGGACTACCTCCAGGGGAGAACCCTCCGGGTAGTCATCAATGGACAGGCATCCCAGCCGTTACCTATACAGGCCTCAGTTCCACAGGGTTCAGTGTTGGGCCCGATCCTGTGGAACATATACATCGATGACCTCCTGCGGCAAATCCCGACTCTGCTTGCATACGCCGACGACTGCAATCTCTCCCGCTCCTACTGCCGCTCCGACAGTCAACGAGCCGTTAGAGAGCTAAATAGGCAGCTCAGGCTGGTGATGGAGTGGGGAGAGGCGTGGCAAGTCAGCTTCGCTCCAGAAAAGACGCAGGCCATGGTCATCTCACGGTCCCCAGCTGCCTCCCCAGCCGTCTCAGGCTGTCTGATTTTTGGAGGCCAGACACTTCCCCTCCAGGAACACGTCAAGTTGCTGGGAGTGACAGTGGACTGTGGCCTGCGCTTTGACCGCCATGTTGCTGCTGTTGCCCACCAGGTCTCCCAGCGAGTCTCTGCACTGCGTCGGATGTCAGGAAACCTCGACTCCCGGGGCATCCTCACACTGTACAAGGCTCAGATACGGCCTTGTATGGAGTACAGTGCCTTGTCCTGGATGTCGAGTGCCCCCACCCACTTGCAGAGACTGGATGCTGTGCAACGCCGTGCCCTGCGCTTGGTGGGGATGGACGGACAGCAGCAGCAGCAGCAGCAGCAGCAGGAGGAGCAGACCGGAGTCACGTCGCTAGAGCATCGGCGGGACGTGTCGGCGCTGGTGGTCCAGCACAAGGCCCGGGTTCTGGAGGTCCCTCATCTCAGCTCGATAAGGCTCCCACCACGAGCTGTCCAGAGGGAGTCCAGGACCACCACCTCCAATGACATGCTGGTGCAAGTGCCTCGATCTTACTCGAGGCAGCACCAGCGCTCTTACACAGCTAGAACCTCCAGACTGTGGAATGTGTTTACGGCAGCCACGAGTGATACACAGACAATGACACTCCAGCAGGTGAAAGTGGCTGCACACAGGTGGCGTAAAACACAACCCCCCACACTAGTGCTGTGTTAATCATGTCTATATATATATATATATATTAGGATGAGTTTACTTTTTGTATATATTTTCTTCCTTACATTTAAGTATAGGCTTTTCAAATAACAGCATAAAAAACGTGTTGTTTTAAGCCTGATGTAAATTTTTGTTTAAATAAAAAAAAAAAAAAAAAAAAAAAAAAAAAAAGAGAGAGAGAGAGAGAGAGAGAGAGAGAGAGAGAGAGAGAGAGAGAGAGAGAGAGAGAGAGAGAGAGAGAGAGAGAGAGAGAGAGAGAGAGAGAGAGAGAGAGAGAGAGAGAGAGAGAGAGAGAGAGAGAGAGAGAGAGAGAGAGAGAGAGAGAGAGAGAGAGAGAGAGAGAGAGAGAGAGAGAGAGAGAGAGAGAGAGAGAGAGAGAGAGAGAGAGAGAGAGAGAGAGAGAGAGAGAGAGAGAGAGAGAGAGAGAGAGAGAGATCTACCACAAGACTCAGAAGATCACAGGAACTGACGGAGTGAAAACAAGCCCCTTCCTCCTCCTCCTCCTCCTCCTCCTCCTCCTCCTTCATCCACTCCTTCATCCTCCTCCTCCTCCTCCTCCTTCATCCACTCCTTCATCCTCTTCTTCCTCCCCTTCTTCGGTGGAAAGGATAAGTCCACTTGGATTTCTCTCATTTCTCACCAGGAAGAGTCTAGATGCGTTTTGTGGATGTATTGAGTTTTGTAAGTTATTAATATATGCATTCGCCTGCCACCCTCGTGTTTAGGGAGAGGGGAAGAGAGAGAGAGAGAGAGAGAGAGAGAGAGAGAGAGAGAGAGAGAGAGAGAGAGAGAGAGAGAGAGAGAGAGAGAGAGAGAGAGAGACGGTGTTTGCATCTTCATTCGTCATTCATTACTTTGTTGTTGTGTGTGTGTGTGTGTGTGTGTGTGTGTGTGTGTGTGTGTCCCTTCCGTATCCTTCTCATAATTACCGTCATTCCTATCACCATCACCATTACCTTTTGTTTTCACCACCACCACCACCACCACCAGCACCACCACCACCACCATCACCATCAAACACACCAACAATTTGTCAACTCGCTTATCAATCCTTCGTTTCTTCCTCTTAATTTTAACGTGAAGACTCTTAGACACGACGACACGGGAAACCTTGCTGTTGTTCTTCCTCGTCCTCGTCCTCCTCCTCCTCCTCCTCCTCCTCCTTCTCCTCCTCCTAGAGATGGAGTCCAGCAGGGAGTAAGTTGCCAGTAAACTTTCAAGGCACAAAAATCCCATGAATATGTTTAGCCGATGTGCTGTGCCGTCTCCTCCTTCTCCTCCTCCTCCTTCTCCTCCTCCTCCTCCTCCTCTTCCTCCTGATGGCGCAAGGAAGGATACACGGAGAAGAGGAAGGAGGTACTGGAGGAGGAGGTACTGGGGAAGGCAATGTGAGGTAGAAGGAGAGAAGGAGTGGAGACAAGAATTGGCTGGTTGTTGTTTTTCTTCATACTTTTATTCCGTCTTCTTCTTCTTCTTCTTCTTCTTCTTCTTCTTCTTCTTCTTCTTCTTTTTCTTTCTTCTTCTTCTTCTTCTTCTTCGTGGTTTATGCAATGCGTCAACATTTCTGGTTAGGCGTCTGGGTTATGAGCAGAGGGAGGAGGAGGAGGAAGAGGAGGAGGAGGGAGGAGGAGGGGGAGGTCACGTGACGGCAGTGCTCCCTAAGGACAGATACATGTAGGGAACAGGAAACATATTCCCCCATCATCATCACCTCTCTCTCTCTCTCTCTCTCTCTCTCTCTCTCTCTCTCTCTCTCTCTCTCTCTCTCTCTCTCTCTCTCTCTCTCTCTCTCTCATCTTTTCATTTTTACCCTTTTCTTTATTTCCTTTACTAAATTATTACCTTTCTGTTTTCCCTTCTCATTTCCTCTTCCTCTCCTTCACTAGTACTTTTGGACAGGGAGCCTCCCCCCCTAGTACAGAAGCCCGCGCCCCGCCCCCCATCTCTGCAAGGGTTAGGTAAATTTAGAGCTTCGTGCATCACTCCCGCCACGCCTGGAGAATGAGGTGAAGCCAAGTGTGAGAAAATGAGAGAGAGAGAGGGAGGGAGAGAGAGAGAGAGAGAGAGAGAGAGAGAGAGAGAGAGAGAGAGAGAGAGAGAGAGAGAGAGAGAGAGAGAGAGAGAGAGAGAGAGAGAGAGAGAGGGAGAGGGAATGTTGATAAATAGCTTAGTTAATTTTTTTTTGTTAGATAATCTTCGTTTTTTCTCTTTTTTTGTTTTCTTCTTTAGTTTCCTTTTTCCTTCTTTTCTTAGTTTTCTTTTTCTTCCTCTTCTTAATTTTCTTTCTCTTCCTGTTCTTTAGTTTTCTTTCTCATTAGTTGTCTTTCTCTCCCTCTTCCTTGCTTTGTTTCTCTCCTCTTCCTAGTTTCCTTTCTCTCCCCGTTTTCTTACTTTTTTCCTCTTCCTCTTCTTCGTTTCCTTCCTCTCCCCATTCCTATTTTTTTTCCATGTCTTTCCCTGATTCTCTCTTTCTCTCTCTTCTCTCTTTCCTTTCCCCCTCATTTCATTCCTTTCCTTTCCCTTTGATCACTATATATTCCAGAGTTTTTCCCTTTACATTTTTTCCCTCCCCACATAGTTTAATTCTCTCGCTTCCGGTCCCTTGTTTTACTTTTTTCCTCGCTCCAGAAGTCCATGTACCACTTAACATATCCCAGTTGGCTCTGTTTTGCTCTTCCTTTGTGTTGCGTTGTGTTGCTGGAATCTTGTCTTCGTGTCTTCCTTTTTTTTGGTGTGAATTTTTTTTCTTTTTAGTTCTTTAGTTTCTTTGGTCTCTATTTGTATTTTCTTCTTTGCTTCTATTTTTATTTATTTTTTTTTGTGTATTTCTGTCTTTTCCTCTATCATTCTTTCTAGCTACAAAATTTTTAATCAAGAAAAGTAGAAGAAAACGAAAGGGTGTAACAATTCAGAGCAAACATAACACACACACACACACACACACACACACACACACACACACACACACACACACACACACACACACACACACACGTTTCCTCCACGCGACTAAAAGGGATCACTATTATCTCCTACTTTCCCTCCATCTCCCCCCTCTCCCCCTTTTCTCCATTCCTCCAGACTCATGTGGTGTTTCCTCCCTATATTGGAACCATTCCCTACCCTCCACCTCTTTGTCCTCCTCCTGTCCCTGCCTTCTCCCTACTCCTGGCTGTTTTCCTCCTCTTCTCCCCCTCCTCCTCTCGTGTCCCAGCTGGGAATATATGTGACAACCAATGAAAATGGTTGAAATGGTCTTGGAATTCAAAGGGTCGTGATGCAAGGGAGTGGTGTCCTCCTCCTCCTCCTCCTCCTCCTCCTCCTCCTCTTCCTCCTTCTCCTTCTGGTGTTGCTATCATTCTCCACCTCTTTTCCTCCCTTGATGCGGTGACTCCTCAGTAAATTAGGCAG
>NC_087186.1:10611907-10691907 GCF_035594125.1 Scylla paramamosain | reverse complement strand
TTACTCCCGAGTTATTGTAACTTAGCCTCATGTATGTCTGTTTTGCCAGATCACAGTACCTTCCTCATTGAAATATTTCATATACAGATTGCGTACAATTGTGCCGTTGATGGTGGTGTGTTCTTCATACTCGAGCGGTAGCATGCCAAGGATTTCATCAGCGTTTTCTATATTTGCATCAGAACACAAAGTTGGGGTGATAGGTGCTTTTGCGAAGGTAATTATGTAGTGCAGTGCAAGCAAGAACTATTTTCTCTACTTTTTTTGGTTCAAGGTTAATGGCTTTATGAAACACTTCAAATCTTTTAGCAAGTATTCCGAATGCGTTTTCTACGGTGCGTCGAGCTCTTGACAGTCGGTAGGAAAACACACGTTGCTCAAGGTTTTGATTTTGATGAGAGAAAGGCTTCATGATATGACGCTTCAGAGGAAATGCATCATCAGCAACGATCACATATGGTAATATTTTTGAGCTGTTTGGGAGTACCTCATCATCTGGCATACCGGCAGATCCTGCTTCAATACGCTGGTTGAGAGAACAGTTACCCCACACTCCACCATCCGACACTCTTCCATTAGTGCCCACGTCAACATATATGAAGTTTGAGTCTGCATTGGAGACAGCCATTAACACTATGCTGTGGCTTCCTTTGTAGTTGTAGTAGAAGGAGCCGCTATCAGGTGGTGGCCTTATCAGGATGTGCTTCCCGTCAACTGCTCCGATGCAATTAGGAAAGTTCCATTTCTTGGAAAATCCCTGTGCTACACGCTTCCACTCCTCCGCTGTTTGGGGTGTCTGTTAATGAGAAAAATGTTATTAAAGGTCTTTTGTATGCGTTCTCGATATATATAATACATTATCCTCTCTCTCTCTCTCTCTCTCTCTCTCTCTCTCTCTCTCTCTCTCTCTCTCTCTCTCTCTCTCTCTCTTTCACAGGAAATTAAAACGATAATACACGTTGACATACACTAATGGCTTGTATCTATTTCCAGATTTTCAATGATCCTATACTTCAACAAAATGAAGATGGTTCTGTAACCCATACAACACCAACGCCTGTCACACCTGTCCCAAGTACATCGCATGATAATGTACCACCTGCAACGCCTGAGTCTTCACGCATTCAGACTCAAACTACCCGAGGGAGAAAAAGGTCTTTACTCACTGACGAGAGGCATGAGGTGCTTGAAGAAGCGCTTCATCAACTGAAAGAATTATCTCGATCGGAGAAGGATAGCGATGAAGAAAGTGCTTTTGGTGATGTTGTTACCAATGATTTGCGAAAGATGAATGTAGAAAATAGGATCCATGCACAGAAACTAATTTCTGAGGTACTTTATCTGGGGAAATTAGGGAAGCTCACCTTTTCATCCAAGGTTGTTGGCTAATTATGTAGTACGACCATTATTGTCTGTATTGAAGTGGCATTAATATGTTAACAATAAATCTGTGACAGTTAAGTGGTAGTATGTCTTTGTCCCTGGTTTAGAAACAATATTCATGAACAACTTTACATATGTGACATATGTGTAGAGATGCACTTTTATATGACGGGTTGCGCTTCAACGTGGGTAATGTACGAGTGGCCAAACACCAAGCACTTGGGTCTTTTTACATACACCTAACAAGATGTATATAATGTATGTAATTAATCTCGCGTCTATGCTTAACTGTAGAGATGTTCTTCACATTACGCAAGTCATATTCATAATATATGCACCGTCACAAACAAGCATTACTTACCTTTAAGTATGGATCCTTAAGCACATCATAGATGGTTTGGCACATATCAGGAATGATTGCAGACAGACTCTGTTTTGAAATCCTTGTGCTGTATTGAAGTGAACTGTAGGAGCACCCGGTGGAAAGGTACCTCAACGTTGCTTCCAGACGTGCTGCAGGTGAAATGCTCTCCCTCATACAGGTGTCCTGCTTTGTTATAAAAGGTTTTAACTTTTCCAATAAATCGTAGAAGGTATTTGGGTCCATCCGCATATAGTTCGTAAAGTCCGATTCATAGCCAGTTCTCAATTCTTGCAAAATGGTTGCATGGCTTCCCCTTTCATTTCGTTTGTGTAACCAGTCCTTGCACCATTCCCTTCTTGTCATCTCCTCCTCCTCCTCACAGAGTACAGCAATGATCATGCTGCATAGTGCAATTTTTTTTAGCCTTCTTTTTTTCTTGTGGACCATGGTAGTGATGTACTGCACCACTCGTCCAAGGCCACACACTGACTTAAATGCCTGAGTTGCCAACGGACATCACCTTCGAACATTGTCCACCGGTCTTTGCCCTGTGAGCAGAGTTGAAACAGTGGTAAACAGCCTCATCTGGTACCACTGATTGTTGCCAGATCCACTTCCATCGTTTCACCGCTTATGACGTCATCCTGCTTCTCCTCTGATATGGTAACGATTTTGTCCGTCGAGCATTGTTCGATCGTGTGGACGCACCTTAAGAGCCAAAGTTACTGAGGCATCATAGAGTGGGAAAAAAAAAAAACATATGCAAGAGTTATGAGTCACAAACTTAGGCCCTTCTCTTTAACTCCCTAAAAATGACGTGCATAGCTAACTACAGGGGTCTGGGTGTATATATAATGCAGGGGTGAGACGGGTTGGCTAGAGGCAAGGGAAATACAAGGAAATACAGGGAAATAAAGTATATGGTAAGCATGTACTGTGTCTAAACTAAACATAAGCTTTAACTTACGTGTCGTGAGGTGTAGGATGGGGAGGGAAGGTGGAGGGAGAGAGAGAGAGAGAGGCAAAGACTGACAGATACACAAACAGATAAGAAAAATGAAGGAACAATGCAATATATGACAGAAACAGATATAAAAAATAAAACCCAAGTAAGTAAAGGTAAAAATGAAGAGACGAGTAACATTGGCATTAGATATAAAAACCCTTACAGCATTACAAAGGGTAGGAGAGAGAGAGAGAGAGAGAGAGGGAGAGAGAGGGAGAGGGGGAGAAGACACGCAACACAGAATACAGGAGATAAAAATACAAGACCAAAAAAAGAACCAAGTGGGAAGCGTAGGCGCCGGATGAAGGTATATAAACATTAATTAGGAGGGGAGGACTTGAAGGAGAGGGGGAGGGAGGGGGGAGCGGGAGGGGGACACCAAAACACCTCCACCTCCGTCTCTACCAGCGTCAGGTAATCAATGCTAACCAGGTAACCGTACGTGGCCTGAAAAATATACAAGTCAAGCCGCCCCAGGTGCCCATCATATCCCGGTACACGCATTGGCTATCGGAAACACGGGGGAGGAGGGAGGTGACTTATCTCATGAAGTTAGTGGTAGGACATTAGGGAGCTTTAAAAGAAGATTAGACGGGTTTATGGATGGGGATGATAGGTGGAAATAGGTAGGTATATTTCATACAGGGACTGCCACGTGTAAGCCTGGTCGCTTCTTGCAGCTTCCCTTATTTATGTTCTTCTTATGTTCTGAAGTAGAGGATGAAGGAGTATTTCTGATATTCATTAATGTAACTTAAAGATTTTTTGTCTGTAGTGGTCTATGTAAAGGTGAAATTAATGTATGTTGAAGGAGGAAGCGAGGTGACTAAACTAATGAAGAGATGAATGTAGAGTTTTGAGTATTGTGTATTGGTGAAAGTGATGTGTGTTGGAGCATGGAGTCAGGTAATGAAGAGTGTTTCGAATATTGGTAGCTGCAATTTGAGGCTTTGTTGTCTGGGGTGTGGTATGTAAAGATATCGTAAGGTGCCTATCAAACTGTAACATTCTACGGTATGCAACTGCCGCATTTCACTACAAATTTGTCGGTTATATGCACTTAATTCCTCGCCTCGCCACAGCACGGATTGTCTACGGTGAAATACTTAATAATGAAACTAATGAAGGTTACTTATCACCTAGTAAAACTCTACGGATGTGTGTTACCGCGTTTCACTACGAAGTCTTCAGTCAGACACGCCACTTTTCCTCACTACAGCACGGTACCTCCACTGCCTCTGACCGTTTCTTTATCTTCTGACTGTAAACATGTCTTATCATTCCCCGTCATTCCTCACTGGTGTTGCTCTCTTCCTTGTACACATATTTCTCACTCTCGCAGCAGTACACCCTCTGGCTCACTGTTTTAAATCCTGGTATCTATCTCATAAATCCTTCTACCTTTTCATCAGTGCAGTTCTTTCCTATTCACATCCCTGCCCTCCTTTTTGTCTTATCCTTGCTTCCATCTTCTATCTCTCGTACATCCTACTCACTTCTCATTATTCCAGTCTTTTCCTAATCTCTTCCTTCTACAATCCTCTGCCACCGATCCTTCCTTATCAAAATGTCTTGCCTTAACGCTCTTTTCCCTCAGATTTCCACCTTTTTTGCCCACTCCATACACCTACGAGTATTGTCAGTAGTCTCTTACGTTACTGGTGGTGGTGGTGGTGGTGGTGGTGGTGGTCGATGCGTATTATTGGTTAGTGTGCCTTAAAACGTTAATCAATAAGCTGTCAGGTGTATTAGAAACTTTATTTTTGAAGGTATAATGAAGCGTTACTCCTTTGTATTTATCTGGGGCGTGTTTCACATTGTTGCTTCTGCCTGGCTACTCCACAGGGCAGGATGGGCGGTAGGATTAGGAGGAGGAGGAGGAGGAGGAGGAGGAAGAGAAGGGGAAGGGCAAAGAATAATAAATACATAAATATCAAAGTAACAGTAATTTGAAGAGGCAAGGGAAGTGAAAGATAACGAAGAAAAAGAGGAATAAGAAAAGAACAAGAAGAAGTGACAGAAGAAGAAGAAGAAGAAGAAGGAGAAGAAGTATACAGACAGACATACAGACAACGAAACACAACATGCTTCATCGCACAACAGACAACACCCCCACAAAGTTCCCCGCATTACCCACCAACACACAACACACACACAACACAACACACACACAGACACTCCCTCTGAATCAATCATGTAAAGTGGTGCTCATATTTCAACCCCCCTTTTTTTTTCTCCCATTTATTCTTACGATAGCAACCACATTTCCATCCCATCACCTCTTCTCTTCACCTTCTCTTAAGCCCCCTTCGAGTCCCCTTAGCGGAAAGTCCTCTCCTCCTCCTCCTCCTCCTCCTTTTCTTCCTCTTCTCTCCCCTATAAGAGTTTTACACACCGAGGAAACCCGCTACCCTCTTCCCCCTCCCCACGTCCCCGCTTCCCCTCTGTTTGTTCGGCACTTCGACTGTTACCCTGATCCGTTTTACACAATCTGAACGTTTCCCCTCAAGATGGTGGTCGTGTTTAATGCATCGGTAATCGTGTTCTATCGTCTGTTTGTGTCTGTCTGCCTGTCTCTCGTTTTCTTTTTCTTTTTTTTTCCCTCTGACTGGTTACGTTAATTTTTGTTTTTCCTAATCAAAATTTGTATGTTTTTTTTTCTTTTTTGATATTTTCCTCTTTTTTTTGCATGTTTCCTCTTCCCCTTTCAACATTTTTCCTTGTTTCTTTCTTTTTTATTTATTCTTTCCTTCCTCCCATGTAATTTCCTGCACATTCCCTCTCTCCCTGCCTCGCACACTCTCAGTCGCCTCAGCCATGCACTTTCTCCTCCCCTCCTAGCGCTAAGTAGTGACACAGCCTCGCCAGCAGGATCACGCCCCCTTGACACACTTCCCCGTTATCCCTAAACCAAAGGAGGGCGAGAAAAGAAGGAGAACACTGAAGAAATTAAATGTTGAGGTGGGCATTGGACAGGAGTTACTGGGGAAAGAATGTACTTGGGAAACAGAAAAAAGGAGGAAAAAGGAAAAGAAGATTGAGAGGAAAGATTTGAATTTGAAGAACAGGGAAGCAAGATGGAGAAGAAAGAAGACTAAAGGAATGAAATTACTACTACTACTACTACTACTAAGAAAAATCGTAGTATTATCTCTCTCTCTCTCTCTCTCTCTCTCTCTCTCTCTCTCTCTCTCCTCTCTCTCTCTCTCTCTCTCTCTCTCTCTCTCTCTCCCCCCACTTCATTCCCCCCCACACACACACACACTGGGACCACATCTTAAAGTCCTTACCATTTCATTCTTTATCTCAAACTTGGAAGTTCTCTCTCTCTCTCTCTAGCGTGAGTTGGTTCCCTGATGGATGAGCTCCTTGCGTGCGGGTGGAGGGCCCGAGGGAGTGAGAGGGAGAGAGAGAGAGAGAGAGAGAGAGAGAGAGAGAGAGAGAGAGAGAGAGAGAGAGAGAGAGAGAGAGAGAGAGAGAGAGAGAGAGAGAGAGAGAGTCAGAGTGGTGGAAAGAACTGTGAACTGAACTTAGTCACGTGGTAGTGTGTGGTGGAGTGTGTGGTGAGTGGGAGGTGGACAGGAGATGCTTCAAAGTGGAGGGAGATGCTGGGACAGTGTCAGTGGAGCGGAGTGTGTGTGATCCGGTGGAGGTTAAGGTGGCTTGCACGCACACAGACACACAGACGCCACTCAGCCACACATCCACTGCATTACTAAGGGAAGGGATGTGAAGGAAAATGAAAAATGACAAGCAATAAGGAAAAGATGTAAGGAAGTGAAAGGAAGAGGGCAATAAGTCGTAACAGAAAGGGAAGGATGATAATAGGAAGGGAAGAAATGGAGAGCAAAGGGAGAAAACGGAGAGAAAGAGAAGGATGAAGAGGAGGAGGACGAAGAGGAGGAGAAGGACATGGAGTAAACTTTAGACTGGAGAGGAAGGAAAGAGACTGACACGGAAAGACATTGAAGAATAATGGAAAAACCGAGCTGGAAAAAGAGATGAGAGAAAATGGGAGGGCCGAGAGGTGGGAGAGGGGGAGGAAGGTCAACATTGAGCGGCTAAGTCAGTCCCAGGTCAGCGTCGCGGATTCCCAGGGTAATGTGACGTGAAGGGGAGAAATATGAGTGAGCCACGTGGTACTTACACACTTACCCCATTGAGGGAGTGCCACGCCGCCGCTGAGACTCCCGCCCTTCCTACGGTGTACCCAAGGTTGAGTGTCCCTCGTCCTTTGCCACCACGAGGGACAAAGGGCTGATTGATGGCCTGGATAATTTATTGCCAAGAAAAGAATAATATATTTGCTGGGAGGTCCCGCCGCCCGCCAAGTGGCTGCCGGCATGTGTGTGGTGTTCTGGCTTCCCTCCTGACAAATTAAACTTTTTCGTTTCTCATTTGGCCATAAATTCTGCAAGTGAAAGGAAGTGGGAGGTTTTAATTTGTGTGTGCAGGTTTTGCCTCTGCGCTGAGTGCCATACACATTGCCTGCACTTTGAAATATATCTGTGTGTGTGTTTTTGTACTATTTATCTTATTTAAACCTTTATGTGTCTTTTTGTAAGGTAGCTACTTACCCGAGTGGAAGGTTTTTATTTGTGCTTGTAGTTTTTGCCTCTACTTTGAGTGCCATATACATTACCTGCACTTTGAAATATATATCTTTTTTTTTTTTTTTTTTTTTTTTAGCTCTTTACCTTACCTAATATGTATTTCTAAACCTTTACGTCTCTAATGTAACTAATGACCAGAGTAGAAGGTTTGAATTTCCGTATGCAGGTTCCGCCTTTACCTTGAGCACCACACACATTACCTTTACTTTGAAATGTACCTATTACTTCTGTTTTTTTTTTTTTTTAGTTATTTATCTTATCTAAACTGTAATCATAAAACTCCAATTCTTTCCGTAAGCTTAGATTGGCCACGAGTCCCAGAAGAGCTGCCTTGGCCGGCCTACAATTCTAGAACCTCGTACCTTTTTTGTTTGTCTTGGAAATTGCAAATGGAATGAGGTGGACGAGTCATTTCCAGCGGGGTTTTATTGCTACATATTTGCAGAGTGTCGCCTTCTGGTCGTCACACAGTCCACCTCACCGGGACTCGCCGCGCCGCTTCCCTGACCTCCGCCAATTACCTGCTGCTTTATGGCTGACGAAGGACACTGTTGGCTTTATGGCCCTGCACCTCGTCCCGTGTTCTGCCTTCACTTGTTTTTTTTTTTTTTTATATGTTGTATCTGCTGTCCTGACTCTCCTTAAACTCTCCGGGAAATCCGTGGAGACTGTTTTCTTTCCTTCCCACTCATTTGTCTTGTAATCTTGACCTGTTTTGTTATATATGTAAAGTAAGAATTCTGTTGGTCTTGTCTTGTTTAAATGACTCCTTGCTTTTATTTGTTTTCGTGGCGTAATTGTCGGTTTGTGTCGTCCCTTGCGAGCCTTTTGTTCCGCTGAATAAGTAATTGTTAGTGTCGCCAAGAGGGACGTGAATCATTGCCTTGTGTTGCCTTGTGTTGCGTCATGCCGCCCGCCGCCTTTGTGCCTCACCTACAAGGCTGCTGCACCGGGCCAGGCCAGAAACCTTTCCCTTCATTCTTTGCGTGGCTTTCCCTTTCCTCTCCCTCTCCTTGTTTTCCTTCCTCTATTCCTCTCCTGGTTTCCCTTCCTCAGTTCTATTTGCTCCACTTCTCTCCCTCCTTTCCTCCTATTCTCTCTTCCTTTTCTCTACTTCTCTCCCTCCTTTCCTCTACTTCTCTCCATCCTTTCTCGTTTTCTCTCCTTCCTCTCCACTTCTCTCCCTCCTTTCCTCCACTTCTCTCCCTCCTGCCCTCCAGTTCTCTCCCTCTTTTCCTCCACTTTTCTCCTTCCTCTCCTCCATTTCTCTCCTTCCTTTTCTTTATTTCTCTCCTTCCTTCCCTTTATTCTCCCTACATGCTTCTGCCTATTACTGCACTGTGTTTCCCTCCACTTCTTTCCCTCCTCTCCCTTTCCCCTGCGTATATGCTCGTCTCGCCCTCTGCCGCCTCCCCGTTGTTGTGGCGGAATGCACTCCTTGTCACACCCCTTTTTTTTTTATTAACGGCAGTAATTATGGCGCCACGTAACAGATGGGGACGGGAGGCGCAAGAAGTGGTGACCCATTGGAAGTGTTTCTGCTGGTGTTACGGTGTTATGGGGTGTTGTCCTTGTTGGTGGTGCTGCTGGTGCTGTTGGTGATTTTGTTGCTGGTGTTGCTGATGTTGCTGGTGATTTTGTTGTGCCTTTGCTGTTGCTGCTGTTGTAATTGTTAGGTTGTTATTGTGTTATTGTTGGTTTGATATATGTTACTACTGCAATACGGTTATACATTTTCTTTTTTTTGTACGTTGTATTCAGGGAAATGTGTAAAATGTTGTAATTGTGTTAAGAAGTATCGCTGGGAAAGTTTACGCGAGTTACGGCTTGTACAAACACACCGTTTTCTGTTAACATCAGGGTTCCAGTATGATATCCTGTGAAGTGTTGTTTTCTTACTGATTATCACATACGTAGACTTTGGTATGTGATTAATGTACTTTTATATATTTCTCTGTGTTTCTTTACTTTTTATGTCTCTGTTATAACTTTATTTGCTGTTTTTTTTGTTACATAAGTACTTCCACCGTTGAGTCGAGTCCTATTCAGCTAGTTTTCCTGCTGTGTTGCTACCATTACTGTTGTTAGGTCGCTGTGGTCACCGTTCCCTGGTTATTGCTGTTCTTGATGGTGTATACTTAAGCTGTAATGTGCGTGTGTGTCTGTGCGTTTGTGTGTATGTTAGTGAGGGTCGGGTGGGGGGTGTAGTGTTGTGGTTGGAGGTGGGGGTGCTTCTTCTATACTTATCTCAGTGACTGTCTCATTTTGCCTCCTCTCACGGACTGTGGCGGCGTGGTGGCAGTAACAGTGGCGGCCAGAGTGATGTTTATAGCGTTCTGGTGTGTGTGTGTGTGTGTGTTCGACAGTACTACACCTCGGTGATTCACGCAAATACACTTGAATATTTAGGGAACTTCCTCCATCGTTGTACGTTTCTCGAGACACGTAACGAGGAAAAGTCTGCCTTCCGACCTTCTATTTTTCCCTTATCGCTCGAACTCTTGCAGGGAATCAACACACACACACACACACACACACACACACACACACACACACACACACACACACACACACACACACACACACACACACACACACACACACACACAAAGTTTTAGATGAATCCCGAATATCCTTTTAAGAACTTAACGTATAAAAATAACAAAACCATTTCCATCCATATTGAAACTATCGAAAAAGACGTCCATTTTCTATGACTACGTAAAAAAAAGACGTCCATTTTCTATGACTAAAAAAAAAGTTAAATAAATAAATAGATAAATTGATAGATAAATCTTTTTCGATCATAATACTCCCATTTACTCTTCAGTCACCCTTCAGACGTGGAGGAGCACACATCATCCCCTTCGCTCGCTCAGGTTACATTAGGTTAGGCGCCAGTGATGTACTTGGTAGAGGCGCTGGTGGGGCGACTCAAGGCTCGGTACCGGGACACATCACCTGTATTAGAGCCAAGTAACTGGTAATAATGACGGCTGTAATTCATGTGCCCGCTGTAACCCACTCATTTCACCCTTTGAAGTGAAGTTATGGATTACGCCGGGCGGGGAAGGAAGGGAAGAAGAGGAAGGGGGGAAGGAGTGAGGGACGGAAGGGAAAGGAAGGGGTGAGGGAGGGATTGGAAGGAAAGAATAAGGGTGAGGGAGAGAGTTGAAGGGGAAGGGAAGGAGGGAAGTCGTCGCAGAGAAGGAAGGGGTGAGGGACGAAGGGAACGGAAGGGAAGGGAAGGGAAGGGGAGTGAAAAGGAAGGAGTGAGGTAGAAATTAAAAGACTAGGGTGAAGAAGAGAGGGGGAGGGGGAAGGGAAGGAGGGAAGGGTAAGGGGAGAAGGAAGGGTTAAGGGTTGCTGTCTCATCTGGGAACACTGTTGGAATGGCGAGGGTGTTCTGGCAATACTAGGTAGAAATTCTATCACAGAGTCTAGTGTTTTTTTTTTTTTTTTTTTTTGCGTATTAAGTGTATAAGAAATTCTACTTGACTTTTCAGTATTCAAATGTGTAGTAACCTTATTTTCTTTCTCCCACTCCTTATATGCATTGGAAGTGTCATTTTTTGTCTCCTTGTAAGTGCAGTTACTGTTGGCAATTTACTTTTTCTCTCTCCGCTCATGACTCAAGAATATAAAAAAAAAATAACCAGTACTTTTTCTCTCCTCCTGTCGTTTGTAAAAGAAATGTACTGTTTTTCTCTCTTCCGGTAATTTGCATGGAAGTTTTCACTCTGATTCTCCACCAAACTTATGGCTTATTTCTCTGTCTGTCTGTCTGTCTGTCTGTCTGTCTGTCTGCCTGTCTATCTGCTTGTCTATCTGTATGCCTGTATCAATCTATCTATCTACCTGTCTATTTGTCTGTCTATTTGTCTATTTTGTCTATCTATTTGTCTGTATGTCTGTCTTGTCTACCTGTCTATCTATTTGTCTATCTACCTGTCCGTTCGCCCTGTCCCTCTCTCTCTTAGCCTTTCCTTTAGTACTCATGTTTACAGAGAGGCCGTCAGGAGTGCGTTATGGGAAGACGATCAATGGAAAGGTAGTTTTGGCACTCCCTCCTCTGCCCCGCCTCATGCATAGTGTCATGAGCCCAGTGGAAGGAGGGAGGGAGAGAGGGAAGGAGGGAGGGAGGGAGGAAGGGAGGGAGGCTGGCTGTGTGTTACTCTTTCATGGTGCGTCTACATATGTTGTATAGTTCTTTGTGTTCCTCGGGTATAGAAAGGGTGACTGTGACATGTATTGGTAGTGGAAGTGGTGGTGGTGGTGGTGGTGGTAGTAGTAGTAGTAGTAGTAGTAGTAGTTATTGTTTTTAAACTTGCACCTTAGAGTAAATTCGTGAACTTAAACACACACACACACACACACACACACACACACACACACACACACACACACACACACACACACACACACACACACACACACACACACACACACACACACACACACATTCTCATCGGGAATAAACTGAGGGTTCTTCGTCCTCTCTCTCTCTCTCTCTCTCTCTCTCTCTCTCTCTCTCTCTCTCTCTCTCTCTCTCTCTCTCTCTCTCGCGGTTATTTGTCTCACCTCCTGCCGCCGCGTGAGGTACGGCGTGTTAATAATGGCGCGAGGACGTGAGAGGGGACGGAGGTGCTGGGGAGGGGGTGGAGGGGTGGTGTGGGAGGAAGAGGTGGAGGTCAGGGGAGGGTATGAAAGTAGTTAAGTAGTGAAGAGTGTCTTGTTTGTAGCCTGAAGTGAGACGTTTACTTAGTAGAAGGAAGAAGAGGAAGAGGAGGAAATAAAGAAGAAAAATGAGGAGGAGGAGGAAAATTAAAGAGTCCTGCCTGTTATCATTACATGGAATTTTAGCTTCCGTTTTCTTTCCTCAGGTGTTTCTCATTTTCTTTTCTGACGCTTCCTGTGCTAGACTTAACTACAGAAGACTTAAGATACAGGAACAAGAAAAGAATACAGTGCAAATTGTATATCAGTCGAATACCTCTCAAAATTTTACCTGTATGGAGGAAAATAAGATAAGAGGAAAGTAGATACGAGAAAATATAGTTGATTTTACTGTGTTTGACTTGGTAACTTTGTGTATACTGTCCTGTGTCTGTAGAGGAAGACACATACAGTACAGTACAGTGTGCATTTTAATACTTTTCAACTTAATGACTTTACATGTATTTAGCTGTGTCTGTACTTTAAATGAAAAGATAAATACAAATAGAGTACCTATATTCTTCTGTGTCTATAGGTTAAAATACATACAGGTAAATAGAACGTCCATTTCGGTACATTTAACTTGGTGACTTTACGAATACTCCGCCATCTCTGCGGCTCCATCCGTGGCCGCAGGAGCAGTGTGGTGGGCGGCAGCGTTGGGTTATGTGTTATGAAAAATCCAGAGACACAATAAACCGGCACATGGAACGCACCATTAACGCGCCATAACGGGCTCGGGTACACGTGGCGCCGGCAGCAGCACGCACCTCAATGACGCTGAAGAACAAGGAAACGAAAAAAAAAAAAAATGAAAAATAAAAAAAAAAATGTTATTGTTGCAGTCGGAATATTATCATTTATAGATTTAGTGACATTTCCTGCTCTAGTAATTATTATGATTGTCTTTTTTCTCTCACGCAAAAATATTTCTTAATTTCCTGATGTCAGTGTTTGATATCGTTTTGTTTTTGTTTTTATGGTGTAATGTTATTTTTTTCTGGGTTTAATTATTGTTTTTCTATTATTCAGGAGTGTATGGCGTGCTGCGTGTGTGTGTGCGTGTGTGTGTGCGTGTGCGTATAAGTCTTTTTATGTGCATATGTGCTCGTTTTGCAGTCATTGTCCTCTCTCTCTCTCTCTCTCTCTCTCTCTCCTCTCTCTCTCTCTCTCTCTCTCTCTCTCCTTTTTTTTTTCAACGTATTTTTCTTCCTTTATTCGTTCATGGTACACTTCATTTTTTCCCCTTTTTTCCTCCCTTTCTTTCTGTTCTATACCTATTTCTATTTTCTGTGTTTCTTTCTCTCTCTTCCCTCCATCCCTCCTTCCTTCCCCTCGATTTTTCCTTCCACTCCCTTCTCTCCTACCCGTTTCCTCAATAACATCCCTATTTCCTTTAATTTAATTTCCATCATCCCTCCGTTCTACCATTCCCTCCTTCCTTCCTTCCTTCCTTCCTTCTTTCCTTCCTTCCTTCCTTCCTTCCTTCCTTCCTTCCTTCCACTCTGTCCCTCAAGTTTCCTCCTTACCATTCCCATTTCCTTCCAACCCTTTACTTTCCATTCTTCTACGTCCTGCCATTCCCTCCCTCCCTTCCTGCCTCCTGCCGTGACCTGTAGCACTCGGTCCCTCCCTCACACCTGATTAAAGACCCGGTAACTTTGCTGTACCTCGACCCGCCCTTTGTTGGTAATCACACCTACCTCATCTTGAATAAATCAGACCCGTAGCTTGTCGCCTTCTCTCCGTCCCCTTGCCTGGTGAGTCTACCCAGCATGCCTGTGCAGTGGTTGGGTTCTCTATAGTTGCAGGGGGAGTACAGGTGAAAAGGAGGTAAGGAGGGTGAAGAGGGTGGATAAAGGTGTGAAGGTGTGTGTAGAAAATGGTATGTCAGTCTGTTTCTTATCTTTTTTTATTTATTTTTTTATTTGGTGAGGAAATAGTCTGGGGAAGGTGTGTTAGAGATCTGTTAGTTAGTTTCCTTCGCCTTTTCTTCTCCTCTCTCTTCGTACGTTTGAATTGACGAGAGAAAGGTCTGGTTAAAGTATGTAAAAGGATTGTCAGTTTGTCTGCTTCAATTTTGTTCCCCTTTCTTAGTTTGCTTTTTTGTATTTAATGTCAGAAAGATGTTCAGAATGGATGAGAGAGAGAGAGAGAGAGAGAGAGAGAGAGAGAGAGAGAGAGAGAGAGAGAGAGAGAGAGAGAGAGAGAGAGAGAGAGAGAGAGAGAGAGAGAGAGAGAGAGAGAGAGCACCCTTCTGAGAAACCCTCCCGCATCCAATCAATACTCGTTGCACTGTCTTTTATCTTTTCTGTGCACCGTTACTGGTTGGTTACTTTGCTGTTTACATTTTTCACATAATTTAGCAAAAGAAAGTGAGTCGCTCTGTATCTCCACACATCTGTCAATAAAGCCAAGGAAAACGGGATACCACAATAGGAAAAGAAAATGAGACTGAAGGGTCGACTATTGTAAACTATATTTCTCTCCTAATCACTGCAACGCTTCAGTATATAATATGTAGATGGCTTCTCGTTAAAGTATATATATCAAAGGGTACCTCGAGTGTTTTCTGCTTCAATATAGCCATCAGAGTATTATATAAAAGGCTTCCTCCTTCAATATCACTCGTAAATCAGCGTTTCTTGTGGTCCAATACCTCACGTGGACTCGCCCTGAAGCGTGGCGTTGTCGAATCCTCGCTTCACTAAACATTCACGTGAGTCTCGCCCGGGATGCAATATTTACTGTGGCCATCGGAAGTAATGGGCCGCGTGACAGTGACAGAGCTGCGCCGCCCGCCACGCACACACAGACACACACACACACACACACATGAACACACATGAATACATACATTTGCACACGCACCACCCCCCTCTCTCTCTCTCTCTCTCTCTCTCTCTCTCTCTCTCTCTCTCTCTCTCTCTCTCTCTCTCTCCACACTCATGAATCAACTCACCAATAAAATAACGAATAAAAAGTACACGTATGCATTTTAACGATGCTTCAAATCACGTTATTTTTTTTCCTTAACATTCACTGGCTTAAAATTTCACACGTGTAGCCAAATGCATACATAATAAATACATACACACACATACCAAGGCACACAACTTCCACATATACACTCATTCACACCACTCTGGAGCCAAATACACCTAATAAATACACCTGTGATACACCTTGTACCTGTTGCCTTAGCGTTTGTGACATCGTATTTATCTATTTTCGTATGTATTTTAATATGTATCCGCCATTTCGTGCTATTTGTTATTTCTCTATTATATATTTCGCTTTTATCACGTTGGTCCTCGTGTGTCAATGAGCTAAGCTGTAATGGTGAGGCGAGGGGCGTGTGTGTATTAATATCCTTGGTGTGGCTGCGGGAGCTGTTTCTCTCCTCAGGTAATTCAGAAAATGTGGGTTTTTCAGGTGCGACTCATTACGCTAATTGGAGGCAGCGGCTTATAAGGCTGAAAATGTGAGGTGGTTACGTGTGATGCTTTAGGGAGAGGGAGAGGGAGAGAGAGGGAAAGAGGGAGAGAGACAGAAACAGAAAGAAAGAGAACGACAGACAGAAAGACAGGTAAATTTAAACTAACACACAAATAATGACAGATAAACAGGGCAAAACAGAATGATAATATTAAAAAGAAAGACAAACAAAGATGGGACAAACACACACACACACACACACACACACACACACACACACACACACACACACACACACACACACACACACACACACACACACACACACACGAAGAGACTTAGAAAACCCCTTACATTGCATCATGACCCCTCTCTTCTCTCCCCCTCCTCACCTCAGCCTCGCTTCACAGGTGCAATATCCACCACACCACCTCCACACACACACACACACACACGCCACCTGCACCTCATTCACCCAAGCCGACACGAGGCCTAGAGACGCTAAATGGCCCGCTGTACTGCGAGGCCTTCATAATACCGCGCCTTGGATTTACTGTAATGATTCTGATGTTTGTCTCTCCTCACCATTATTCCATCTCTTCCTATTCCCTCTCTCTATCATCCCGTGTTTCTCCCCTATATAGTTTCTCTCCCTGGTCACCTCTTCTAATATTTACTCTTCTCTCCCCTCCTCTGCCAAAGCCACAGTATACAACACTTGCAAATATGAACGAACGGTAAAAGGAAGGGCGGTGTAGGAGTGGCTGTGTCTCGTCTGTGTTGAGTTAGTTGCACCGCTATTATGGAAGGGAAGGGATGAAAGGCTGTGTTCATTTGTACTCGTGAAATATAACAGATGGGAAGGGAAGGGAAGTGAGGAAATGGACAGTCGAGAGAGAGAGAGAGAGAGAGAGAGAGAGAGAGAGAGAGAGAGAGAGAGAGAGAGAGAGAGAGAGAGAGAGAGAGAGAGAGAGAGAGAGAGAGAGAGAGAGAGAGAGAGAGAGAGAGAAAGTCGGTATGTTTGTGTGTGTGTATGTGTGTGTGTGTGCCAATGAAAAAAAACAAAAAAAACACAATATAACAAAGAGGAACATAGAAAGTTGAGGTAAGGGAATCCAGGAAGGCCGTTTACTAGAGGAGAGCGTGGCAGGTCAAGACCTCAGGGGAACAAGGGAGGGATAAGATTTGCTAAGGACAGATGGATTTCAACTCACAATAGACCAATGGGATATATATAAAGTCCCCGAGCGGTTCTGTTACTTGTAGAAGCCGCAGGAGTGAACTGAACGAGGCTTATGATGAAGAACGCAATAGAGAGAGGGAGAGGGAGAGTGATTAAATAACTAACATACATACACTACAAGAATCTCAATCGTATAATACAAACTTGTCTGTAAAATTTGTCGTATTTCGTTATTTATGGAAAGTTTACGTACGACGATTGGTTAAAAGTAATGAAATTCAGTCAAAGTTTGATTCTCTCTCTCTCTCTCTCTCTCTCTCTCTCTCTCTCTCTCTCTCTCTCTCTCTCTCTCTCTGGCAAAGCAAAACACCGCATTTCCCCTCACCTGTGCATGAGCCGCCACCCTGCCGCCACTCACCTGTCCAGCGCCCAGGTGTGCCGCGCCGCCCACAGGTAGACGTGGCCCGCCGGAAACAAATTAATGACCATAATCGTGGGAATGTGCCAGTTTAGCGCGGCCCGAAGTGACCCGAAACCCGCCATTTATGTTGTTAAGTCATCCATCGTTCGTTTTTTACAATTTTTGTCTTGGGAAGAAATGAACAGCATGAGTTTTGTTCTTCGTATTCACAGATTCTCTCTCTCTCTCTCTCTCTCTCTCTCTCTCTCTCTCTCTCTCTCTCTCTCTCTCTCTCTCTCTCTCTCTCTCTCTCTCTCTCTCTCTCTCCTCTTCCCCTTCCCCTTCCTCACATCCCTCACATCTTCGTCTGTACCTTCTCTTCCCCTTTCTCCTTCCCTTCACTTCCCCGTGTCTTCCTCCTCCTCCTTTTTGTTCCCCCCGCTAGGTCACATAATCCAGTTTCGTCCACTAAGTAATTTCACGGAATTTGCCTCTTGTGGGGTCGTCTGGGAAGTTTAATTTGTTGCTTTGTATCTTGAGTTTTTGGTCCTTACTACTCTTACTCCCCCTCCCCATCTCTCTCTCTCTCTCTCTCTCTCTCTCTCTCTCTCTCTCTCTGGGAACTGTAGATTTCTTGATATCATTTGCAGCAAAACATGATTTATCTAATCTATCTCCGTTTCCCCTTCTCTTTTCATTTTCTCGTTCTGCAAACCCATGCGGAATAGAAAACGTGGTATGGTTTGCGTGTTTACATTGTTATATTTTTCTCTTTCTCTCTTTCTCTGTTTCTCTGTTCATCACCTTCACTATACATTCACTCTTATCATAATTTTTTCATCTTGTTATTAATTTTATTCATCACTGTTTCATTTCCACGTCTTAATTTCATCTCTTACATTCCATCTCTTCCGTACTTGAAGTCTTTCCAACCCACTTTCGCTAAATACCAAAAACTTTCACCTTTCCTCACTTCCATTTCACTTCAGTCCCTTCCATACACTTCCATTCCTTCACATCTTCTTCCTTTCCTCACCCTCTCCCATTAATTCTCACACATATACTTCACACTCCCTTCGCTTGGCCTCACCCCTTGCCCTCTTCTCCCCTTGGCCCTGAGTTACAACATTGCCTCACTAATCTCGTACTAACACCCGCCTCTGCCTCACACCAGCTAGGCCCAGAATTCGAGTAAGTTTTGTAGGGGTTAATGCTTAAGTTGACTATAAATTGAAGCTTCGGTTATTGTGTGTGTGTGTGTGTGTGTGTGTGTGTGTGTGTGTGTGTGTGTGGTTAAGCCAAGGTCACAGCTGACGGAGACTAGACACATGTGGAGGAGGAGGAGGAGGAGGAGGAGGAGGAAAGGACCGACTAACTGGACTCATGAATGCAGTAAATATATTTTCCTGGTCAGAGAAAACATGAAGGACAAAAAATAAAAGGAAACGATTATTGTAATGCTTCTAACACACACACACACACACACACACACACACACACACACACAGGAAGTCCATTTAAACAACAAGCAATATTTTAACCACCTCTTTTCCTAAAACCAATAATTTTCCTTCCATTTCTTCATCTATTTCTTACTTTTATTTCTTCTCTTCCTACCTTTGTTTCATCTTTTAATATTTCTCATTCTACAAGCAATATTTCTCCTCTCTCTCATTCTACAAGCAATATTTCTCATCCCTCATTCTACTAGCAATATTTCTCCCTTTCATTCTACAAACAATATTTCTCCTCACTTTCATTCTACAAACAATATTTCTCCTGCCTTTCATTCTACAAGCAATATTTCTCCTGCCTCTCATTCTACAAGTGGTCTGCGTCTGTAGATTGAAAGGCGGGGTGTCCTTTCGACTGCTAAGCTTGTCTGTGCGTCCTTGGTCTCGTCTCGCTGTAGTTAAGGATAATTGAAAAGTCACGCTATAGGAGGATTTAATATGCGAGTGTGCAGCGCTGCCATTGTGACGGGACGGTTCAAGCGACGCCCCTCTCTCTCTCTCTCTCTCTCTCTCTCTCTCTCTCTCTCTCTCTCTCTCTCTCTCTCTCTCTCTCTCTCTCTTTCTCTGGTTGCTTTATTTTCAGTTTGTGACTCTTTTCTTTGATAGTCCTCTGATCTTTTTCCTCTTCTTATTCCTTCCTCCTCCTCCTCCTCCTCCTCCTCCTCCTCCTCCTCCTCCTCAGTTGCTTTGGTGCATTACAAGAAGTACTCAAGAGAAGCATTACGTATTGTACTCAGGTATATGTGTGTGTGTGTGCGTGTGTGTATGTGTAATCAGAAGATGAACACACACACACACACACACACACACACACACACACACACACACACACACACACAGCACAGTAATGAATGAACACAAAGCTTACACACTCCTCCGGCCTGTGAATGAAACCGGACGCCTCAGTTTTTACGTCGCCTAATTTTCGCTATCGTCCCTTCCCAGCGAGCCGAGAATCTGAGGCAAGCCGAGGCGCTCTTTAAATCCGTGCTCTCTTTAACCTAGGGACCGCTGAAACATGACGAAGAGACTGAAGGTTAGTTATATGTCGAGTCGGGATGGCTGGCCGTGTGTGTGTGTGTGTGGGAGTATGAAAGAGTGATCAGTGTTGTCTCTGATGTGGCCGAGTGGGGATGTGTCGTGGTCTCTCGTGTAGCTCTGTGACTCCGTGTGGGTCTGCGTGGGTCCGTCTCTCATTCGTGCCTTGCTGCTGACGGTGATATACGCAGTGCTTTATCACTCCCAGGGGTGAAGGTCTGAGGAGTCCCCACCCCAGTATTTTCCCCTCGTGATACGTGGCTAGTCCTGCACAAAATTGAAGGTAACGAGGGAAGTGTTTTATAGCGTGTGTGTGTGTGTGTGTGTGTGTGTGTGTGTGTGTGTGTGTGTGTCTGTGTGTGTGTGTGTGTTGCCGGGAGTGGAGGTGAAGCCACGTGTACCTGAACGTGGTTGGTGATTAAATGTCGCGGCCACGTGTGACTGAAGCGCCACTCACCTGTGGGAGACGAAAACAGAGAGGAAAAGGAGGAGGAGGTGGAGGAGATGGAAAATTAGGAGGAGAAGAGGTGTAGAACAAGGAGGAGGAGGAGGAGCAGTAGGAGGACTAGAACAGAAACTAAGAGGAGGAAGAGGTGGAAGGAAAAGGAGGTGGACTAGGAAGAAGAACAGGAGGAGGAGGACAAATAGGGGGAGGAAGAGGAGCAGGAGGACTAGAAGGAAAACCAAGAGGAGGAAGAGGTGGAAAGAACAGGAGGAGGAGTTGGAGGACTAGGAGGAGGAAGACGATGACGAGGAGGAGGAGGAGGAGGAGGAGGAGGAAGAGGAGGAGAAGGACTTGAAGGGGCAGTAGGTAGGCTAGACAAGCAGGGCAGCACTGAGACGCCCTTTCACCTGTGGGACCGGTGTAACCTGCGCCGCAACACTCTCAGGTAACGCACCGGAGTCTTCTGTCTTCTATGTCCTTTTTTTATTGCGGTGATGGTCTGTTTTTCTGCGTCTTAGTTTTGCCTCTTAGTCCTCTTAATGTTTCCCTGAGTCCTGTGTTCTTGTATGGATTTGTTTGCATTATATGTATTTATGTTTTGGTATTGTTTTGAATGTTCTGGCTGTGTGTCTGTGTTGTGTTCAAATACCTGTTTGTGTTGTGTGTTAAGGTTTGTATTTCAATTATATTTTTTTCTTAGTCTTCTTTACGTTTTTTTTCTTTTTTCTTTTTTTTTATATGATTACGTGTTTTGAGATCGTGTTGTTGATGTTCTGGTTATGTTTTGCGTCTTAATTCAGTTTTAGTGACCCGTTCATATCATCCTCCGCATTTTGTGTGATTTTTTTTATACTTTTCAGATTAAATACAAGTGCGGTTATTCTAATACCATGTTTCAACACTCGTATACTTCTCAATTAGTCCTTCCTACTTCTGAAAGTCACGTTTGTCTCGACACATGCAAAGAAAACGTTGTGAGGGAGCGTGACTGAAGTGGCGCGTGTGTTGCTTCAGATCTTAAGCGGCAAGGCACACTTTGGCTGTAACTGGCGATTCTGAGGTCGATTCTTGCTATAAATCACCGTATAACTGTCCTCTTACGGGTTGCCGCCCCACGACCACTCCCATTGTGCTTTTTAAGGCTGGTTCACCTCTTACTGTCGTGGGAAGGAAGAGAGAGAGAGGGAGGAGGAGGGGGAAGGAGGGAAGGAGCGGGAATCTCTGTCTAATGTCTTTGTGTTGAAGATGTGAATTTGGTGTCAACGTTGTGGGGTGTAAGGGTCTTCATTCTTTGTCACGGGATTGTTAACATGATTGTCGTATATTCTTTTCGTTTTTTTTTTTTTTTTATCCGTCTTTCTTTCTTTCTTTCTATATGTTTGTCTGTCTGTGTGTTTCTGTATGTCTCTTTCTGTCTGTGTCTCATGAAAAAGAAGATAATGAAAACAAACAACAACAGGAGCAACAGTACCACCACAACCACCACCACCATCACCATCACCATCACCCTTTCCCCAGCAGAAGTTCTCGCTGGACAGGTCTGCCAGCCACCGTCCATTGGGGTGGGTCGTCTCCTGTTACACCTCCTCGACACCTGAGAGGGTCGTCGGCCCCACAGGTGACGTAACAAGGTGCGGGACTGAGTGATGCTGCACCCAACACTCACCTGCCCTGCCCTACCCTGCCCAAACCTCCACTAAGGGAACCATTGATGCAGGTCATGTCTTGCCTGTAAGAGTTGTGAAAATCTGAAGTAGCGTCACGAATCCCGTTTTCTATGCGTCGTTCTTCCATCTTTTATCAGTTTTCGTAACAGTGAGATTCTTTAAATGCAAGACTGGCTAGATAAAACAATGGTTATGTTGAGATATTTGATTTCTGCTTCCATTGTGCTTATTTTCGTAACCATTTTCTACACGTTTCATAACACGCTCTATTTCAACCTCTATTGCAGTCCATATCATCGTATTTTTAAGATAGTCTCACCCAGCTGTAGAAAAAGTATTGAGGTAGGTTAGGAGTCTCACACTACAGGCTGGGGATCCTTGACAGTAGCTGGCCAAAGCAACTCGGGCAGTTTTCGAGGGCGAGGCGAAGCGAGAGAGAAAAGGAAGAGGCGAGACTGGAAGAAAACGGAATAGCTGAGCTGCGGAAACTAACTTAAAGTGTGTGAATGAGAACCAAGCGGAATTAACTCTGCTAATCTTATTTTCAGCCACACCCAAAGTTGATTATGCAGATCTTGCGCCGCCTTGGTGCAGGAGGGAGGAGGAGAGAAGGAAGGGTAGGGAGGGGAGGGAGAAAGGTTAGAAAGGTGAAAGGGAGAGGAAAGATGAGAGAGCCAAGAGATGTATATAAAGTAGAAGAAAATGGAAATTTGGGAATACGCTTAGAGAGAGAGAGAGAGAGAGAGAGAGAGAGAGAGAGAGAGAGAGAGAGAGAGAGAGAGAGAGAGAGAGAGAGAGAGAGAGAGAGAGGGCTATAATAATAAACTCAGAACAAACAAAATAGTTATAAAAATGAAAACTAATAGATAGACAGACAGATAGACAGACAGACAGAGAAACAGACAGACAGACAGACAGACAGACATACAGACAGACAGACAGACAAAGAATACATCACCCTATATACTGGGAAATTTCATCTCGTACTTTTAATATCTTTCTTTTTTCCAAGTTTCCGTGTCGACGTAATTTATGAGGTTAGATGGAGAGGGGAAAAACAGAGACCACTTTTTCTTACCCGTGGGACCAACTTAGTTAGATTAGCGTTGACGAAGAGGAGGAGGAGGAGGAGGAGGAGGAGGAGGAGGAGGAGGAGGAAGAGTAGCAAGAGGAGGATGTGAGACAAGAGGGACAGAAACGGACATTTAACAAAGATTGGTGAGAGAGAGAGAGAGAGAGAGAGAGAGAGAGAGAGAGAGAGAGAGAGAGAGAGAGAGAGAGAGAGAGAGAGAGAGAAATGCAATATATATTTTTAAACATTTATCACAGTAGAAATAGAGCAATGAAAAATCTATCATGAAAAAAAATAAATAAACTGATAAATAAACAAAGAAAGAGAGAAAAAAGAAAACAAAAAACAAAAAAAGAGAAAGAAAGAACGAAACATATAAACAAAACCGCTAAAACACTGTAATAATTCAACTCCCTTGCAAAAAAAAAAATAGAAAAGTAAAAAAAAGAAAAAAAAACTCGGAAAAAACACGTGAAATGCAACCAGCAAGCGAATAGAGCCACACATCAACGAAATTCAAGAGTATCACATTGACACGCGAAGCAAAAGTACAGGTATATTGCAGCCCCTAATCTGACGTGACAAATCCCAGAGAACTCCCAGTGAGGTTCAGTTACTAGTCATCTAAATTCCTCTTAACATACGACACAATCACACTCCCACGCACGCCGCTGAGTTATTGCGCCACTCCTTACTACTTTTTTTCGCGCCTTTCTATTCCCTCCACCTGGTAAAGTTGTCTGGGCGGGAAACTGTGGTGTATTGATTGCTGTGTGTGTGTGTGTGTGTGTGTGTGTGTGTGTGTGTGTGTGTGTGTGTGTGTGTGAATTAGTTGGTGTTGTGGTTGTGGTGGTGGTAGTGGTGCTAATGCTACTTTAGGTACTACTACTACTACTACTACTACTACTACTACTACTACTACTACTACTACTACTACTACTACTACTACTACTACTACCATCACTATTATTGTTTCTTCTCCTTGTTCTTGTTCTTGTTCTTCTGTTACCACCATCACCGTTACTCCTTTCCTCTGACCAAGACCGGTAAAGAACACAACAAAAGGACAATAACCTCACGTGCACATTAAGAATAAAACACGACGAAGGAAGGAGGAAGAGGCGCTAAAATAATACGGTATATTCTCCTTTCACTACTTCCTTCACACTTCCTTCATTTTAATCCTGTTTAAGAATAGCTACAATATTACCTGAGGGGGACATTGAAAAACATTGATTCCTACGTGCAAAGTAACTCATTCCCGGTAAGGAAACGGTAGAACTGGGTGTAGTGTGGATGTAGTGTGTGTGTATGTACGTGTGTGGGTGGGGCTGGATTAGCGTGGGGCAGTGATACCAACTAAAGGGGTTACATGTCTTGGATTTCGTGGGGATTAGGTGGGATTGTTGGAGGGGGAAGATGGAAAGGAAGGGTTGAGGAAGGAGGGAGGAAGGAAGGGAAGGAGCGACACAAGACCAAGGGCAACTTATGTGGTTGGATTTTGTGTTTTCCTTCTTGATTGATTGTTATTAGGTGTTGGGTGTTGTTGTTGTTGTTGTTGTTGTTGTTGATATAGTTTTCTTGTTCTTGTTCTTATTCTTCTTACTTCTACAACTAGTACCACCACCACCACCACCACCACCACCACTAACACCTACAATCAACAGAACACTCCATACATTTAACACAACAGTCATCCCTCTCCCCAACCCCCCCCACACACACACACACACATTACCCATTACTTACCGAACACCTCCACACATCAGAATATTTATAGACATCACCATTAGCAGCGCCATCTAATGAAATAAACCCAAGTAGAAAAAAAAAAAAGGAAAAATGGAAAAAATTAATCACGGGGAGCGAGGGTGGCGTGACAGGTCCATAAACAAGTAACATTACAAGTGTCATTGGCGTGTCAGGCGCGGTGGTGAGACGTCAAAATAGTGGTGGTGTTTGTGGCGGTGATGAGTGGTGATGCGGTGAGATTAGTGGGTGATGAGGCGTGATGGATGGCTGTGATGGTTGTAGTAGTGGTAGAAGTAGTAGTTGTTCTTTTTTGTTCATGTAGCAGCAATAGTAGTAGTAGTAGTAGTGGTAGAAACATTAGAAGTATCAGTAGTTAGTTAGTAGTAGTAGTAGTAGTAGTAGTAGTAGTAGTAGTAGTAGTAGGATCAGATACCATCCTTAACATATGATCTTCTCTAACACATTCTTGACATGCTGGCATCTAGAAAACCTCTTATCTTGAACTAATGTGCCAATGCTTTGTTTTGTAATATGGTTGTGTCCCCCCCTTCTCTCTCTCCCTCTCTCTCTCTGTCTCTCTGCATCACTCACGGTTTCCCTTCCCTGTTAGCCGCGCCTCGGTCACGCAGCCTCCTCGTCTCACCACAGTCACGTACAAGAGTGTTCATCCATCCTTTCACCCACCATCCCTCTTCTTGCTCCTCCCGATACCCACTTCACTCTCACTTCTCTCTCATCCTCGCCACTCTCTCTCTTCCATTTTCTTGTGTCAGTTATTCATTCAGTTTTCTCCTTTTTTCCTCTTTCTTCTTGCTCAATTTCCTCCTGTTTCATATTCCTCCCTTCAATTTCTACTCAATTTATCCTTTTCTTCTTTTCCGTTTAACTTCATTTCCTATTGTTTCCTCCTTTTTCCTCCATTTCTCTTCCCTTTCTCTACTTATCACTGCCCTGCCTCTCCCATTTCTTCCCTTTCCCTTCCTCTCCTCGAGCGTCTTGTGAACAACATCAGAGGGGAAAGAGATGCTTAGAAATTCAGATCCAAGTTGGCGAAAATCGTGGTGTTTTTCCTCCGATGTAATTTTGGTGTTTTTGTGAATTAATGCTATTGGTAAGAAGATGAAGAGGTGGAGGAAGGGGAGGGAGGGACTGAGAGGAGGAGAAAAAGGGGAATACAAAGGAATACAAAGAAAAACAAGCTGTGTTACATATTTTGATACCAGATATGTTGTTTGATGATAAAAGTGTAAGAGCAGGAGGAGGAGGAGGAGGAGGAGGAGGAGGAGGAGGGAAAGTTACTTAAAGTTGATTGTAAAAGAAGGAATTTCTATTTAAAATCTTATGATTAGCTATTTTCGACCGGTGACAGAGAGAGAGAGAGAGAGAGAGAGAGAGAGAGAGAGAAGAGAGAGAGAGAGAGAGAGAGAGAGAGAGAGAGAGAGACATCCCCTTTATCCCTGCTCGGCACAACTTGTCACGCGAGATGAAACGAGAAATGAAGAAACTCGAACGCCAGTTTCACCACAGTGGGGTCATATTGAGTCACAGGCGGCCAGTCACGGGGGAAGCGAGGTCAGGTCAAGTGTTGGGTTCCGCTGTGACCTTTACTCGCCTCAGGTTACCCAGGGCAGCACAGGGTACGGACCAAGGCTGCCTCGTCTGGGGTGTGGTGGGGGAGTAGGGTGGGGGTTGCCTGTTCTGAAGTGGTTCGTCTGTGTCTTTATGTTCTTTGCCTTGTTTGTCTTTCTGTGTGTTTAATTTTATATCTTTTTTTGCCTGCGTCTTTTTTTTTATGTTTTTTTTTTCTCTCTCTCTGTGTTCGTCTCTCTCTGTTCCTGTCCTTGTCTTTGTTTTTCTGTCTATTTTTGTGTCTTTGTTTTCCTTTTTCTTTCTACCTTGGTATCTGTGTCTATTTTTGCTTTATCCGTCTTTCTGTCTATCTGTTATTTGGCCCTCTGTACGTTTGTCTGTCTGTCTTCGTGTCTACCTTTGTCTATCAGTCTGAATAATCTTGCTTAAACTTTTAAACAACCCTCGAATTGTAGAGTCGTTTGGGCTTGAGAAACCTTCGCCTTAACTATCCTACATCATTACATTCAGTCAAATACACAGTGTAGTTCATAACCTCGTCAGCTCCAACTCATTACTAGTTCATCCTTTGTGTTCTATTGGGTCGTCTGTGAGGGATGCGTGGTGGGATGTGCCTCCTAAGATGTTACTCTGCTCATCCTTCCTTTCTTGCGTGTGTCGTGAGGGACGTGAAGGATGTGCGGCACTGCAACGTGATCACTTCGTATATTAAAAGATTAAGATTAAGATTAAGAAGTAAACCGTGGCTTCTAAAATCCGGTATGATTATTTTATTTATTTTTTCTTTCTTTCCGTCTGTTTTAGTTGCCCTTGGCCTGACACCTTCATGCATAAAAAGAAGAAATGTATTAATAAACAAGTAGATAAAGAAAGAAAGAGGCGATGAAAGAAAGAAACGAAGAAAGATAGAATATTTAAGTACACGTGCATAAAAAAAGAGGTAAAATGAAAACAAATAAACAAATAAATAAATAAAGAAGAACAGAAACTATTTACACATAAACTATATAACATGTCTGTATTTGTTCCATTGCAGGTGTGCCTACCTCGTGGACACAGAGGGATGAATAAGGGCACGTAGGATGTCCAGTGCAGGATGGACGCCCCAGGGGCCGGAAAGGCAACCAAGAAGTACACGGCCCAGGAGACTATACAGGTAAGCTTCCCACAGGTGTGCCATAAGGGGCTAGGTGTGTGTGTGTGTGTGTGTGTGTGTGGTGATTCTAGGTGAAGTGAAGTCAGGTCTCTCTCTCTCTCTCTCTCTCTCTCTCTCTCTCTCTCTCTCTCTCTCTCTCTCTCTCTATGATGGTAATTAAAAACCAGAGAGGCAAAGTTGTGGGTGAGATAGAGAGAGGGAAGGGAAAGAGAGAGAGATAGGGAGGAAGGAAGGGAGAGAGAGGGAGAGGGAAGAAGGGTGCTCGTGTGAAAGAAACTTGATTTCCACAGAAGAGAATTATCGTGGCGGACGCAAAAAGGATCGTCTGCTTAATTTCTCTTTGATCATTCGGCGTGAAGAGAATGAACACGCAATGGAGGGAAGGGTGGCAGGGAGGCCGGGGGGAGGAGGGAGGAGGCGGAGAAAGGGAGACAGACAGACAGGAAGGAAGGAAGGAAGGAAGGAAGGGAGGAATAACGAGAGGAAAGGAAAAGATATGGGGATTTAATAAGTTGAAGAAACAGTAATTAGAGTTAGGGGTTAGCAGAGAGAGAGAGAGAGAGAGAGAGAGAGAGAGAGAGAGAGAGAGAGAGAGAGAGAGAGAGAGAGAGAGAGGTTAAAAACAACGAGGAAGTCTTCCCATTAGTTATCGCTTAACTGTCTTAACTTCGTTGCTACGGGGGCGATACTTCTTAAGGGGGGATTTACTAGCGGCCCTAAAGGTGATGTGGCACTCTCTGGCCCTGTAGGCACTCTAACCTGGCCTAAGAATCCTTTATATTGGCGCCGTCACTCACATTCACTTTCTCTCCACATAAGTAATCTCCGTTTTCTTTTTTCTACCATTCCAAGCCTCAGTATGTCCGTCACATCATCCAAGTGGCTCTATTTCACGTTTTCCTTCCTCTCAGGTAACTTAATCTTCGTTTTCTTTACTCTCCTTAACTGTTCCAAGCCTCATTAGCTTTTCCCAGCATATACGTGTCTCACATTCACCGTCTGGCCTCTTAAAACCCCGATCTTCGTTTTCTTAGCCTCTTCTTTGATGTCCCGAGGTCTCAAAAGCTCCGTGCCAGCATCCACGTGTCTAATATTCCCCACCTGTCCTCCGCAGTAACTTGATCTCGTTTTCTTTACTTGACTGATCCATGTTCTATTTCACATGGACTGCTATAACGTAGAAGCTCCTGTTTTAATTTGTTTTGGGATCTACGAGTAAATAGAAGGCAGAGAATTTGATTGATTGACTGAATGAATTAGTTTCTGGCGCCGCAACATGGCTGTCATATGGCGTACCTTGGAGTGGCTTGTGGTCTTGGCGTGAGGACAAAGAGGGAATGTACAGTTAACACCGTGAATATTTGCATCACATCTACCGTAACCTGCCACTCAGAATTCTCACCTCGCGATGACTTTTATCTTCATGCTCTTTTCCCCTCCTCTGGTGATGTGGGCCCTCGTGCGTGTGGAGAGGGGAGTGGAAGGAGGGCAGGGGAGGGGAGGGGAAGGGTAATGTGGTGTTAGGTGGTGGTGGAGTGATGCGGTGAAGGGGGAAGGACTGTGTGTGGGGGAGGCAATGGGAAGTGAATGGGAGGAAGTGGTTAAGGGGTAAAGGGTGCACACACACATACACACACACACAAAATCCTGTTACATCGCGGGCCATTACACGAGTAGTATCCTTTAAGTTGATGAAGAAACTTTCACTATTACATATTATTATTATTATTGTTATTATTATTATTATTATTATTATTGTTGTTGTTGTTGTTGCTGTTGTTGTTGTTGTTGTTGTTGTTGTTGTTGTTGTTGTTGTTGTCTTTATTGTTGTGTGCGGTGCCTTTCTTTGGTGTCATTATCATCATTCCCCCTCACGCTGCCAGCAACAGCCAGACAAGAAGTGGATGTATCTGGGTTAATGTGATGGTAATAACAACACAGGCGGCATTCCTCGCCCCGCCACCACACGCCTCCAGGCACCATAAAGCGAGCCCGTGCCTCCATACCTGTCAGGGCGGCGCCTCTTTGTGTCCCTTCAGGCGGTTCTCTCCTTCAGGCGCCAGACGCGATCCCCGCAGGCCGGCACAGCGGTCCCGCACCAGCTGGAGCCTCGGGTGTGTTGACAGCACCGAGGCGAGGCTAATTTCTCCCTCACGTCGTAAATTTTAACTCTATGGCCTCCATTCACTCGCGGATGAGGACGCGCTCCCTACGCGGCCCCGGCACACGCCCATAAAGCTTAAGTAACGAGGGCGTCGCCGCGAGAGGGAGGTGGTATGGAGGAGTGGCCACGCCGCGCGCCGCCACTCCATCGCCACTTTCGTGTCCGCAGGATGTAAAGAGACGCGAAGTGACAATGTAATCGTGACTTGTGGGGAGTGTGAGCGACGCGCGGCGGCTCAACGCGGCTCATTACACTGCGCGACGTTTGCTGACTCCTCGCTCAGGTGTGGCCCTGCTGGCGGGGCGTGCTGGCGGGTACTGCTGGCTACCATGCGTCCCTCGCTCGTCACCTGAATGCCGAATTAGCGCAGGTTAGGGCGGCGGTAAGGCTGTTAGTTGTGGGCGGCAGCTTCCCTCCGTCAGTGTCACCGGCGCAGGGTCGTTGTGAAGGCTGGTGAGGGGAGGCAAGACGTGCTGGACCTTTAAATGTGCCTTGCATCATGTACAGCTGGCAGGAATGTATAGTTATGATACGTCCTAGCCAGACTTAACTCATGCACCAAAGATCAATATGATGTGGTGCAGAACAAGAGGGTGTCCAGGGCGTGGTCTTGTAAAGGAAGGACATGACACAAGCCAGCCAACCAACCACCACCTTAAGACTTGCCTGAGCTGAGCGGGACCTACAGTATTCACACCTCCGCCTACTGGATCGCCCGCCTGATCTAATATTCATGATTTCCCGCCACGTCTATCAATATGCAGATTATCCCGGTGTGAAACCAGACCCGCCATATTAGATCCACCCGGAAAAATAATAAATCTGTAACGAGAGGTGAGGGATGGTGAGGGTTGGCCACGAGTCTTCTGTGCACTGACTTGTGTATGTCTTCCTTTTCCTTCCTCAGCCCAGAGACTTGAGGCTGTACGGGAAATGTCTGTATTATTTATGTGTTTCCTGCATGTTAAAGGTAAATGAAATAGGACTAAGATTCCTCTTTTTTGTATATCTCTATCTTCCTCTCCCTTCTTCAGCCCAGTGACTTGAAGCTGTAGGATGCATATCTCTATTTCTGTATTTCCTGCGGTTACTGAAATGGGACTAAGATTCCTCTCATATCTGTGTTTGTTTCTGTAGTGAGGCAAAGAGGAGAGGCGATTCAGTTCATACCTAACCTTACTATTCCGTTGTATGTTTTCACACGACAAACTGAAATTGGACGATGATTCCTCACACTTATCCTTTCGTTCCTGTAGTGAAGCAAGATGTACATGGGAGAGGGGAGTCAGGTCACACATAACCCTGCTGATACGTGCTGTGATTTCCCCCAACAAAACTCACTGTCAGCAACTCTCACACGTGCCCTGCTGGAGGTGGTCACGGCACAGAGAACAGGCGCTTGAGAAAACTGGCATGTGGTGAACATTTTTGCGTCCCTCAGATCACGTGACACAAAATTCACTCACGAATGGAACTGAATACATTGGACCTCTTTTCTCACCCCCCCTCCCCGTCCTCCTCCTCCTCCTCCTCCTCCTCCTCCTCAGAAGACGTACGACTGCCCAGGTCCACCGCAGTAACCCAAAGAGCTTAAGTCGCAGATTCACGGCAGGAAAGACCTCAGGAATTCCGCAGTCAGACGTGGAAAAAGAAAATGAAGTGAGGCATCTTTCTGGTCCGTCTTATCGAGTCGGTGAATATATGAATGCAAGGAAGATACAGGGACGTGTGTGTGTGTGTGTGTGTGTGTGTGTGTGTGTGTGTGTTTTAAGGTGATCTTGATTCTATTTTCAAGTAAGCTAATTAAAAAAGAGAAAGAGAAAATACACACTTTTTTTTATATATTTGCATCTTGATATAACAAATTCAAATTACTTAAATAATTTTAGTCTTCCTTGTCACGTATACTTAAGTCATCCTTTATCAATTTCATACCTATTTATCTTTTTATTCTTTATTTTTCCATTTTTTTTCATAACAATAAGAGATCACGTTCCAGAGAGAGAGAGAGAGAGAGAGAGAGAATGCTTGCGGTCTCGTCGGTTAAAGATTGGCTTGTTTCTGAAATCACAGAGGAAGGAGTGGCTGAAGAAGGTAGCAGGTTGGAGAGAGGCGTGGGAGGAGGTGGGGGGGCGGGGAGAAGACGTGGAGGGGGAAGGAAACGTGACAGACAGAGATGATGATGGTAGTGATGGTGGTGGTGGTGGCAGTAGAGGTGGTGATGATGGTTGTTGTAATGACAGTTGTAGCAGTGGTGGTGGTGATGGTGGTGGTGATGGTGATGGTGGTGGCGCTGGAGAGAAATTATAGTAGTTAGTAATGGAGATGATGTGTGTTGTCTTCAGTGTAATGATGGTTGTTATAGTGGTGGTGATGGTAGTAGTAGTAGTAGTAGTAGTAGCAGTAGCAGCAGCAGCAGTAGTAGTAGTAGCTGTAGTAGTACACCTGTCATCTTTGGTAATCTGGTAATACAACTCCACCACCACCACCACCACCACCTAGTCACGCTCTGGTAACTTGAGTGATCTGTACACACGCCACTGCTTTGAGACCCCTCGCCACTGATCACTAACAAGACCTGTCACTTCCTGTGCCTTTCAATATTGCCTTGGAGAGAAGTAGATTTAGAAACACACAGGGAGAAGATAGGTAGAGGACAGGTAGGAGAAAGAGAGACAGGTGAGTAGAGAAGGATTAATTTCGAAAAGTATGGTATTACTAACAGAAGGAACGTAATTAATTCTGGTTACTAATATGAGTCTGATCTCCAGGAATACACAGGGGAAGATATGTAGAAGAGAGAGTATGGGAGGTGGAAAAGGGTAAAAATCAGTTTGATTGTAAAAATAATGGACATGATTAATAATACGAAGGCAATTCATCACTCTGTTACTAATACAAGTCTCATTTCCTGTCGGGGGAGGCTGCGAGGGAGTCACCGGGCCGCCTTCCTGCTTCCTGTGGGGGCGGGGCGGGGCGGGGCGGGCTGTCATCACTGGTCCCTCTCTGTTAACAACCCCCGCTACGTCACAATTACGTAATTAGCAGCTCAAATTGCTCTTTAATTAAGCTAATTAGGGATTCTTGGATGTAGGAGCTCGCCCTTCGTCAAGGTCGTGTGTGTGTGTGTGTGTGTGTGTGTGTGTGTGTGTGTTTAAGCCCGCAGACTCCTGGACGCCCACTCTTGCCATTAGCAGGTCGGCAGGAGGGCAGCTCGTGGGTGATCTGAGGAGTGGTGGTAGTGGTGGTGGTGGTGGACTGAGGGGCGCCCAGACAGAGGATTCAGTTTCTCATTAGGAAGAACACTGTACGTAGCCACATGTATGAATGCGCGGGCGCCTGAGGGAAGCTTTATTGTGGCTGTGAGGCCTTGTTAGCAGCAAATGTAGCATCAAGCGATCACTACCTCATCTTGTCTTCATCATATGATTTTAATTGTTAAATAGATTGGTAACAGTCAATTTATAAAGATTTTTACTTTATATTCAGATTTAAATGGTTTAATCGTAGGAAAAAAGTAGTTAGTGCCTTAAAGTACATTTATATGAAACAGAGATATAAAATTCAGTAGTAAGATATATAAATTCAATAAAATGCTACCACTTTAAAGAAAATGGCTACAAAAATCACACGGGTTTTCTTTGCTTCCATTGCAATCTGGGACTTAACATTGTATGTACTGAGGATCCCTGAGATGACTGCGCCCTTCATATTCCTGTCGACTCTAATTGAGATTCCGGCAAGGAGACCAAACACACTCAGCCTCCTTGATTGTTGTGGTGAGCTTAAGACTCCCGCAGCTATAATATGTGTACCTGTTGCCGCGTCTCCTCAGGTGCTCCCTGTGTTCTGCTTTCCTGTATCACGCCACTCCTCCACTCAGCGCCGCCAAGGTTGTGTGTTTTTGTAGTGTGTGTGTGTGTGTGTGTGTGTGTGTGTGTGTGTGTGCTGCAGTGGCGCCAGCACAGCCACTGCCGCCACTGTTGCCATCATCACCACCAAAAGATAATGATGATGATGAAAAAGTGGAGGAGAAGGAGAAAGAAGAAGAGAAGAATAAAAATAAGTGAATAAAAAAAAAATAATAAGCCTTACAACAACAGCAACATCAACAACAACAACAACAACAACAACAACAACAACAACATCATCAACAACAACAACAACAACAACAACACAAGGTCACCTAAATCAGTATTACCGGAAGCAGGTTGCAGTGTTGCCAGGCGTTGATAATTAACCTTGCACAAGAGGACAGCGCCCGTCCGCATACACACACACACAAACACACACACACACACACACACACACACACACACACACACAGGTCATGTAAGCAAGGCAGTTTACAAGTACAGGTAATTAGGTTTACTTGTAATAGATTCGTGTAGAAGTATTATTACCTTATTAACTCCTCCTCCTCCTCCTCCTCCTCCTCCTCCTCCTCCTCCTCCTCCTCCTCTTCTCGTCTTGATCATCTCTTCCACTCTCCTACAAAACCTTTCCTTTACATTTTCTCTCCTCTCCACTCTCCTTACCTTCCTTCACTCCTTTACTCTGTTCCTCCTCCTTCCCTTCCCTCTGAGGCCTCCATCATCCTCCACCAGTGTTCACCGTGATGCAGTCTGGCGGCTCATTCATGCCGTCCTCTCCCTTCACTCCTCTGTGGCCTCCGTCAGGTTAAAAAGACGGACAGACAGAATAGCGACGCAAGGTAGCTATGCCTGACGTGGTGTTGGGCATTAGGACCTGAAACACATCTGTCCACACCTCCTCTACTTTCCTAAGGCTCTAGTTGAGTTGACACGGGTTTTTAAGCGTGTTTTTATGGTTCTAGTGACAGATTGATGAGGTTTTTATATTATGAACATAGGAAACACCCTTGAGAACCCGGCTAGTGATCTCTGTGGTCTTTGGAAACTGTTGTGGTGAAAACAAAGCATTTCTGAATAATGGTTATCGTCATTTTCTACCACTGCTCTCAGTCCTTTGACCTCCCAGGCTCCCTCCGTCAGTCTCTGTCTCTCTGTCTCTTTCCTTTCCCTGCTGCATCTTCGTATGTGTCTCTCTTTCCTCTGTTATCACGCTCTCGTTGCTCTTCTTCTTTCCTCTTTCCTTCCTCCGTTTCCCCCACATTGTTCTCTCCTTCCTCTCGCTCTCTCTTTCCTTCCTTTCCTGCTAAGTGTTTTTGCTTCCCTCTTCCTTTCCTCTTTATCACTATCTTTTTCTATTTCTTCTTTCTTCTCTTTCTTCTTTATTCTTTCCGTGTGGTTTCTGTGTCTGCTTTCGTGTCTTTCCTCTCTCCTTCCTCTTTCCTTGCATTATTGTCTCTACTTCCACTTTCTCTCTTCCCTCTGTGTCTCTACTTCCTTCTCTTCTCTCTCTTTCTATCTTTCCCTCCACCGGTGTCTGGTTGCATCCTGAAGGTGGAGGTGTAGCGTCCCGCCTCCCTCCGTCAGTCTGCGGACGGACGTGGCTCATCTCGGACGTGTGTGTGTGTGTTTGTGTGTGCGCGCGCGTGTGTGATTACTGCACCTGAATGGCGTGGCTGTGGTGGCTCCTCTCGGCCCATCCCGCTTCCCGCACGCCTCCCCTCTCACCTGTGTATCGCGCGGTGATAAACGTGACAAACATGTGAACCGAACACTTGTGCCCTCAGGTGTTCAGATAAGCCTTGTGTTAACGTTGTTATTACGCATTGGTGGTTCAGTGGTAGAATTCTCGCCTGCCACGCGGGAGGCCCGGGTTCGATTCCCGGCCAATGCATGTTCTCATTTTTTTTTCCTTTGTGTTTTCGTTATGTTTTTCAACGTGTGTGATTTGTGTGATAGCAGTGAGAGTTTGCAGAACAGTGGAAGTAACGATATTATTTGGAAGTTATCAGAAAATACATACAAGAAAGCGACAAGAATCATTGGTGTTTTTTTATAATTTTTGTTTCTTTGGGAAAGCCAGTCAGCAGCATCGGTGGTTCAGTGGTAGAATTCTCGCCTGCCACGCGGGAGGCCCGGGTTCGATTCCCGGCCGATGCAACACTTTTAATAGAAACAGTTTTAACACAACCGTATATGCAACACGCCTCACCACGTAGCAGGTAGATCATAACAGAGCACTGAAAATATCGTGGTTAGAAATTATCAGAAAATCGTAGAGAAAAGAGACAAGAATCAATATGACATTTTTTTTTTTTTCATTCTTTTCTATGTATTTTGTTACTGTTTCATGAGTGCTGGTCGCCCGGTGTGTGGCACGGAGGCCCACGCTGGTCGGGACCGGGGGACGGGGGGGGAGGGGGGGGACAGACAGTGAGCCTTGGAAAACCGGTCGATGGATTAGCCATGCACGGGGCTGCTTCTGAAGGAGGGAGAGTCTGCACGTGACTGTCAGCACCTGCCAAGCCCACCCTGTGTGTGTGTGTGTGTGTGTGTGTGTCTGTGTCTGTTTTTTCTCTGTGTTACCAGTGGGTTGCTTCTTTTCTGTGTTGTTTGTTCTGTTTCATATTTGTGAGGAGGAGGAGGAGGAGAAGAAAAAGAAGAAAGCAGTACCGACAACAACAACAACAACAACAACAACAACAACAACAACAACAACAACAACAAAACCAACACCAACAACGTCGACAGCGAAACAAAAACCAGAGAGAGAGAGAGAGAGAGAGAGAGAGAGAGAGAGAGAGAGAGGAATCAGAGGTGTGTGACTTGCATTCTGGCTGCGTCCTCCTCCAATGTCACGCTTGTTGCTTCGCCCGGATGTTGTTATGCCTCTTATGCCGCGGCCCCGACTGCCCACCGGCGAGGACGACCTTGAGGAAGAGGAGAAGGAGGAGGAGGAGGAGGAGTAGGAGGAGGAGGAGGAGGAGGAGGAGGAGTTAGTCTGGTTAGTCTCAAGTGGTGTTCGTCTAGTTGTGAACCGCGTCGTCTCGTCTTGCAAAGCGTTCCCTCATTAAGAAACGTAATTGGCGCAGTGCTTTGGTGCTTTTTACGTATGCACACACACACACACACACACACACACACAGTTGCGGTTCACTTGTTGAGTTTTGTGTCGACGGAGAAAATCAATGTGTGTGTGTGTGTATGTGTGTGTGTGTGTGTGTGTGTGTCACGGCAAAGTACACTAAAAACCATCATCTTTTAATCATTATTTCTTTTTAACTCCCACTGGAACAACCCTTTCCTTGACAAGCCTCCATTCATTCTGCAGTCCAGCCCCGCCCATTTTCGTTCTCACCCTTCTCCTCCTCTTTCTCCTCCTCTTATTGCTTCTCCTCGTCTTGTCAGTCCCGGTGGAGCGAACTTTCGTCTCCTCGTTAAAGTAAATTGCATTCCTGAACTCACCCCTGCTCGCCAGTACCGGATCCGTTAGAGTTCAGCTTCATCTTTACTTTGGCTGTCAGTTCGACCCGCAATAATTATCTCAGCTAACCTTCCCTTGGGGTGACTCGCTTCCTCAGGCAAATAAGTCTCCTATTTTCGGGTTAAGGCAGGTTACTAACACACTGCCCTCGTTGCTTTCTTCCTATATAGTTGTGGTGTGAGTGAAAGGTTTTGAAATGGTACGTGGGAATAGGTAGGTTTTTATACAAGGACTGCCACGTGTAGGACTGGTGGCTTCTTGCAGTTTGCCTTGTGTTGTTTGCACGTTCTTGTGTGTTTTGTGGTGCTTTGTTGAAATAGTTGAAGGAAGAACTTAATTTTTGTGTACCTTAGTTTCTGTCGTTCTGTCTGTCTCTGTCTGTGTCTCTGTCTGTGTTTGCCTGTCTTATTCTCATCAATATTTTAATCCTCACTTCATCTTCTTCTCTCCCTTTCCTCCCATGTCCTCGTTATTTCCCTTTCTTCAGCTCTCCTCGTCCTCCTCCTCCTCCTCCCCCCGCGGCAGACCCAAACAGCGAGCCAGGTAATCGTGTTTGCTTTACCTCAGTACTCTCCGGTGATTGGCTTCCGTCTCAGGTGTGTCTGGCCCTTGAGACGCTTTGAGGAGAAGGGCGATGTTTGCTTCAAGTTACAGCGCGTCGCCATTAGATGAAATACGTGGGAGTGATAGATAATTGTATGTTTGTGTCTACCTTTGATTAAGTTTGTGATTATTTGAAATGGTTTATATTTTGGGGCATATAATTAGTTTGGGGTTCAGTATTTGATTTTAAGATTTTAAGATAATTATAAGGTTTTGTTTGTATTTGGGTGAGTTGCTTGTTGGAGTCTAAGTATTTTTCTGGTTATCTAACAAGGGAAATTAGTCAGGTAGGGTTCGGTACCTGATTGTAAGACTGTAATACCAGATAATTGTAAGCTCCTACTTGTCTGAGAATGTACATTGAAAATCCACGCATTTTTTTGTGGTCCTGAGATAATGAAGACTACTACAGATGATTTTAGTCCTTAATTTCAAGGTTACAATGCCAGCTAGACAAGATTTTAGAAGTTATAATGAAGCAAGTCATTTGTTAACGTGTGTCTACCCCGTCAGCGCCGCCGTCAGAAGGGAAGCGGCTCGTTTGGAGTAACAATGCACGTTCTTCCCTCAGACGCTTGCTAAATCAATACCCACCAGCGATACAGCGGCTGGCGGGGCGTCTGAGGGCACTCCACCAGCCCCTGAGGACCTCGCGCACACGAATATATATTTTCTTTTGAACCGGCGACGAGAGGAAAAGCCGTTCTCCTCCCCCTCTCCTCCTCCTCCTCTTCGTCGTCCTTGTTTTTCGTCTCCGCTATTGTTATCGCTCCCTTTACACGCCAGCCAAACAAGCACCGGAGGAACACTACGTACATAACCCGTTCCGATCCTCCGAACCGCTCCACCGATCCCGTTTGGTCAATCAGTATAAGTGTTTTTACTTTTTTCGTTACCATTGCTAGTCAAGAGAGAGAGAGAGAGAGAGAGAGAGAGAGGGACGATAGGAAAGAATACTGGTGCTTCGGTAACTGTGTCTCTGCTGCTTCTTCAGGAGGGACGGGGTCTTTCTCTACGTCGAAATAAGACAAAAGGGCGATCTCTGGGGATTCTGCAAAGGTTGGCGGTGAAAGACTCTATCACAGGGGGTGAATTCCAAAGGGAGTTTTAAGAGATGAAGGAGAGATGAGATGAGGTGAAGGGGTCGGGAGGGGCCAAGGGGAGTGCTGGGTGGAGAGGAAAGGGCTGGGGTAGTGAAGGAAACTGTAAAGGAGAAAGAGGTCACATGAGTGGAAGAGAGACTGGGAGGAGGGGCGTGTGGGGGAGTTGGAAGGTCGAGAATGGGAGGAGAGAAGTGTGGGGAGTGAATTTTGGGGAGTGTGATGGAATGTAGTGGAAGGAGATATGAGAAGGAATAAATTTAGGTGTATCAGCTTAGTGTGTGTGTATGTGTGTGTGTGTAGTAATCTAAAATGAACCCTGTCTTTAGCTAAACACCTTGTACTGTACTTTACACTAAAAAAAGAAAAAATTCACGGAGACACCAGCACCGCCACCGCCACCAGCTATGCCTGTTGCGTGAGGGCGGCGCCGTGGAGCTGCCGTAGTCTCAGCAGCATGGTCGCCTCTGCAATTACTGCCTTTCTCATTTAATCACCGGCAGTAATTAATCCCGAGGGAGGAGAGGCAGTAACCGCTCATTACTTTGTCACGAGCTTGTCCCGGGCGATGACGAGTCGGGCATGAGGAACGCCTGAGGGTGGTGGTGGTGGTGGATGGATGGATGTGTGAGTTAGTTAAGTGGATAGGTGGATGTGGTCGAGTAAGTAGATGGATGATTTTGTGAACATTTTTGAGAGAGAGAGAAAGAGAGAGAGAGAGAGAGAGAGAGAGAGAGAGAGAGAGAGAGAGAGAGAGAGAGAGAGAGAGAGAGAGAGAGAGAGAGAGAGAGAGAGAGAGAGAGGTAGCGTAGAAAAAGTACATATGGGAATTTAAGAGATAGCGGGAGGGACGAAATGAAATTGAGAGAGAGAGAGAGAGAGAGAGAGAGAGAGAGAGAGAGAGAGAGAGAGAGAGAGAGAGAGAGAGAGAGAGAGAGAGAGAGAGAGAGGTGGTGGGGGAGATAAAACACAAATAAAAGGAGATGGAAAGGACTGAAGAATGGTGAGGAAATGGAGGGAGGAGGAGGAGGAGAGAAGTAGAGAGAAAATGAAGACAAGAAACAATAGGAAAGGAATGGAGACTAGGAGGGAAATATAGAGGAAAAGGGAGAAGGAAAAGAGGGAAAGAGAAATGGAAGAGGAAACTGAGAGAAAGATAGAAGAGAGAAATGGAGGCAAAATGAAAAAAACAAACATAAGAGAAAACAAAAGAAAATAAAAAAAGGAATGATTGAATAAGTGAATGAAAATGGTGGAGAAGCGGATATGAATGTAGAAATGAAGAATGAGGGGGAGAGGAGAAGAGAGAGAGGGAATGAGGATGAAAGTGTAATGGAAGGAAGGAATGAAATAAGATAGACAAATAAAAGAGGAAGGAACAGGAAAATAATTATCATTGAAGTGGAAAGGGGAAAAAAAGTCTAGAACCATGAACTTAATTAGATATAAATAAATAAATAAATAAAAATAATGAAACAGGTGAATAAGAAAAGAAAATAACAGTTGATGATGTTGAAAAGTGAAGATATTAAGATTTATGCAATTACTTTCTTTATTTCGCTTTTATTTGTATTAGAAGAAAGATTCGTAATATATTTAGTTCTGTAAAATGAAAACATAAAACATTATCTCTCTTTATTTTTTCTTGCACATTGTCATCTTATTTTATTCTATTCCTTCGCTATTCATCACAAAAATAAACAAAAACACTCAAAATAGACAAGTCACCCATAAAACTCTAGGGTGAAGTACAGTTTTCTCTGGTGTTACCCATTTTCTACGTTACCCTGACTAGTTAGAGACGGTCGTTAGCAGGGGAGAGGCAATAGAGGGGAGGAGAGGCGTCTGGGAGAGAGAGAGGGGGAGTGGGTAAGCTGTAGGGATTGGGATATCGATTGGGGAAAGGTGATTGGGGGAGCGAAGGGAAGAGGGGAGTGTTGGCAACCCTCTAGAGGAATTTTTTGGAAAGTTCTTATCTTCTGTCCAATTCTCTTCTTTTTTCTGCTTTTTTTTCTTTCGTGTTTTCTCTCGTTTCTTATTTTTCTTGTTTTTATTTATTCTTTTTATTCTTTTATTTGCATTTTGACTTTCTATATTGTGTGTGTGGTTCTCTCTCTCTCTCTCTCTCTCTCTCTCTCTCTCTCTCTCTCTCTCTCTCTCTCTTTTAGGTTTTCTCTTTCTAACTTTTATCTCCGTTTTTCTTTTGCATTTTTTCTATTTCCTCTCCTCCTCTCCCCTTTCCTCCCTCCCTCTTATCCTGCCAAAGACTCTCCACCCCATTCTCTCCCCTTTTCTCTACGCCAGCTCACCCTGTTTTCCTTCCTATCACCCCCCTCCCCCCGCGTCCTGCTCCTCCCCAGCCAAGTGATCTGTGTAATCCATGCATCCTCCTTATATTGGTGTCATCCATCACGGTGACGCCCTGACGACCTCCTCCTCCTCCTCCTCCTCCTCCTCCTCCTCCTCCTCCTCCTTTTTTTTTTCTTCTTCCTCCTAATTTTCGTCTTTTTCTGCTTTCCGTCATCCTTACTATATCTTTTTGTTAGGGTTCCTCTCGTCTTGTCCTCCTCCTCCTCCTCCTCCTCCTCCTCCTGCTCCTTGATCTTTTTTCTTCTTCCTGTTTTCTCTTCGTATAGTTTGTGTCATGTTTGTTGTTGTTGTTGCTGTTGTTGTTGTTGTTGTTGTTGTTGTAGTTGTTGTTGTTGTTGTTGTTTATGTTTTCTCCTTCACCCTCTTTCTATTATCTCTATCTATCTTCCTGTCTGTTTCTTTTTTCCCATTCTCTCCTCCCTTTTTATCAATCTATTCCCTCCACCCTAGCACTCTCCTCTCTCTCTCTCTCTCTCTCTCTCTCTCTCTCTCTCTCTCTCTCTCCCTCTTACCATTCTCTCTCTCCCTCTTTCCCTGTCTTTCTTTGGGCCCCCCCCCATTCCTCTCTCCTTCACATCCTCTCCACTCTCACGCTCTCTCTTGTTCCTTTTGTATCTATTGTCCTCTCCTCTTCTCCTCTTCTTCCTCCTCCTCTTCCTCTTTCTTAGTCATTATTTCTATTACCTTCTGTTTCTCTTACTTTTTGTTCCTTTTCTTATTTATTTATTTATTTATTTATTTATTTATTTTACATCATTTATTTCCGTGTCAGGGAGAGGTGGAGGAAGAAGAGGAAAGATAAGGAGGAAGGATTGAAGGGAGAGGATGTAAGAGGAGAGGAAGGAAGGTTTTGAAGGGAGATGGTGGTGAGGACAAGATGAGGAGAGTCGTAGTAGTAGTAGTAGTAGTAGTAGTAGTAGTAGTAGTAGTAGTAGTAGTATCTATTTTCATCACTCATTCATTCTGTCTTCCCGCTTCACTAACGCACCTCCTGTTCAGTCTCCTTATGCTTCCCGCCCTCTCCTTCCCGCCCCCTTCACGCCCTCTACGTCCTAATGCAGCCATCGCTCCCGCCTTCTACACTGTCTCCCCGCCCTCACCGCCTCTTCTCTCCCCATCTCCCTACGAAGCCTTATTTTCATCACCTCTACCCTTCCTTCCTTCCTTCCTTCCTTCCTTCCAGAGAGAGAGAGAGAGAGAGAGAGAGAGAGACTTGAGTTAGATGAAAGATATGAAAGAAAGAGGAAAAATATTTGTAAGATTGGATACAGAAAATAGCAAAACTCTCTCTCTCTCTCTCTCTCTCTCTCTCTCTCTCTCTCTCACAGGGGACAGCCCGCGGCACAGGCCCATCACGGTGGCTGTAGATTTCATTAAGCGTCACAGACTTAATCAAGTGTGTGTGTGTGTGTGTGTGTGTGTGTGTGTGTGTGTGTGTGTGTGTGTGTGTGTGTGTGTGTGTGTGTGTGTGTGTGTGTGTGTGCGCGCGCGACTGTCAGCTGTCCACGTCCACTCATTATTGTCTCCACGCCTGTCATATACTATCACATCTCTCTCTCTGTCTCTCTCTCTCTCTCTCTCTCTCTCTCTCTCTCTCTCTCTCTCTCTCTCACACACACACACCACTTCTTATCTCTCTCTCCAGTATCAACCTTTCCTTTTCCCTTCCTCCTCCTCCTCCTCCTCCTCCTCCTCCTCCTCCTCCTCCTCCTCCTACTCCATATATAAGGGCAAAGCTTCTCCTATGGGTAGTGGCTAGGCTGTAACGGGTGAGTAAGTCCTGGCTGGGAGAGGGGTGAGAGGAGAGGGAGAGCAGGAGAGGTGGAGGTAGGGAGGAAAGTCTAGTGTAGTGTCTGTGTTGAGAGAGAGAGAGAGAGAGAGAGAGAGAGAGAGAGAGAGAGGAGAGAGAGACGAGAGAGAGAGGAGAGAGAGAGAGAGAGAGAGAGAGAGAGAGAGAGAGAGAGTCTGGTAGAGAGAGATACGCACCCTGTCTTCTAATTTTGCACACACAACACCACTCCTTCAGAATATAACCTCTCTCTCTCTCTCTCTCTCTCTCTCTCTCCTCTCTCTCTCTCTCCTCCTCTCTCTCTCTCTCTCTCTCTCTCTCTCCTTATCAGCACCTACAGGAGTCAGAAAATAAGAAAAATAATAATAGTAAACTTTTCCTCTTCCTTTATCTATTCTATTTTTTAGTGAGAAAATATAATTATTAGAAATTTGAGGGTAATTTGTGCTGTTTCCTTCCGTAAATTTCCTTGCTTTTTTTTTTATTTAAATGTTTGTTTAGATAATTTTTTCTATGTATGGTTCGTAAGATCATAGTTTCGTGTTGTCTTTTCTTACAAATCAATGGAAAAAAAAAATGAAGAATGAATTGGGGGAAACTAAGAGAGAGAGAGAGAGAGAGAGAGGAGAGAGAGGAGAGAGAGAGAGAGAGAGAGAGAGAGAGAGGAGAGAGAGAGAGAGAGAGAGCTATTGAGGGGAGATAGTTTGGAGTGGAGGGAAGGAAAAATGGGATGGAGGTAGGAAGGGAGGGAAAGAGAAGGGAGGGAGGGAATGGTAACGAGGGTGTTAACATGTTGAGGTGTGTGTGTGTGTGTGTGTGTGTGTGTGTGTGTGTGTAAAAATATATTTCAGCTGAGTGCTTTGGAAAAAAAGTAACGTGAATATAGAAGCTTTTCATAATCTCTCTCTCTCTCTCTCTCCTCTCTCTCTCTCTCTCTCTCTCTCTTCTCTCTCTCCTCCTCTCTCTCTCTCTCTCTCTCTCTCTCTCGTGTTGATCTTTCATTCTCATCACGTTTCCCTTTTGTTTCAACCCTATAACGTGAACCATCAAACTCTCCTCCTCTCTCTTTCTCTCTCTCTTCCCCCCCTTTTCTCCTCTCTCTCTCTCTTTCCCTCCCGCTATTCCCATTCCTGATTCTGGCTGGGAGGGGCGGCAGTAATGGGCCAGGAGGTGGACCATATGGGAACACTGAGGGCTGAGTCACCGCTTTGATGGAATGCTGGAATTTGCATAAACACTCCTCAGTTCTGGTGGGCCAAAATGTAGTGTATTTTTTTTTAGGGGGGGGTGTTTGTTTTGTTGGACGGTGGTGGTGGTGGCGGTGGTGGTGGTGGTGGTGGTGGTGGTTTTCTTGTTCTTGTTCTTCTTGCTGTTTCTCTCTCTCTCTCTCTCTCTCTCTCTCTCTCTCTCTCTCTCTCTCTCTCTCTCCTCTCTCTCTCTCTCTCTCTCTCTCTCTTCTCCAAACTTGTAATATCGCTATCACCAACTGATATCACAAAAAACAAACAAACAAACAAATAAATAAACAAACAAATCTAGCTACATATATTTCCTAACTAAAATTTCCTGTAAGTGTTATTTCCCTCGCCACTTCTCGTACGCTTTTTATATACAATTTTAACCCTTCTGTATACATATAAGCGAAGGCATAAAGAGTGTATTGTAAAAAGCTTCGTTCAAATACAGCTTAAGGCGAGATTGTTACCCTGGAAACACAAAACAGTGAACATTGAAAGGGGAAACAGGAGTGAGGGGGGGAAAATTACGAATATTACAGATGAGGTGAAAAAAAAAAAAAAAGAAGTGGGTGAGAGAGAGAGAGGGAGAGGGGGTGAGGGGAATAAGTAATGGAAGATAAAGAGAGGAGGGAAGGAAGGGGAAACTAGGATAAGAGAAAGGAGGTAGAAACGAAGATAGAAAGAGACAAAGTAAGGAGAAGAGGAAGGAGAGAAGAGGAGGATGATCAGAATGAATAGAAGATAGAAGGATTGAAAGAAGATGAAAAACCGAAAAGGAAAAAAAAAAAGGAAAAGGGAAAAAAAATGAGTTTGAGGGATAAGAATGGAAGTGTGCAACAGAAAATGGGAAATTGAGGCTCAGAAAGAAAAAAAAAAACGGGAAGAACAGACATAAAACTTAAAGAAGACGGAAAAAAAAAAAAAAAAAAAAAACAAGGCGAGAGAAACTTACAAAAGGAAAAACAAAAGGTACACTTATAGATTGACAGTGAACCAAGACAGGAAACTTAAGAGGGAAAGAATCACAGTAACAGTGAGGCAGTGAGGCTGAAAGAAAACGAGACACTTACAATGGAAAGAATTACAGTTAAATAGTTAGGAAAGTACAGGATGGTAGCGCAACGAGGGAAAAGTTACCGGGGAAAACTTAAAGGGGCGAAGAATTACAGTTACAGGATTATGAAAGAAATAGAATGATAGAACAAGAAGAGAAAATTGGAACAAGGAGGTGAAATGAGAAGGAGTGAATTGGAGGAGAGAGAGAGGGAGGGAAGAAAACATTGCAGAGTGAGCGAGAAACAGCGTTATAGGGGGGGGAGGGGTCTTAAGGGGGGAGCAGGGACAGCAGTGTAGCCATATGCAATGATCCTCGGGAGTGTAATGGATCGTTGCCGCTCATCAGCTCCATCCACGCCGCTCGATTAAACGCGAAAATAGTCTCGATTTTATTGCAACGCGCTCCTCGTGAACCTTCATCCCGCCCTAGCCCCGCCCCGCCCCGGTCAAGCCCTGTCCCGCCCCTGTCTCGTCTTGTTCTCCTTTGGTTTTCTTCGTTTTAATTTCTAGTTTTTAATGTTTTGTATCGGGTAAAAAAAAACGTGATTAGGTGCTACTGTATCTCTCTCTCTCTCTCTCTCTCTCCCTCTCTCACTCTCTCTCCTCTCCTCTCTCTCTCTCTCTCTCTCTCTCTCTCTCTCTCTCTCTCTCTCTCTTCCCCAGGTACTTGCTCGTGTGAATTATTAATGATGCTGCGCTGAGTATTGGCAAATGAAAATTCTGTGCTATAAACAACATTGGTGGTGGTGGTGGTGGTAGCGGTGGCGGTGGTGGTGGTGGTGATGATATAGATGCCGGGGTTGGTAATATGATAGTTATGATGATAATAACTATGGTGGCGATATTGGCGATAGTGGTAATGATGATGATGAGGGTGATGACAGTGAAGGTACAATCATAGCACAGTGATGGTTAAAAAATAACTAAAGTATTTATATAACAAACAAGTAACACCAATAACACTTCGCAACACAATATTTACAGTTTCATTCATAACACAGCAGCAATTCAAATCCCTCTGGAGACTCACACCATCACTACCCCACCCATTCCTTCCCCTCCCATTGCCTCCCTTCCCATTTCCTCCCTTCCTTGCCACCCATGTATCGATCAAGTAATTCTCATGATCAAGATGGATACAGCGCCGCGGGAAAGGGGGAAATAAAAGGGAAGAAGAGAGGGGAAATAAAGGAACATCTACTCAGGAGGTAAGAATCTCACCATTACAACTAACTGGAAGGAAACAAGTGAACCTGGATCCCCTTGTAAGTGTTGTTAGTTCGTCTGTACTTCGTCTGTAGTTTACTGAGTTTCATACAAGTGGTGGTGCTTGAAATATCGTTGTTACTGGTGAATTTTTACGTTTTCTGTTGTTTGAAGCAAGTGTCATGGAATTTCGGGGCTTCTGGGACGAAAAGTGATGAAAAGAACGTAATTTATTCCCACGGTTCATACAAGTTGTGATGCGTAAAATATCGTTGTTACTGGTGAATTTTACGTTTTTCGTTGTTAGTGAAACCGAGTGTCATGGAATTTCGTGGTTTCTGGGACGAATAGTGATGAAAAAACATAATTATTCTCATTGACTTTCGTTCCACCCTCCTCCTCTTCCTCCTCCTCCCCTCGGTGTTTACCCTCCCCGATTTCCCCTCAGGCAAGGACGCGGGGCAATAACACTGATGGTATTTGGTGTGATGAAGGAGACAAGGAGTAGAGGAAGGGGGAGAGAGGGGAGAGGGAGGGGGAGAGAGGGGAGAGAGAGGGGCAAGTGAGGGGTGATTGCGCCAAGGTGATGAAGGGAGTGAGTGAAGCGAATGGGGGAAATATGAAGACATGCAGAGAGAGAGAGAGAGAGAGAGAGAGAGAGAGAGAGAGAGAGAGAGAGAGAGAGAGAGAGAGAGAGAGAAAGCAAGGAAAGAAGTGATAAATTGGAATAAGGGAGTGGAATGAGAGAAGGGAGGGAATGAGAGAAGGGAAGAAGGGAGGGATCATTGTGCGGGAGGGAGGAATGCCATAAGGGGTTGGGTGGTGGTGATGGTGGTGGGTGGTGGTGGTGGTGGTAGTGGTGGTGGTGGTGTCGCCTCCCGGTTACGGACACCCCAATATTTTGACGCTACCTTATTGATGTTACAATTTACGATGATCTCGGGATTGCTTTCGCCGCTGATGACGCTTAGCTACTGTCTGGATGAGCGGCAGTGGAGGCAAGGCCGTGGTGATGCTGTGGTGACGATGTGGTGAGGCTGTGCTGTGGTCTTGGTGCTCCAGTGAGGGTGTGATGACTTGTAAGGGTGCAATGGTGTGTGAGGCTGTGGTGATGCTGTGCTTGGGATGCTGTTATGGTCTCCGTGCTGTGGTAGAATTGTGGCAACCGTGCTGTGGTGACTAGTAAGGGTGGTGATGCTGTGGAGATGCAGTGGTGAGGCTGTGCTATAGTACCATGCAGTGGTGAGGCTGTGGTGACCTTGATGCTAACCTGTGCTGCAAATCTAACACAATTATATTACTGCTTACTTGTGCTGGAAACCTTACGGAAATCACAATTTTTGCCAATTAGCTGTGCTGGAAGGCAGTGCTGTTACCTGTTACCTGTGCTGGAAGTCTCACATTCACTCACCTCACTGCTACATAGACAGCCTACAAAGTGCCCGGGGCGTTTGAGTTGCGGAGCTTCTGTGTAGTTTGGTGGGCGCCGCGGGATGCGCCACCAAATGTATTGAAAACGATATCGGCTTATCCGGCATCGGCTTTGGTATTTCCATATTTTGCTTCACCCGCCTCAACACGACACGAGGCCTGGGATGCAAAGTGGCCTCAATATGTCAACTGTTTGTCTCCTGTGGATGTGTTTAGTGCCTTTCATGTTTGTGTGCGTCTCGTGACCTGCATCCCGTTGTGACTGTAGTTTTCTTTTTTTTTATATTTTTTTATGAGGTTTAATATTCATGAGTTAAACCTTAATAGCAAGTTGTTAGCTCAGTGCTCGGGTTCCTCCTCCTTCCTCTGTGCCATGTGCTTTGCGAGTCTGCGGCGCCTTAAGTCATCACTGGAGGACAAAATTACCTTGGCTTATTTCTTGCTGTAGGATACAATGATTATATATATCCACCTTCCTTCAGTGCTCAAAGACTTAACTTATTCAGAACCTTGTCAATGAAGAAAGCATAAGAAAAATAAGTGAAGTTTCTTGTGCCATCAGACCTACACTTGAGAATCCCTGTGATAAAGTACCCCTCTTACCCATTTCCACCCATCACCACCCATCACCACCATCCACGTAACCACAATTCCTCACAGTGCTGCGGTAAATAAACAGAAAAACTTCCCTCACTGTCTGGAAGGAGGAGAAATCCCGTTTGCCATCTGGTCACACCTCTTGCAGTATTACAGACCGCCCCCCCTTTCTCCCCTCTCTCCGATACGCCACTGAGGGGAGCCACGGCTGGTGAGGGGAGGTGAAGGGAGACTAGAGTGCCAAGGGGAGGGCCATTGCTGCTGGGGGGGTGAGGGAAGGTGTGGGGGGAAGCTGCGAGGAGGGGACACGGAGGGAGATGAGAACAAGGGATGAGGGAACCGCAATATCCTTACACTTTTATCGATAGGAGTAAGATGATGGCTTATTGGGAGGAAAGTAATTAGTTCTCCCTTATTTTTTCTTAGCCTCCAAATTACGTGAAACTGAACTTAGGAAAGCGAGGGACTGTTACTGTTTCTTTCCTTGCCGCTTCATTCTTTTAGGCATAAATTGTAGATTGGCTGAAGATTCATGTGTACCATTAAGGGACAAGCTTGGAGGGGCGGGGCGAGGGGCGGCGAAGGGGCGGGTGGGGCTGAGTTGTTAGGAGGGGCGAGTGGATAAGGGGAGAAAAGGGGAGGTGGGAAGACACCATTGTACCTCGGGATTGTTCATAGGCTGGTTGGCGGTGTTAGGTGGAGGGTGCATGGTGATGGTGAGAGTGATGGTGGTGGTGCCTCGGCGTGGTGGCGGTGATTAGTGGTGATTATTGCCACGTTTCTGTTTCACTGGCACTGATAAGAGGTGAGAGGTTTCGAGGAGAAGGGAGTTGATGGGGTCCTTTAGTGACTGTCTGTGCTGCAGTCGTGTCCGTGGCAGTGTCAGTGCGCGGCGGTGTCATTCATCCCGTCACCCTCGCAGCGCCTTGTTGAGATGGTGGTGCGTGGTGAAGGGCAGTGGTTGTCGCAGTGAAGGCCCTCGTGTGTGCTGTTGTGGTGACGCGCCAAGTGTGACGGTGACGAGAAGAGCTGTGTTTTACTGACATGACTGTCCCGCCTCATCCCTATCCCCTCCCCTACCTCCTCCACCCACATGTTGGGGTCGCCCGCCCACACCGCCTCCATTCGTCGAGGCGGTAGCAAGAGACACCTGGTGCAGGCTCTCCCGCCCCTCCTTCTGACCAACAGACCTGCTGCACCTGGCGATGGACAGCACGCCGCCGCTCCGCGCTCTCGTCCTCTTGACCCCCAAGCGGCTGTGAAGGAATCCTGCCCCAGCCAGAGAGTCAGCAGGGCAGCACCAGTCAAAGGGAAGATCACGCGCGTGGGTGAGTCAGCGGTGCAAGGCTCCGTCAGACCTCCCCGCAGGACTGTTCCTGCCAACACTGCCTCCCTGAAGACCGCGAGGAGTCCCCACGCGGGCGGCGGCGGCACAGCCACCAACAGGAACTTGCGGGCGTCTCCCGTCAGGTCCCCCACGCAGCCCCACGCTGTGGTGAACATCAACGAGCGGCGCCTGGCGGACAGGAGCCCCAATGGCAACCACCACCTGCTGACCAAGACGAGTCCCAACGGCAACAGTCGCCTGCCCGCCTTCGGTGTCTTGGACAACACTCAGCGTCGCTACTTGGTGCACACCGTCAGTCCGCTGCGGGAGAGGCCGCCCAAACCTCCCCGAGACTCCTCGCTGCGGGAAACTCGACCTCGCTGGCCCTCCCCCGCCAACGACAACAACAATAGCAACAATAACAATGAGAACACTCGCCCTGCGAGGCCTCCAGGGAACGAGAACTGCCCGACGGCCGCCCCGCACCTGCAGTACCCACAGTTCAGTCACCTGCTGCCCAGCAAGGCAAAGCTTAAGCCCAGGCCGCCAACCCTTCCCCAGAGGTCCAGCAGGGCGGCCCGCCAGGAGTCCCCCGCACCCCAGGACCGGCCAGGCAGGCCCGGCAGGAGTGCACAGGGCGCCGCGAATCGCCTCGCCGCCAGGGTCGCAAGTCACCGTGTTCCTACATCACAGCGAAGAGAAGGGCGCCTTCAATTTAGTGAGCGACCTGAGGAGGCCAAGGGCAGGGAGGGGGACGCCGCTGCTCTCCCCAGTGGCTGCCACGACCCCCAGGAGGCCACTGTGACACTAAATGTGAGTGATACCATCCGGAGACGCATCCCAAGGGGCAGCCTGTGCCTGGAGGAGGACAAGCCGGCTCCGCAGGTCAGGACACTAGAAGCGTCTAGCGAAGTACTTCTAAGGACACTCGAGGGCAAGAGGCGCCGCGTCACCCTGGCTGTGGTGGCGGGGCCTGATGGAGAGTCGCCACCGGCACGTCACTTCCGGCGCGTCAGCGTCCTGAGGATCTCGTCGCAATCAGTGGTAAGGGAAGGGTCGCCCTGGCCATCCATTATTCAGGGGCGGAGAGTGACTCGCCTCGCCTCCGTCAGTAGTCTGGAAGAGGGAGTGTGGCCAGCCATGGGGAACAAACCCCACAAGGCGAGGGTGAGGGGCGGCCGCTCACCCCCACCCAGACCCCCCTCACGCCCACAAGAGCGCCCCGCCGATTACCGCCCAGCCAAGAAGACGCGGAGCAGCGGCACAGACAAGGCTGACAAGAGGAAGGAGGGACCGGCGGGAGGCGAGGAGTGGAGAAGGAAAGACACTGCTGAGGAGTCGAGTGGGAGCCAGTCTCTTTCCTTGAGTGGCGAGGGCGCCGCGGACACCAGGGCAGCTCCCTCTACTTTGTCAGGAGAAACAAGCACAACCAAACAAAGCCTCCCGCCCCTGGATGATGTATGCGCCGCGCTAAAGCCAGTGCCGGGGAATGAAGTGGCGGCGGGAGGTGATCCTCCTTATCAGGGTGCCGGTGTCTGTGGAGCCGCGGCTGCTGCACGGGCCTGTGGGGGACGAGATAATAGAGGTTATGAATCAGAGGCTCAGTGGCGTGAGCCTCCCGCGCTGTCATCCCAGACTCTGCCGCCAGATGGCGTGGAGGCAGCGTGTGCTGGCTTTGCCTTACCTGAGGCAGGAAAAAATGGAAGTGGAAGAGGGGAGACCCATGGCGGAGAGGCAGAGGAGGGGAGATGTGTAGAGCAAAGCGGAGAGACGGTAAGTGGAGATGGAGCGGCAAGGAATCACCGAGAACCAGGACGCCGCGAGGAGGGACGCGCATCGCAGAGTCTGGAAAAGTGTGCGAGTCCAGGCAGAGACTGGAAGCCGCCACACGAGTACGTGGAAATAGAGGAATTAGTGAGTAGAGGCGAGGCGGAGGAGAGAGGTGGAGGAGGGGGGGCAGCAGCAGGAGAGAAGAGGAAGAGCGTAGAGGAGACCATACAGGAGCTTTACCAGGAAGAGGACTCCTTCTGCACGAGTTACTTGGAGGAGGAGTTCAGTGAGGACATTATCAAGGTGAGTGGCCAGCCTGCACAGCGTGATTCGATGCTCCTCACTTCCCTGCCTTGTTTTCTTTCCTTTCCGGGAAACACGTGACAAAGCCTTGAACCTTACACCCGATGCTCTTAATTTGACGAGTACGGATCAAGGCAGGTGAGAGGACAGGTGAAACTAGTTATCCATCCCCTTGAAGAATAATTGTCTTTATCTGCAATGAAATACAAAGCTCTTGAGTCGAAAATAAATGTTTGTTAGCTGTATTTTTAAGTGTCTTTACTGGAAATTGTTCAGAATACATCACCCTTTAAGTTACAGTGGAAGTACCGAGTTTCCAGTTACCGCCCACAACTTTCCGGAGTTAGTGGGGCGGAAAATATGAGCTGGTCGGTACCGCTTCCCTCGTGACGGTGACAGTAATTACGCAGAACACTTACTGCTTCTTCCCCCGACCTGCCACACACACCAGGCATTTAAGTGGTGGGGGAGGCTGTGACATGTGCCCTGCCCCCTCCTCCCCTCCTCCTTCTCCTCCTCCTCCTCCTCCTCCCTTTCTCCTCCTCGTCCTCTTTTTTCTCCTTCCTCTCTTCTTCATGATTTATTGTTTTTTTTTTTCTATATGTTTGTATCTCCTTTTCCTTTCCTCCTCCATTGCTCTTCCTCCTCCTCCTACTCCTCTTCCTTCCTCCCCTCATCTAAATTATTGTCTTTCCTGTATATTTCTATTTTTTCCCTTGTTTCTCAATTGCTCTTCTTCTCTTTCGTCGTTCTTTCCTCATCTTCTGAACTGTTTCCTCTTTCTATTTTCCTTTTTTTGCTTCCCCTCTTCCTTCTCTTCCTCTTTTCTTAATCATTATCTTCTTCTGTCTCTCTATCTTCTCTTTCCTCTTACTCGTTATTCCCCTGTTTCCCTGTGGCCTGTTCATCTTCTTCCCTCACTTTTCCCTTATTCTTCTGCTGAGTCATCTTTCTTATCTCGTTCTTATCCTCTTCTTTCCCTCTTTCCCTCATAATTTTTTTCCTGGAATCTCTTCTCCATCGTTTTATTTTTATTTTTTCTCTTAATTTCTTCTCATTCTTTCCCTCCTCTCCTTTCTTCGTATCATCTCCCTGTTTTCCCTTTCCCCTCCTTCCCTCCCTCCCCGTGAGCACTCTTGTTTAACTCCACCATAATGTGTTTTCCCCTCTCTTTCCCTCTCCCCCTCCCCCTCTCCCTCTCCATCTCCCTCTCTCTCCCCCCCCCCCACCTCTCCCTGGATAATAAAACTGGAGCGTGCGGGCAAAACATACAAAAAACAACGGGACAAAAGCCATTAATTGTGGAGGAGGAGAGAAAGTGTTGCCTCTTTCTTTAATAACCTTTTTTACAGCGATGTATGCGGTATGGAGGCGCAGAGAAGGGGAGGGGAGGGGAAGGGAAGGGAAGCAGGAGGCGGAGGGAGGCGGGGTTATCACTTATTCGTAAACAATAGAGGCGTGTAAAAGAAAATGTGGGTAATACAGAAAACGTAAGTAGGGAAACTAAGCTATTTTTTTTATACATATACGAAACATTATGTATAAAAAAAATTAATAAGACAAAACAAAGAGAATCACGAATCTCAATATATTCCTTTTATGAATAGATATTTATGGAGGTTCTCTTTACTTTTTACCTCCTCCTCCTCCTCCTCCTCCTCCTCCTCCTCCTCCTCCTCCTCCTCCTCCTCCTCAGACACAGAAAGAAGGTTAATGGTCAGAATGTAAGTTATACCCTGAGAAGTTTTGGAAGTTTTGGGAAGCTGAACAACGCTGGTGATCCGTCTCCGTTTGTGGACAGAGAGGAGGAGGAGGAGGAGGAGGATGTAGTAGTAGTAGTAGTAGTAGTGGTAGTAGTAGTAGTAGGACTGGGGTTGGAAATAGTGCTGATGGTATTGTAGTGGTAGTAGTAGTAGTAGTAGTAGTAGTAGTAGTAGATGAAGGTAAGAGGAAGAGGAAGAGGAGATCCGAGGTTTAACTTATATAAAAAATGCTCGTATTAAACATATTTTTCTCTTCAACTTCCCTTTCTATTTCGTCTTTCATCATGTTCTTCCGTTCTTCTTTTACTTTCTCCTCCTCCTCCTCCTCCTCCTCCTCCTCCTCTACCAAAATTATCAATACCATAATCTCTCATCTCCATATGTTACCCAAACTCACACCAGACCTCCTCCTCCTCCTCCTCCTCCTCCTCCTCCTCCATAAACCTCTCTTCTTCCTCTTTTGTGTTTACCTTCTTCTCCCACCGTTACAATCAATCCTTCCTTCCTTTCTCCTCCTCCTCCTCCTCCTCCTCCTCCTCCTCCTCCTCTTCCTCCTCCTCCAGATGCGCAGTTTCGCTGGAGATTTCCCTTCCTTATTGTCTCACTGGAGGGAAAAAAAAAAGAAGAAGAGGGAAGATACAAGCCTGGTGGGAAAATCTGCAGAATCTTGTTAGGCCACAGCTGATGATGATGAGGAGGAGGAGGAGCAGGAGGAGGAGGAGGAGGAGAGAGAGAGAGTGGGTGGGGAGGACAAGACAGTGGTCACAGAGGAACTAAGTGAGAAATCCGGTAAGAGCTGAAAGAAAGGGGAGAGAGAGAGAGAGCGGGAGGGAGGGAGAGAGGGAGAGGGGTCGACGTGATGTAAGGAGAGGGAGGGTGAATGAAGGGACAGAGGGAGAGGCAAGTGTGAGAGATGACTGAGAGAGAGAGAGAGAGAGAGAGAGAGAGAGAGAGAGAGAGAGAGAGAGAGAGAGAGAGAGAGGAGTAGCTTTTTATGAAGGAAACCTGGAGAGCGTACACAAGGAGGTGGTGAGGGAAACAGGAATACGAGGGAAACTGTGATAAGTTCAGGGAAAAAAGGAAAAAGTAGCAGAGAGAGAGAGAGAGAGAGAGAGAGAATGATAAATCCAATGACACTAAAGAAAATACAAATGAAGATACTTTTATCCTCCTCCTCCTCCTCCTCCTCCTCCTCCTCCTCCTCCTCCTCCTCCTCCCTTGTGTTGAATTAATGTAAAATCGATCTTGTAATGTTGTTCAGACACGTGGCAAACACTGCACCTCCCTTTCCTCTTTACTGTGTGTGTGTGTGTGTGTGTGTGTGTGTGTGTGTTGGTTTTTCAGGCCGTATTTTCTGTTCATCTGTTTGTCGTTCCATTAAGGTGAAAGTTTATTGGTGTCGTCATTCTTGAGTACTTGTTAACAATGGTAGACTCAACGACTCAGGGAGGATGAAATGAAAAGAGAAGTTGATTAAAAAAAGGGGAAGAAGAAGAAGAAGAAAAAAGAAGACAGTGAAAGAGAACTAGAAGAGCAGGAATAAGAACAAGGACTAGAACAAGAAGGAGAAAAGAAAAGAGAACAAGAAGAACAAGAAGAACAAGAACAAAAACAAGAAAGTAAAGAAAAAAACTAGAAAAACAAGAAAGAAAAGAAAAAAGACGATGGAAGTACATAAAAACAAAAAGAGACGAAGCATAAGAAAATAAAAATAATATAGAAAAAGAAGAACCATCACAAATAGAAATCTCGTTATGAAATTAATGAAAGGAATAACAAAACCTAAAAAAAAAGACTAAGAACACAATAACGACCCTAACTAGTCAACACACAGTAGTTACAGACACCAATTCACCTCCAAAACACGCACAACATTTAAAATCACTAATGGAACACTTTGAAATCAACACAGGTTACTTATTACGACCACAAATACTACTTTTTCTCCCTCTTCGTCCTCTGAATATTTTCCTTGCACGTCTAAATTGCTGTCTGGCCCTTAATTGCTCCCCTGAACCCTCACGCCCTTCACTCCCTCTCAGCCTCCGTCAAGGGCCAGCATAAGGACTTCCCCTTCCCCTCCTCCTCCTCCTCCTCCTCTTCCTCCTCCTCCTCTTCCTCCTCCTCATTAAGTCGTAGCAGTGTTTAGAAGATTTCCGATCGATATTTTCTTGAAAGCGAGTAATGAGAGAGTGATTAGTGTGTGTGTGTGTGTGTGTGTGTGTGTGTGTGTGTGTGTGTGTGTTCAGAGTCAGAAGGCTAATATGGTTACTTGATGACATTAACTTTAAAGTAGAGAAAGAAAAGAAAAGAAAAAAGTTGTTATATTTTAAGCCATTGATAAATTCACGTTCATGTTGTGTTTTATCTAATTCATCCTTTTCTCTTGCAGGTGCGTGTGTGTGTGTGTGTGTGTGTACGTGTGTGCGTGGCGGTGGGAGCAGCCATGTAAGTACCCATTTCCTAGTGGTTTAAGTGCAATTCTAAACTGTACGTGCTTTTTGCTTACTTTTTTTTTCCTATTATTGCAGAAACAGTCTTTTCCTCAATATCTAAATCTTCCCCCTCGAAGTAGGTGTGAAAATTTAGTCTCCTTAGCAACGCACAGTCCCTTGCCAAGCTTCTCACAAATACAGTAGTCTCCCCTTAATATTCTGAAGGCTCCAGTGTTCCCTCATCCAGCGCCCCGAAAATAACATAGTTTCACATTAACGTTTTCTTTCTTTACCCATCCGGTTCTATTCTCTCCCCTATTAAAAGGGTGACATTAGAATTCTACTCCATACATCATTTATAGAACTAAAACCCACGAAACTGCATGGCATTTCTAAAACACGCTGCGGAAAATAAGTGAAAATGTATATTAGTTCATCTGTGAGCGTTATGATACCAGAAGTGACATGGGAACCCAGCAAAAAAAAAAAAAAATGACAGAATTCCCGGCCAAATAACTCTCGAAGCAGCACAATATTTCCTTAAAACCTTACGCTGAAATGAAATAGAAAATGTAAATTCGTCCTTTCCTGAGCATTACAACATCCGAAGTGACATGTGAACAGTACAAAAAAGTTAAATAGATATGGAAGACCACAAAAAAAACGGGAAAAAAATGCATGATTATCGTAGTTTTAGCGAGGGAATGCGTAGAGACTCGCCCTTCTCTGCTGTTTCTGGAGTCACGCGAGGCAGGAACTGTGTTAAATTGAGGAGAAATTGAGGAGAAATCACAAGGGAACTAACACGATGAAGCTTTATAATAACACTGCTGCTTTGAGTTACGAGGCAGTGGTGTGGTGAGAGAGAGAGAGAGAGAGAGAGAGAGAGAGAGAGAGAGAGAGAGAGAGAGAGAGAGAGAGAGAGAGAGAGAGAGATTTTTTGCTCTAGATTCAGGTAATTTCATATATTTTACTCTGTTGGGCTCTTGCAGTAATAAAAAAAGTAGTAGTAGTAGTAGTAGTAGTAGTAGTAGTAGTAGTAGTAGTAGTAGTAGTATCTTCCTTTCATTCCTTTTTTTTTCCATCTTTCAATTTTCTTCTTTTTTTCCTTGCTGTCTTTCTTTTCTCCCCTTTATTTCACTTACTTATTCATATTTATCTACATATATTTTTCACAACCAAGTGCTCAAAAGGATACAACTTAAAAACATACAAGAGAAAATTTATACTGCGTCTGTGTGTGTGTGTGTGTGTGTGTGTGTGTGTGTGTGAAGTGTGTGTGTGTGTGTGTGTGTGAAGTAGTCGTACATTTGCGGTTCCATGAGTGGCCGTGCTGTGGTTGCGTGGCGTCAGTAGCAACGTGGACGTGTTACCTGACGCCTCCGGACGCTGAAGGAGGCGGTGACGGCGGCGGTGGTGGTTGCACTAGTGGTGGTGGTGGTGATGGTGGTGGTGTTGGTGGTGTTCTTTCCATTCTAAATCTTTTAAAATACAGAAGGTTAAGTCACGTGTGAGTGTCTGTTGGTACCTGCAACACCTTATACCTGGCAGTAATTAAAAGTTTTTCCTTAAGATCTCTGGGAATGGAGAACGAAAACGATAAGATAAAAAAAAGAAAATAAGATAAAACATCAGATAAAAACGAAGAAATAGATCGGAAAAAAGGAATACTAATAGATGGAATAAAATAATAAAGAAGGAAATAAACCATGAAGATTGAAAAGAAAGAAAAACAAGAAGGAAACTGGGAATGAAAAATGGAAAGAAAATAAAGAAAAATAGAATGATAAAAGAAAAAATGTGTGAATAAGAATAGAGGGAAGAGAGGGAAAAGATAAAGGGAGGAAAGAGGAAAGGACAAATAGAAAGGGAGGGGAGACGTGGAGAGGGAGAGAGAGAGAGTGTGCGGGAGAGAGGGAGAGTGGCGCCATCTATCGTTCAGTGTCGTGTGTGCAGATGTTGGGCCTAATTCACTCACTTGAGCCATTAATTTTGTAGAGAGAGAGAGAGAGAGAGAGAGAGAGAGAGAGAGAGAGAGAGAGAGAGAGAGAGAGAGAGAGAGAGATTATGGATGTTTTAACAGGAAAATAAAAAAAAAAAGCAAAATCCTCCCTCATCTTCCTCCTCCTCCTTCTCCTTCTCCTCTTCTTCCTCCTCCTCCTCCTACAAGATTTTAAACTCAACATTTTTTTCTTTTATTTTCGATTGTACGTTCCTTACTTAGAGGAGACACAAGGACTGCCGCGTGTAGACCTGATGGCTTCTTGCAGCTTCCCTTATTTTCTTATGCTCTTATTGCGTTAAATGTTCTTTTGAGCGCACAGAAAAGGCTTGCAGATAACAATTACCTCCCATCCGTTCATTTGTTATCCACCTGTCTCGGTATCTCCCTCAATTATCACATTTCCTTTCCCATTTATCGAATTAGCTCACTTCGTTTTCTAATTCTGCCCATTACCTTATTGGTGTTTACGTTAACTGCGTGTCTATTGAGAGAGGAGGAATGGAGGTGGGGAGGGGTAAGGTCCTCACTCCCCTTTACTTATCTCTCCTCAGGGACTTTGGGGTCAGGGAAGAGTGGCAAGCCCTTTGGTAATTTCTACGGTGCCTTGGTGCCTAAGATCCCCAGGGCGTGTCTCTTTTTCCCGCCCAGGTCGGTTCCTATCAGGGGTGTCTTCGATTCTGTAATGTTTTTGTTTTTTCTTCTGTATTTGTTGTTCCTTTGGTGGTGCTGGTGGTGGTGTTGGTGGTGGTAGTATTTGTAGTAGTAGTAATAGTAGTAGTTTGTTGGTGGTGATGATGGTGGTGGTGTTTTTTGTTGTAAAAGTAGTAGTAGTAGCAGCAGGAGTTAGTGGTGTTGGTAGTGCTGCAGTTGTCATGATAACAGTAGTAGTAATAGTAACAGTAGTAGTATTTATATTAGCAGAAGCAGTAGTAGTAACAGTAACAATATTGAGTGTGTGTGTGTGTGTGTGTGTGTGTGTGTGTGTGTGTGTGTCCGTAGATAAGGCAATAGGGGAGGCATTAATTTCCATTGGCGCTTTGTGATAAGGGGAGATAAGAGTGGGTTTTGTTAAGGGTCTGGGTGCCTTTCGATATTATTCCGTGGCTCCTCCATCGATTGTCTGTCATATCTGTTGTTTGTGTTCTCCTTGTGTCTCCCTCATCGACATTTATTATCAACCTCATCGTATTTTTTTTTTTTTTTTTTTTTTTTTTTATGTAGGAAGGATACTGGCCAAGGGCAACAAAAATCTAATAAAAAAAAATGCCCACTGAAATGCCAGTCCCTAAAAGGGTCAAAGCAGTGGTCAAAAATTGGTGGATAAGTGTCTTGAAACCTCCCTCTTGAAGGAATTCAAGTCATAGGAAGGTGGAAATACAGAAGCAGGCAAGGAGTTCCAGAGTTTACCAGAGAAAGGGATGAATGATTGAGAATACTGGTTAACTCTTGCGTTAGAGAGGTGGACAGAATAGGAGTGAGAGAAAGAAGAAAGTCTTGTGCAGCGAGGCCGCGGAAGGAGGGGAGGCATGCAGTTAGCAAGATCAGAAGAGCAGTTAGCATGAAAATAGCGGTAGAAGACAGCTAGAGATGCAACATTGCGGCGGTGAGAGAGAGGCTGAAGACAGTCAGTTAGAGGAGAGGAGTTGATGAGACGAAAAGCTTTTGATTCCACCCTGTCTAGAACAGCAGTATGAGTGGAACCCCCCCAGACATGTGAAGCATACTCCATACATGGACGGATAAGGCCCTTGTACAGAGTTAGCAGCTGGGGGGGGTGAGAAAAACTGGCGGAGACGTCTCAGAACACCTAACTTCATAGAAGCTGTTTTAGCTAGAGATGAGATGTGAAGTTTCCAGTTCAGATTATAAGTAAAGGACAGACCGAGGATGTTCAGTGTAGAAGAGGGGGACAGTTGAGTGTCATTGAAGAAGAGGGGATAGTTGTCTGGAAGATTGTGTCGAGTTGATAGATGGAGGAATTGAGTTTTTGAGGCATTGAACAATACCAAGTTTGCTCTGCCCCAATCAGAAATTTTAGAAAGATCAGAAGTCAGGCGTTCTGTGGCTTCCCTACGTGATATGTTTACCTCCTGAAGGGTTGGACGTCTATGAAAAGACGTGGAAAAGTGCAGGGTGGTATCATCAGCATAGGAGTGGATAGGACAAGAAGTTTGGTTTAGAAGATCATTAATGAATAATAAGAAGAGAGTGGGTGACAGGACAGAACCCTGAGGAACACCACTGTTAATAGATTTAGGAGAAGAACAGTGACCGTCTACCACAGCAGCAATAGAACGGTCAGAAAGGAAACTTGAGATGAAGTTACAGAGAGAAGGATAGAAACCGTAGGAGGGTAGTTTGGAAATCAAAGCTTTGTGCCAGACTCTATCAAAGGCTTTTGATATGTCCAAGGCAACAGCAAAAGTTTCACCAAAGTCTCTAAAAGAGGATGACCAAGACTCAGTAAGGAAAGCCAGAAGATCACCAGTAGAGCGGCCTTGACGGAACCCATACTGGCGATCAGATAGAAAGTTGTGAAGTGATAGATGTTTAAGAATCTTCCTGTTGAGGATAGATTCAAAAACTTTAGATAAGCAGGAAATTAAAGCAATAGGACGGTAGTTTGAGGGATTAGAGCGGTCACCCTTTTTAGGAACAGGTTGAATGTAGGCAAACTTCCAGCAAGAAGGAAAGGTAGATGTTGACAGACATAGCTGAAAGAGTTTGACTAGGCAAGGTGCAAGCACGGAGGCACAGTTTCGGAGAACAATAGGAGGGACCCCATCAGGTCCATAAGCCTTCTGAGGGTTTAGGCCAGCGAGGGCATGGAAAACATCATTATGAAGAATGTTAATACGAGGCATGAAGTAGTCAGAGGGTGGAGGAGAGGGAGGAACAAGCCCAGAATCGTCCAAGGTAGAGTTTTTAGCAAAGGTTTGAGCAAAGAGTTCAGCTTTAGAAATAGATGTGATAGCAGTGGTGCCATCTGGTTGAAGTAGAGGAGGGAAAGAAGAAGAAGCAAAGTTATTGGAGATATTTTTGGCTAGATGCCAGAAATCACGAGGGGAGTTAGATCTTGAAAGGTTTTGACATTTTCTGTTAATGAAGGAGTTTTTGGCTAGTTGGAGAACAGACTTGTTGTTGTTGTTGTTGTTGTTGTTGTTGTTGTGAATAAAATAGATGGGTTTCTCTTCTTTCACTCATTCTTTCATTATCTCTTCCTCGCCGTCTACAAGAAAGGAAGAAAGAAGAAAATTATGATGATGAGGAGGAGGAGGAAGAGAAAGAGGATGGTGGTGGTTGTAGTAGTAATAGTAGTAGTAGTAGTAGTAATAGTAATTAGAAGAGTAAGAAGCTGAAGAAGGAAACTGAAATAATAGAAGTAGAACATAAACAGAAAACACAAATAGGAGGAGGAGGAGGAGCAGGAGGAGGAGGAGGAGGAGGAGGAGGAGGAGGGAGGAGGAGGAGGAGGAGGAGAAGCACCTGTACCTCCATGATTTGTCGCCCTCCACCAGGTGTCGGAAATCGCTCATCTCCCCTTCTCTCCCAGCTCCCACTCTTCCCCCTCTCACTCCTCTCCTTCCCTCCCCAGCAGGTGTCTCTTCCTCCTCTTACCCCTTCCCAGATCCTCTTCTCCCTCCCCTCTCCCGTCTCCTCTCCTCGCCATTCAGCCTCCTTCACCGTCTTCGGCAGGAGTGATTTATCTCCAGAAAACACAGAGGAAGGGATTTTTTTTTTTCGTTTTCTATTCCCTTTTTCTTTTTTTGTGTGTGTTTCTCTTGTTAAAATTATTATCCATGGAGAAACGATAAATTTTGAGTTTTTTTTTTCGTTGGGATGAAAAACTAGTGATATTTTTTCTTTATCGATTGATTTATTTTCTTTATTTTTTTGGGTGGGTGTGTGTGAGAGAGAGAGAGAGAGAGAGAGAGAGAGAGAGAGAGAGAGAGAGAGAGAGAGAGAGAGAGAGAGAGAGAGAGAGAGAGAGAGAGAGAGAGAGAGAGAGAAAGGTGTTTTTTCTTTATTCTCACAGGATTTTTTTATATATTTTCAATTCTTTTTCTTTTTTTAGACTAATTTTTATCTTTATTCTCAATGCCTTGTTACTTCTCTCGCTTCTGATTGGTGGACATATATATTTCTTAGGTGGTGGTGATGGTGGTTGTGGTTGTGGTTATAGTGGTGGTGGTTTCTGTAGTTTCGAAATTAATGTTGGTGGTGGTGGTGGTGGTGGTGGTGGTGGTTGATGTTATCCCAGACCAGCGGAGGAACCTTTAGAAAATATATTTAGTCTTATCAGTCACTTTATCATGAGGCGGCACGAGCTTCCTCCCCTCACTGCCTTCCCTCGCCCAGACACACAGAGAGAGAGAGAGAGAGAGAGAGAGAGAGAGAGAGAGAGAGAGAGAGAGAGAGAGAGAGAGAGAGAGAGAGAGAGAGAGAGAGAGAGAAAACCTAGTAAAACTCATTATTTAATATTTTGAATTTACTCGTCAAATCTTTCTTCTTAAAACACAGTACAATTTTCTCCCAGCCTTATAAGTAAAGTGTATTAATATATATCACTTTATTTCCCTGCTAATGACACCCATCCACTTCATCTAAGCAACATTAGTCAGTGCACGGAGGCAGAACAAGACAACAACCACCAGAACACACAACTTAGGTAATGCCACAAACAAGACATGTACCGTTTACTGCAATAACACCTTAAATATCGCACCGTAAACTGGAACCGCCGTGGTACAGTGGAACAGCGCGCGCTTTGGGGTTTTCAGCCTCACGGGGTCGAATCCTGGACGAGAGAAGTTCCCAAATCTAAAACAAAGAAAACCGGACGTAAAACCGAATAATAGTTATCGTATCATAAACCGTACCCAGACACAGACCTCCCTTGCTTCAACTCTAACTCATCAGTCTTATAAGCGTCACCTTCTCAGGGCTCGTGGCGGGGCGTCTATCCTTCATTAGTATTATAATCACTCACATTACCATAACACGTGCTCATGCTGAAGGAAAAAACAACTCTTTGGAATATTAATCAGCCTTCTCGAGACGCCTTCAGAGAGAGAGAGAGAGAGAGAGAGAGGGTAGGGAAGTTCAGAAGATGTGCAAACACTCGACACAAATCCTTGGGAAAGTGACCATCTTTTCCTCTTGTTCATTACGACCCCATGAACTGACGCTGTTGGAGGAGGGTGAGGAGGGTGAGGAGGAGGAGGAGGAGGAGGAAGAGAAGGGAGAGGGAAGGTGTGAGTGGAAGGGAGAAAAAGGAAGACTAGAGGATATTCCGTTTACAGTTTACGAAAAAAAAAAGGAGGAAAAAAAAAACAGGAAAAATAGCTAGAGAAAGAGAGAGAGAGAGAGAGAGAGAGAGAGAGAGAGAGAGAGAGAGAGAGAATCACAATACCTAATCTCTTCCTAAGGGCCAAAAGCATCCCAGTCGCACCCTCCCCGTCCATTCAAGCCCTGAAGGGTGACACAGATGAACAAATACTCAGGATTATCGACGATCAATACAATTACTTCTGCCTGACCTCGTGACGTCACTAGAGAGAGAGAGAGAGAGAGAGAGAGAGAGAGAGAGAGAGAGAGAGAGAGAGAGAGAGAGAGAGAGAGAGAGTGATTAATTTGGCGCCAAGGTGAAGCTCTACCTAAAGAGGGGTCTCTCTCTCTCTCTCTCTCTCTCTCTCTCTCTCTCTCTCTCTCTCTCTCTCTACGGTTCTAGTGGCAGATTAACAACATTTCTACATTTTAAACAGGGAATCCACTCTTGAGAACCCGCCTAATCACTTCTGTGGCCTTGAAAAAACAGACGAGGTGAAAGAGCAAAGAGTCTCTGAATAAGGGAACACCGGCAGGAGGGGCGGGCCAGTACAGGTTATATGAGGCCTCAGACGGGCAACCTTTCCGTGTTACTCTCTTCGTAATGTGATTTGTCTCCAGCTTCACCATTTGACCCGGCGGTGTTGTCAGGTGAAGCAGGGAAAGGAGGAGAGAGAGAGAGAGAGAGAGAGAGAGAGAGAGAGAGAGAGAGAGAGAGAGAGAGAGAGAGAGAGAGAGAGAGAGAGGGGGAAGGGTGTCTGAGGGGAAACGAGGGGAAAGTGAGGGTAGGAGGGTGAGAGAGAGAGAGAGAGAGAGAGAGAGAGAGAGAGAGAGAGAGAGAGAGAGAGAGAGAGAGAGAGAGAGAGAGAGAGAGATCCCTCTCTCTCTCTCTCTCTCTCTCTCTCTCTCTCTCTCTCTCTCTCTCTCTCTCTCTCTCTCTCTCTCTCTCTCTCTCTCTCTCTCTCTCTCTCTCTCTTCACAACATTCCTCTGTCATTCCTGTCTCTCTTACTTTCACCTCCTCGTTCTCCCTTATTCACTCTCCCTTCTTACTTGTCCTCACTAATTATCTCCCTCTACTCTCCTCTCCCTTACCATACTCCCCCTCTCTTTCTCTCTTTTTCTCCCTCCTTCCCTCCTTTTCTTCCTTTCTTATCATTTCTTACTATTTTTCTTATTATCATCTTCCATAACTTTCTATTCCATTGTCAGGCTCTCCTTTTCTTCTCTCTTTTTCCTCCGTCCTCTCTTCCTTTCCTTCTTAGCACTTATTAGCATTATCCCTCTTATTTTCTCCTTTACTCTCTCTCCATTCTCAATCTTTATCATTTCCTTTCCTCATATTCCCTTTCCCTCGATGAACGTAATTTTTCGCTTTTCTCTCCTATTATCTTTCTTAATCTTCTCTCCCTCTTCTCTATTTTCATTCCTTCCTTTCTTCCATTTCTTCCATTTCTTATTCCCTTCCTTAACTCCTCTTTCTGTTTTTTTTTTACTCCTTCCCTCCCTCCTTCCCTCTCCGAATGCACTTTGCCACGTCCCAGTGAACCCGACGGAGTTTTCTTGTGTCTCTCCAGTGTCTCTGTGTCTCTCTGTGTCTCGATACTCATCTGTCAGGGGAGAAACCACTGGGGAATTTGGCGGGAGGAAGGGAAGGGGCGGAGGAAAGACACGGAGGCAAAGGGGAGAAATGGAAGGAGGGCTATGGGGAGAGAAGCAGTGAAGGGATGGTGAAGGGGGGAGGTTAGTGGAGAGATGGAGAGAAGAACAGAGAGGAGAAGAGAAACTATAGTAAAATTTGCGTCAAATTTTGAAAAAGAGAGAGGGAGAGGGAAATAAATACAAGAAATTATAGTAAAATGCATAAAAAAGGAAAATATAATGAGAGAGAGAGAGAGAGAGAGAGAGAGAGAGAGAGAGAGAGAGAGAGAGAGAGAGAGAGAGAGAGAGAGAGAGAGAGAGAGAGCATTGTACAGATCAATATTTTGTTTCTCTAAGGCGTCATTTTCTTTCATTTACCACTTGAGGGAGAGGAGAGTAAGGCCGGAAATAGAGAGAAATTAGGAAATGATGATGCAGGGAGGAGGAGGAGGAGGAGGAGGAGGAGGAAGAGGAGGAGGAGGAGGAGGAGGAGGAGGAGGAGGAGGAGGAGATAGAGATGATGATGATGATGCTGCAGGGAAAAGATAAAGGAGACAGACCAGAAATAGGAAGAAAAGGAGAAGAAGAAGGAGGAGGAAGAAGAAGAGGAGGTACCTTGTGTAAATTTTCACTTCGTTCTTCTAATATAGATGACAGGAAGGAGGACAGGGACGAAGAGGAGCCAGAGGATTAGGAGGAGGAGTAGGAAGAGGAGGAGAGGAAGGGAGAGGAAGAGTTCACTGGAGGAAAAGTAGGCAAGATCTTTCCTGTTTCCTGCAGCAGCTGTCATTGTAATGCACTCGTGTCAGTAAGCAGGAAGAAAGCATCATATGTATGTATGTATGTATATTTGGAGACAATTATCCTTCAATTTTGGATAATCACCTTGATTTTTTTCTTCTGTTTTTCATGGCCTTATTCAAGTGCCCTTTATACAAAAATAAAATAAGTACGTACGTACGTATGTATGTATGTATGTATGTATGTATGTATGTAGCTGGTTCTGTACTCTTGCCATGACCTAACCTAACAGATCTTCTCTGCTACTGAGACGCCTTTGCAGACTGAACCGTGAGCTTTAAGAGATGAAAGAGGAAGAGGAAGAGGTTAATGAAACTCGCATTCTGAACAGCTAGCGGGCAGGGCAGGGCGGGGTGGGGCGGTGATGGGGCAAGGCGGGGTCACAATGGCACCTGTAAATAAACCAGTCGGGGGTGGAGCGAGGTGCTGACTGCCTCCCCCTCCACGTTACGGAACCAAAACAAACCAGCGACCCAGTTTGCGCGCGCACCAGTGGGTCGGCGGCGGCCACGAGGGGAGCGAGCGAGTCAGGTCACGTGAGGTAAGGCGCGCCAGTGTAGTGGTCGCGCGCTGGCCGAAGTGGAGGGAGGTACAGTTGTGTTGCGAGGCTGCTGGAGTGAGAGGGAGTGGAGCTGTGAGAGGCCGTGATGCATCCTCCGTCTTGTTAGTGTAGAGTCGGGGTGTGTTTTCGTAAAGGGAAGGCGAAGAAAGGAAGGAAATATCGTGTGTGAAGAGAAACAACATGACTTTTGCGTGTTAGGTGAAATACACGCAGGAAAAGTACTTGAAAGGATGAATTTGTGCAGTGTGCGGTCAGTGCTCAACAAACAGTGGTGGAGTGCTGCGCTGCGGGGACAAGAGCGTCACTCGGGTAATATAAATGTAAATGTTGCACACGCGGACACCGACACAAACACGGGCGCACATAACCAAGGCGACCTCCACCCTGTGTGAAATTCCCGCCAAGTTGTGTGAGTGTGAGTGTGCGGTGGACGCGGTGGGGAGTGTGTCGCTGTGAGGTGCGTGTCAGACTCCCGCTGGTGAAGTGAAGGGAAGGCAAGGCACAGAAAAGCGTAAGGCACAGAAAATAGTAAGGGAAATTTTTTGTGTACCTTACGTAGACAAGATGAAGTGAAACAGTGACAGTGAAAAAGGTAAAAAAAGTAAAAAAAAAGGTTGCATTGCGTATGAAATGAAATAAACTGAGGGGAAGCAAATAAATAGAAAGCGATAGTGGAAATCTTTGAATACTTAACATAAACAAGATTAAATGTAACTGGTTTAGATGAAGAAGACAAAGCGAAGACAGATAACAAGACCTGATCATCCAATGGTGCTGTGATGCATTTTATAAGCAAAAAGGGAAGAGAGGGCGAGGCAGAACAGTGCAGTGAAGCATTTTATAGGTATAAAATAAGAAAGGGACTTGGTGACAGGACATAGAGCTGAGTGTTGAAAATCTTACACCATCTAAAAGCTTCGGTGTTTGAGTGAATCTCGTCTTAGCAGGAATAGAATAATCGCTTAGGTTTTTCAGCTCGTCTTAGCAGGAATAGCGTGGAAGGAGAGGCATGGTGGCAGGATAATCAAGTGTTGAGAACCCTACACCATCTTAGGTCTCCAGTGTTGGGTGAATAGAATAATTGCTTAGGTTTTTACAGCGGAGCAAAACCCAGAGTGAAGTCATCCCGGGCAGTGATTACGAAGCAGGAACACACGGGGCCTTAACGAGCCTCCTCATCAGCCTGACAGCTTTATGAGGAAGAAATTATTATTACCATCGTCATTATTTTCTTTGCGGCGTTTTGTCCAGAAAGTGTAGAGCATAATTGTTCTGATTTTTTTATTTATTTTTTTTTTTCGTTTCCTTTTTGTGAAGGTTTGTGGTTTGTTGAGATCCACGAGAATAGGAGTGTGTGTGTGTGTGTGTGTGTGTGTGTGTGTGTGTGTGTGTGTGTGTGTGTGTGTGTGTGTGTGTGTGTGTGTGTGTGTGTGTGTGTGTGTGTGAATGCATGCGTGTTATGGTACAGTTTCCAGTGACGAACAGATAATCCTATTGACAAAATACTTCACTTCTTCTTTTCTCTTTTTCTCGTAAATACGCGAAATCTTTTTATGGGTTGGGCTGTTAGAGGATCAACACAGTGTTCGTGCGTAGCGGTGTTGTCGTGGCGTGAAGCTTGAGTTGGTTAGTATAGCTTGTGTTGCCTAAGGTTGTCCCTGAAGTTGTGTTGCGGTTGATGAGGGTCGTTTGTTAATTTGAATTTTGTGTTTACTTCAAGTTTGTGTTGGTCGTAAGGCATGCTCTCCCAGTGGTTTGTGTTGCGAGGGAATCATCTTTTTGTGCCTTGTGTTTGTGAGGATGTAGACTTCATGTATCTTGTGTTGCGAGAGATTATATTTACCCTGTGTTGCGAGGCTGTACACTTTACGAGTACGTACCTTTTGTTGCGAGAGAGTAGTTTCTTTATTTTGTGTTGCGAAAATGTGGTTTCTATGCTTCTTGTGTTGCGAGGGATCAGAATTCACATCCCTTGTATTGCGAGAAAATAGTCTGTATTGTACATCATGTGTTGCGACAGAATAGACTTTATGCACCTTGTGTTGAGAGAGAATAGTCCTTAAGAACACTGTATTACGAAGAAAACTCCATCTTGTACCTTATATTACAACAAGTCCCCCCAAAGACACCAACAAACAACACCAGCTCCTCCCAGTGTGTTGCGTGCCGACGGGATGAAGACGCAACACTGAGTGGCTCCCCGCGGGTGTGTTGATTGATGGCGCCGCTCCAGGTGTTTCCCGCGTCACCTGTGGCACCTGGGTATTGATTCAGGGGGCATTAGGGAAGGTGTTCGCCCTTCCGCTGACACCTCGTACATTACACTCATGTACACGCCCCCGGTCCCCTGCCTCCAGTGTGTTACAGGCGCCTATAACACTACAGGAAGAAATAGAGAGAGGGAGAGACAAACAAGAGGCGGGAGTCGGGGCTTTTAAAGTTGATGGGACGCGGAAGTCTCATAAAAAAAAGGGAAAAAAGATCAACGCAAATTGGTGGAAACTGGCATATCTCTCGCTTCTCTCCCTCCCTCCTTTTTTTTTTTATTTGTAATGTGGAGAAAGTTTTGCAGGAGTGGTGAGAGGAAGTCAGTCTAATAGGCACGTTTTGGGAGAGAACTGAAAGGTTTGATGTGAGAAACTCCTCTTGATTCTATTTTTGCTTGTGGGCTCAATTTTTTTTTTACGTTCCATCAATATGCTCTTTTTTTTTCTCTCTTTTTCTCGGTCGCGTGCGTTACGTGTGTTGGATTCCGGGATGCGAGTGAAGGAAGGGTGAAAAATGGGTGACGTTGCTGCTGTGGGTGAAGAGAGCAGTGGATGTGTGGCTAGGGAAGGGAGTGAGTGCTTGGGGGTGTCTGGGTGGTGATGGTGGTAGTAGTGGTGGTGGTGGTGGTGATGATGGTGGTGGTGGTGTCCTATCCATGGTTGCTAATCCTGCACAAAGGATTAGAGGAAAGGATTAAAGGATTAGGGTTGGTAAAGGATTAGTATCAAGTGTTTTCAGGCAAGGAAAGAGAAAAAAACAGTAATCCCAAACACACACACACACACACACACACACACACACACACACACACACACACACACACACACACACACTCACACACACAGGTACACGTTGAATAAAAGAAAAAATAGAGCTTTTGCATGTTTTCTTTCAATTTTTTTCCTCCCCAACCAAAAAGCACAGCAAGAGAAACAAAGGGAAATTTCATTCAGCATTTTACTCACATGCCTTTAGATGACGAAACGGGAGGAGGAGGAGGAGGAGGAGGAGGGGAGGGGGAGCAGGAGGAGGAGGAGGATGTCAGGGAGGGCAGGAAAAAGGAGAAAGGAGAAAAATCGAGAAGTGTTAGAGAGAGAGAGAGAGAGAGAGAGAGAGAGAGAGAGAGAGAGAGAGAGAGAGAGAGAGAGAGAGAGAGAGAGAGAGAGAGAGAGAGAGAGAGAGGAGAGAGAGAGAGAGAGAGAGAGAGAGGGCGAAGGACAACAGATCTCGTCACGGTGGATGGACGGACACTTGAGACGAGCTGGGATTGCAAACCTGGAGGAGGAGGAGGAGGAGGAGGAAAAGTACACGATGGGCGGTAACTGATAGGGAAGGTGAAGGGCAGTGAGGCATGGGAGGGAGGGAGGGAGTGGCGCTGGCAGAGAGAGATCAAAGGACACGAAGAACTGAGTCTGGCGTGTTTCTCCTGACGAAGGACCGGCAGCTGCAGGAGAGACACGCCCTTTGGAAGTAAAGTAAATCTGACAGCTACGTGTAAACCAGAGAGAGAGAGAGAGAGAGAGAGAGAGAGAGAGAGAGAGAGAGAGAGAGAGAGAGAGAGAGAGAGAGATTTTGACAACAACACGAAAATATCAAATACTTGAAAGACTCAACTCAACTTCCTAACATGAGAGAACCAGCGACCGTCCCTCCTTTCCTCTCTCTCTCTCCCTCTCTCTCTCTCTCTCTCTCTCTCTCTCTCTCTCTCTCTCTCTCTCAACGTAGACGCGCCTTCAAGATTTCCGGGTCGCTGGGTAAAAATTGGCTCCAGGGTGCACGCGAGAAGTGAGAGGGAGAGAGAGAAGGAAAGGGAGAGGGGGGTGACGGTCAGCTAGTGAGAGCCAGACATTGGTAAACATGAAGGAGTGACGGTGAGACTGAACTGAAGACGTACAGGGAAATGAGAGAGAGAGAGAGAGAGAGGGAGGGGGGGATGACAGACAGACAGATTAAGATGAAGAAGAGAGACTAGAGAGGGAAAAAGGAAAGAAGGAAGGAAGAATGGAAGGAGGGGACAAGAATAAGTAACGATGGGACAGGAAGGGAAGGGAAATAAATGTAGAAGGGAGAGAGAGTGCATGAGGGAGGGAAGGGGAGAGGAAACGGAGGGAAAGGAGGTTCACTACGCCGCAGGAGGGAAAGGGAGAGAGGAAGAGGCTGAAACATGGAGGAAAGGAGGGAAAAATGGGAGGAAACGAAGGGAAAGAGAGAGAGGAAGGGAGACAGAGGGACAGCAAGCAGAAATGGAGGGAAAGAGCGATGGAAAGGAGGGGAGGGGAGAGAGTGAGAGAGAGGGAGAGCGAGAGGGAGAGTCTGGATGGTAACTGCACTTAACTGAATAAACGAAACATGATTTAATTTCGGACCACTCTTTTTTTTCTCTGTCTCTCTCTCTCTCTCTCTCTCTCTCTCTCTCTCTCTCTCTCTCTCTCTCTCTCTCTCTCTCTCTCTCGTGAGTGACGCGGCCATGATGGGGTGCTGAGTGGTATTTATGACATTCAGCACACACACACACACACACACACACACACACACACACACCACACACACACACACACACACACACACACACACACACACACACACACACACACACACACACACACACACACACAGGTAAAGTTCCACCATTTTCAAGAGTCAATAAAGGTGATAAGAGTGTTTTCTGAGTTCAGTACAGGATGCAGACTAAGACACGAGGTTTTATTAGAAGAAATTGGAAGAAATATTGGCGAATGCATTAGAAAGAGCTCTTGAGAAAACTGGGGTCGCTAGGACTAAACTGATAAAACAGATTTTTGTCCAGCCATCAGTAGAGTAACAAAAACACCATTGGTAACCTTAATAACTTGCACTGCAGCCCGTTGGAAGATAGTGCGAAGTATGTTTTTCTCATTAATAAAGCAGAATCTTTGTTAAACTATCTCTGGAATAATGAAAACAACCTTGAAGACCCTCATGACGGCCATTACAGCTTGTTAGTAGCCGAGATAAGGCGCGGAAGCACTAGGAGTTTTTGAATATAACATACGATAAGGGAAGCTGTAACAATCCATCAGACTAACATGTGACACTCCTTGTATGAAAGATCCCCATCACCTTGTAATAAAGATCCCATCACTAACAATAACAACAATAACAACAGTACGCTTAGTGACGTAATGGAAGCAAAATTTATCACCATCACTATCATCAGCCCACTTTTAGGACGTGACAGGAACTAAACTTGTCACTCTCACTCTCACCATCAGTCCTGAGCTCCCAGTACGCTTAGTGACACTGGATGGACACCCTGACTCCCTTATTCATTGTCCTGTCGTTCCTGCGGCTCATTGGCGTGGCGAGGGGCGTGTGCGCGGCGTGCGGGACTGATGCGCCTCACGTTGGGACATTAATCAGGTTGGGGCCGCGCTTTTGATTGACGCGCCTCCCTCGTAACGCTGTTTGCACGGGACGAGTGGAGGCGATGGCCCGCGTACGGCAGCGAGTGGCGCTTGATGGCTGGATGGGCGGGCTGTACGGGCGGCAGAGGGAGAGACACTCGTGATTGGCTAGCCCGCCCAGGTAGAGTGCACAGGTGAACAGACCTTTGCCAGTATTAGTTTTACCTGACGGCGCTGACTCGCTGCGCTGTGACGGGGACACGAGGAGCTGGGGAGTGTTTGGGGGGAGGCAGGGGTGCTGGGGAGTGTGATTAGGGAACAGGTGGTCAGTTCAGGAGGTGTAGGTCGTGAGGGGTGAATGAAACACTGGGGACTTTTGTAACGGTGCCTATGAAATAGTGAGGAATTTTGTGCCTATATCTCTGAAACGACGGAAAATGAAATAATGAGTAATTTTGGAACGATGACCATGAAACGACGAAAAATTTTGCGGCGACTACTTCAAAAAATACTCAAAATTCTGCGACATAACTTAAAAAAAACCCGGAATTCTGTGACGGCACCTAAAAAAAGAGAGAAAAAAAGATGTGGGAACCAGACACTGTGACATACGGTTGACTTGTCTTGGAGAGGATTACAGAAGGGCGGGAGAGAGAGAGAGAGAGAGAGAGAGAGAGAGAGAGAGAGAGAGAGAGAGAGAGAGAGATGAGAGAGAGAGAGAGGAGGAAAAAAGAGAGATAGCGGACCAGACCACGAATCTGCTGATAGAGAGACAGAGACAGAGAGAGAGAGAGAGAGAGAGAGAGAGAGAGAGAGAGAGAGAGAGAGGAAGAGAGAGAGAGAGAGAGAGAGAGGTACTAAGAAGGTCCAAAGATCCGGATCGAGAGAGGAAATCTGTCTAAGGGCATCGATCCGGGTTTATGCAGCTCCTCTCCTAACCCTGGAACAATATTGCCTTGAGGGAAAGAGGGAGAGGGGAGAGAGAGAGGGAGAGGGAGAGGTGCATCTGGCGTCTGGGAATTGAAATGGATACCTGCGTCGCGCGTGGCAGGTTATTGGGGCGCGTGGTGACACCTGGCGGGGGCAAACGACAGGTGTTTACGGGGGTACTCTCAGGGATGGTGATAGGAAGGTACCAAAGGAAATGGCTGGGTCGTTTTTTTTTATATTTTTTTTTTTTTATTTATTTTTCTGAGAGGGATTTGATTGAGGTCCTTTGGTGGTGGTGGTGGTGGTGGTGGTGATGGTGTTCTTGTTCTTATTCTTCCTAGGCGCATAATTTACAGTCATTCAGTCATTCTTGTCCTTGTTCTTAGTCTTCTTCCTCTCCTCCTCCTCCCCTTCGCGAGTGACTGCGAAGAAATAGAATGAAACAGTGACGAAAATACAATTAAAGAGATAAACTAGAAGGTATGTGATAGACGACAAGAAAGAATCCAATATAGCAGTGTGTGTGTGTGTGTGTGTGTGTGTGTGAACTTGATCCAAATAGCGGTAGGGGAGAATTTAGCAAGTCTAGCAAGTTCCACGGGTTTCTATTTAATGACCGCGGCTCTTCTCTCTCTCTCCTGGCGGCGCCGCACCTTGTGACAGAAACCTAAGATCCTATTGTTGAAGTTGTCGCGGTCTTGTGAAACCTTCCTGTCCGGTTCTTATGTTAGTCAGCGCTTTATCTTATTTACCCATGTGGTGTTGGTTGTGTTTCTCTGTTACTTGTGATGCTGTTAGAGTTTTTATATAGATTTTCTTTAATGTAACCCTTTTTTTCTTTCTCTCTTAGATTTGGCTTTTTTTTGTGTGTTTTTTTTTTTCCTATACATTTCTAGCGTAATGTTTGTTTTTCCCTGATTTGCCTCAAGGTTTTTCTATTTTTTTACATAATACCCGTGTTTTTTCTCAGTCAGACGAGACACTGTGGTTAGTTTATGCTTAGGTTTGTCTTTTTTCATTATTTTTCCATCGTACATCTGTATTCGCCAATCAGCAACAGGGGCGGCGTGTCAAGGGCGCTTCGTTAGGGTTCCGTTCACGTGGAGCGCCGAGCGGGGCAGTGATGAACCCGTGGCCACCAGTGAGTTGCCTTTGCGCTCTGTTTGTATCGCTTTTTTTTTTTTTTTTTTTTATTTTGGAGCTTAACGATTTGCAAGTGAAATAGGAGGCGGCCTGAGGTGATCCCGTGCAGGGCCGGCCTAGTATGCAGATGAGGCGCGCTAATGTAAATGACTCGAGAACCAGCTGGCCAGTTTTGATGTTGTTTTAGTAACTCAGGCATAGACCAGGCAGGGTGTTCTTGTCAGTGTTCCTGCTGTAACGGACGCTGAAAATTCTTGACAACTGAGTAAAATGTTATGGATAGGATGAGATTAGCTCGTATTTATTCAACCTTTAGAGTCACTCGCGCTGAGGTTAAGCCATCGTGTCTTCTTAAGCATATCAGCTCTCAATGGACACTTAAACTCTTATCAGGTCTGTAGAATACACTTGATTAGGTGAGTGAGCTAGCAGGTTTTGAAATGCTCGTATTTAATCAATCTTTACAGCATCTCACGTTTAGTTCAGCCCAAGGTGTGTTTCTCTAAGTGCTCCTGCCCTCAGATGACGCCTAACAGTCCTATTAGGTACTTAGAATACTGTGGATTGGGTGAGCAGACTTTGAAATGCTCCTATTTAATCAACCTTTAGGATAGTCCGGCTTCTAATCCTCCTCCAGCATCGGCTTAGTGTGTCGGGGCCTCGTCTTGGTCTTGGGGGGAAGCAGGTGACCCTCCCTCATCGGTTATTCATGTAAGCTGGAGCCGCCGCGCATCTCGTTTTCTTTGGGGCAGCGGCGCCTTGAAAGCGAGGCCCGGAGTGTTGGCGATGGTTCCCTTATTGGATCTAGGGTTCCTCAATGCCCCTTTTCTTTATTATACTGAATCAAATGTTTCTGACAGAAGTGGATTAGGGAAGCTGTGAGGCGCGGAGGCTGAGGCGAGGCGATCTTGACGTGGAGAGTGTGTGAGTGTGCTGAAGTGTTTGTGTTGCGGCGGAGAGAGAGGGAGAGGAAGAGGCATGTGTCGTGCGCCTCGTGGACTTGTTAAGGAACTGCAACGCTGATGCTGGAAAACGAAGCTGAAGGAAAGAAACTGCCCAGAAAAGTCAAGAAAATTTATTAAGCTTGAAAATTTATGCTGCGTGAGGCTTTTGGTGCAAGAAGAGGCTGAGCCATGAGACGGCGAGGCAGTAAGGTGCCCCCAAGCCCCCAGAAGGCCATGCCCGGGGGCTGCCCACGCCTGCCCCTCATAGCCTTGGAGCAGCGCCTCACATCATGCCCCAGTGGATGATGTCACGGGTACATGCTGGATGGATACAGTGCGGCTGAGTGTTGAGTGGAATCAGTGACCGAGGAGCAGTGAACCAGGACCAGGTGAAGGCGCTGGGCGAGTGAGAGGGAGAGTGAGGGAGTGATCCGTGTGGGGAGTGGCTGAAGGCAGTGACGTAATGGGATGCGCGTCTCCAGCTCAAGGAGAGAAGAATGTATCGAGAGAGGAGTGTGGGCAGCAGGCTTCTGTGGACGGCACACACCCCGGGGCCCAAGACCAAGAAGGTGAGTCACTGGCTGCACCATTCACACCGACTTACACTAACACGCTAGACTAACACCCGTTTTCTTTCACCCTCGTACTTACCTAGTGTCATGCCTGACTTACCTGACCGTCTCCCTCTCAAAACCTCCACATGGCACTGACTTGACCACTGACTTCACCTTTCTCCTTCACCCTCGTGCTGTGTTGATAAGTGCAAGACCCGACTCCCTCCCCTTCCAGGACTCTACATAAGGTAAAGTTATGGCCACTGTCCTTCACTGTAATGCCCGGGGGCTGCTTCAAGGGCGAAGGGAAGAAGGGCTCTGGAGGTTCTGAAGGGAGTAGAGGGGCGGCTTGTCTGGTAAAACTTAACCTCTATTCCGTCAACAGATTTTGCGTTATTTTGCTCCGAAGTTCATTTTATATTCCTACCATCCTGGCTTCTGTAGGTGTGAGGGGCGGGGGTCAGGGGGTGGTCAGGGGAGGTTACCAGCTGTATGGAAGGTAAGGGACAAGGGATGCCTTCTAGGGTAATTTGGAGGGACAGTAGACGGAGTGGTGGTCATTACAGCTACAGTATCTTCAAAAGGGGTCGCTGGTCCCCCCTTCAACCTGCCCCCTGGAGACTCGCTGTTCCTTTTCCTGGCTTCCTCTTTCCAATTTTCCTCCAGCTTTCTTCCTCTCTCTACCTCTCCTTCCTCTTTTTCCTCCCTTCCTCTCCTTGCCTCTATTTATACTCATTCCTTAAAATCGTTGATATATTTTACCTCATTCTCTTTGTCTTACTGTTTCAAAACGTTATATTTCTACTTTTCCATACTGAACATTGCTTTATTCATCAGCGCACGTGGTGGTGAGGTCAGGGAAGAGGAGAGGAGAGGATGTGATAGAAGAGGAAGTGATGAGGAGTAGAATGGTGATGAAGGAGAGATGTAATGGAGGAGAAGGGGATGTGATGAGTAGAATGGTGATGAAGGAGAAGAGAAGATGTGATGAGGAGGAGAAAATGTGATAGAGAGAGAAGGGGATGTGATAGAGAGAAGAGAATGTGATGAATATAGAGATGATGAATCCTAATAAATGATAGAAAATGAAAATATAGAATCTCATCACCATCACCACCTCCACGCAGCAGACCCATACATTACCTACCCCACCATCAACCCCCATTCCCCCCAGCCAAAAGTGCGTCGCGGGAGCCTCACCACGCGCCTCCCCCACAAAAATGTTGGTTCCAAATATTCACGCTCCATAAATCTAACGAGGCTGTTACATATTTTGCGTTTGAATTGAGCGTGGCGGTGATGGTAGTGGTGGTGGTGGTGGTGGTGGTGGTGTTAGGGACATAGGGAGAGGGAAGGGTGTGTTAGGGGGGGTGAGATTGGGGGAAAGGGAAGGGGGGATAGTGATAGCCATGTAGGAACAAGCAGAAAAACAGTTTTATGTGTAATTTCAAGCAACATTGGTTATATATATTCTCGTGCACGCCTCACTGTTTCGTTCTGTCAAGTTAACGTGAATGGAGATTACTTTTGTTACCCTTGAAATTGATAATGTTTTCTTTTTTTTGTTCGTTTTCTATTCAGTGTTTATTTATTTATTTATTTATTTTTTGGGTGTTTTGGTTTTGTTTGGTTAATTTGGTGATGTTTGTAGGTTGAAGGTCGACAGTGTATGTTTGTATTTGTGTTGTGATTAACCTTATTTGTTTGTGAATTGTTATTTTTATGTGTGTGTGTGTGTGTGTGTGTGTGTGTGTGTGTGTGTGTGTGTTTCATTTACTTCTTTTTATGCTTTTATCTCTTGTTTTTTCTGTTTATTTTTTAATTTTTTTATTGCTGTATTGTAACCTAATTAATACCGCTTTTTCATTATTTTTATGTAAGCCCGCGATAATTAAATCACGTCACATTTCACGGCAGACTACAGTATTTTTTTATATATATTTTTCATAGTCCATTTTTTTTTCTTTTTCATGCATATAAATCTATTACTGATATATCTCTCTCTCTCTCTCTCTCTCTCTCTCTCTCTCTCTCTCTCTCTCTCTCTCTCTCTCTCTCTCTCTCTCTCTCTCTCTCTCTCTCTCTCTCTCTCTCTCTCTCTCTCTCTCTCTCTCTCTCTCTCTCTCTCTCTCTCTCTTTCAACATGCCACGGTTACAAAAGATAAATTCAGATTGTGGAGAAAAGAAAAGAATTAAAATAAAAATAAAGTAGAGGAAAGAGATGCTGATAAAAACACTATTTCCATAATGGTGTTTTTCCTCCGTTTTGGGCGCGATGGGGAGAGAATTCCTCCATTTCCTCCATCTCAACCAGCAACAGGTCCCTTCCTTCCTCTTTTTTCCCTCCATTCCTCTCTCCTCCTCATGTTTTGTCCCTCTTCGTCCTTCTTTTTTTCTTTTCTCTTTCCTTATCATCATTACGGTACAGAAATAGGGGGAAGAGAGGGAAATATTGTGATAGGAAGTAGTAGTAGTAGTAGTAATAGTAGTAGTAGTAGTAGCAGTGTAGTAGTAGTAGTAGATATATCAATGAGTAGATAATAGTAAAAATAACTATACTACTACTACTACTACTACTACTACTACTACTACTACTACTACTACTACTACTACTACTACTACTACTACTACTAAAAATCATAAAAAACAATCACACAAAAAAACAAATAGCATTACAGAAGACAAACAATGATACGGGCAGAAAGAATAGGAGGAGGAGGAGGAGGAGGAGGAGGAGGAGGAGGAAGAGGCAGGTGTGGTCACGGGGCCTTATTGTAGTGCGGGGAGGGGGTCACCTTACCTGGCCAGGGTGTGTCTTTGTTGATGGGCAGAGGAGTCACTCGATAGTAGCGCAGGATGGCTAATTGAGTGGTGGGCAGGTGATGCTGGTCGGTCACACCTGCGTGGGGGAGAGAGAGAGAGAGAGAGAGAGAGAGAGAGAGGAGAGAGAGGAGAGAGAGAGAGAGAGAGAGAGAGGAGAGAGAGAGAGAGGAGAGAGAGAGAGAGGAGAGAGGAGAGAGAGAGAGAGAGAGAGAATAGGACGGGATAGGGAATGAGAGGGAAATGGAGACAAGGGAAGAGAGGTGATAAAATGAGACACAGATAACAGTAGGGATTAGGAATGAGAGGGAAAGGAAGGAGAGACAGAAAAAATGAGGTGAGAAATAGAGAGAATAATAGGGAAGAGGGAATGAGAGGAAAGAGAAGAGACACGAGAAGGTAAGTTTAGATTGGAGAAGATAAAAAGAACGATAGGGACAGAGAAGAGGTGGCATAGGGAAAAAAAATATACGAGGGAGAAAAGAAAACGGAAATAACAGAGAAAAACAAAACAAAACACGGCAAACCTAAAAAAAAAAAACAAAAACATGATGAAGAAAGAAAGAAATCATTAAAATAAATCTCCAAAAAATGCTTATTAATCTTACTTACCTTATTTCCTATATGAATTTATCTCTGTATCCATTCCCGTATTTACCAGCAGATAGAACGTCGACTTTTAAAAGATGAAGAACCTCGACTTAATTAGATAACACGTGATCTTAGACTCATTAAGGGAAGTGGCTTGAGGGAAACCTGAGTATTTAATAGACTCAAGCATCCTCCCTCCTCCTCCTCCCTCCTCTTCTTCCTCCTCCTCCTCCTCCTCCTCTTCCCGACAGGTCATTTCTTTAGGATTATTGATTAAATTCTCGCCCTTTACGTTTGATTGGCTGATGATTGGAGCAGCTTAGAGAGAGAGAGAGAGAGAGAGAGAGAGAGAGAGAGAGAGAGAGAGAGAGAGAGAGAGAGAGAGAGAGAGAGAGAGAGAGAGAGAGAGGCGAGGTTAGTCATGGGGTTGTATTGCTGTCAGGTTAAGGCGGGACTCTCTGCACCCCCCCCCCCCCTGCCGCCCCCCCTCACGCTGTGTAGTATATCTCTTTATTTCCTTCCTTCCTTCCTTCCTTCCTTCCTTTCTTCGTTTCTTGTGTCACGTCTTTCCTGTTTTCCATTTACTTCTCTTTTCATTCCGTCAGTCTTATCTCTCTCTCTCTTTCTCTCTTTCTTGTTCCTGCTTTTCTTAATCTTTATCATCTTATTCCATGTATTTCTCTCTTGTCTCCTCCTCTCCTCATCTCCTATCAATCTTTCTCTTACCTCATCTTCTTCCATTATTTTCTCTCCTTTTTTCTCTTCCCTTCATCTTCACCACCTTATTCATCCATTTCTCTCATCTAGTCTTCTCTCCTCATCTGTTACTAATCCCTTCATCCCTCCTGTCTCATCTTCTCTCCTTGTCGTGGAAGAGGTAGCAGGGGAGGAGAGCCTTATTCTGTATCTATCTTTTTCTTCCACATGTAGTTTCACTAGTTGGAGTAAATAGTTAAAAATTGTTAGATTTTTTGTTATTTTCATGTATTTTTTTTTCTATATTTATTTCTCCTTCGTTCCTTCCTCTGCCCCTTCGTCAGGTGTTGTAGTTACAGGAGTCGCCAGCAGTAGCATTCCCTGCTGTCGTTTTGTTTAAGTCTTCTCCTTTTCTATCTCTCATTCACCCTTCCATCTGTCCCTCCTTCTCTCTATTGCTGTCTCTCCTTTACCCCTCCTTCTGCCCCTC
>NC_087186.1:10589407-10606907 GCF_035594125.1 Scylla paramamosain | reverse complement strand
CAGGGCGTGTCCGAGGAGTGGTGGGCGTGAATCGTGGCCAGGGCGTGCAGGGCGAGGCCAACGAGAGTCAGGGCAGGGTAGGAGACTCAACATTCCTGCCACGCCTCCATTAGTCCAGCCAGTGATCGATTCGCCCCCAGGGAACTGTCTTGTTTTGCGAGGAACGGCGACTGGAGGACTAGGTGGTGGTGGTGGTGGTGGTGGTGGTGGTGGTGGTCCTTCCTTCTTCTCTGCCTACGAATCACCCACTTTGTCCGTCTGTCTGTCTGTCTTGATTGTGTTTTATCCCTTAAGTTTGATTCTTTTCAGTTTTTCTCTTCCTCCGTTTTGCTAGTATTGAATTTTACTTAGTTTGGTTCTGTTATTGTTTTCTCCTTATTACTCGTACCTCTTCCTTTAACTGGAGAGGAGGTGAAGGGGGGGACTGCCATAAAGGGAAGAAGAAAAAAAAAGAGTAAGGTAAAGAAGAAGTGGATGATTATGATGATAAAAAATAAGATAATGAGAAGATGAAATAAAATACAACGAAAAAAAAAGTAAAACAAAAAAGAAAAATCTAAAAAGGATGTAGAAAAAAATATGAAGGAAGAAATAGGAAATGGAAGAGGAGGAGAAGGAAAAGGAGGAGGAGGAGGAGGAGGAGGAGGAGGAAGAGGAGGAGGAGGAGGAGGCATTATGGAAGTAGGTGGTGAGTATTGACGATACCAGTCATTGTGTGGCGGCATTGTGGCCGTGAGAGTCGCCCCTGCTGCCAGAGAGAGAGAGAGAGAGAGAGAGAGAGAGAGAGAGAGAGAGACAGACAGACAAGCAGTTTCAATACATTTCTACATTCGAGACAAGAAAAATCAACTCAATTTGATGTTTAATATTTTTCTGTTTCATTTTAATCTACTTTTTTATTCTTTTTTTTCTTTTTCTTGTTTGATAGGCAGTGTTTGTGTTTGTTTGTTTTTTTTTTTTTTTTTGGCTTTCTGGCGCGTTACCTGTCTTACTCCATCACTCTCCATCACTTGCCTTCCCCTCCCTCACCTGTGCTCCTCCTCTTCCTCCTCTTCTTTTTTCTCTTCTCTCTCTTTCTCCATCTATCTCTCTTCGTTTTGATTTCTCGTATTTTTAAGCTTTTTGACCTTTAATATTCTCCTTCCTTCCTTCTTTTCTCATATTTTTCTTTCCTTCTCTCGTCTTTATTTTCCTCCTTCTTCTTCTCTTTCTTCTTCGACTTCCACTTCTTCCTTCCTTCTTGTTTTTCTTTTTTGTTTTTACCATTTGGTTTTTCCTTTTACAAGTTTTTTATCTTTGTTTTCTTCCCTTTTATTCCTCTTTTCCTTCCCACATCTTTCCTCTTTTTCCTCGTGTTTGTCTTCCTCCTTTCATCATTTTTATCTCTCTTTCTCATAATGTTCTTTTATCTTCCCCTCCATACACCTTTTGCCTTTATTTCTCCCTCTTTATAGCTCTTCTCATCTCTCTCCTTCTTCCTCCTTCCTCTTCTCTTTATCATTTCATTTATCTTCTCTCCTTTCTCCTTTCTGTCGTAATTCCTATATTCTCTCTCAATCTTTCCCTCTTTATATCTTTACTTTTATTTTCATCCTTATAACTCTCTCTCTCACACACTCTCTCTCTCTCTTTCGCCATTATATTCTGTTCTTCCCTCTCCATCACATTCCCCCTCTCCATCATTAACCATCCAGGCACCATCAGCTCTCTCCCTCGCTTCATCACCACCACTGCCTCTCTTTATCTCTCCCACGCCTTACCTCACCTTCCTCTTCTCCCTCTCTTTACCATCTCCTGCTTCCCTTACGAGTATATTTCAATGTGTACCAGTTGCCTTTTCAATAGACTCAGTAATCTTAAGAATATAAGAAAGAATATTAAGATGAAGGCTGACTTGTAAAGATACGGGGCAGTTTCACCATCAAACACATTCTGTACTACTAGAATGTGAGGAAAATAAATTAAAAACTCATAAATTCCCTTGTTTTTCATTAGGACTTCACTTAATTTGTTCTCATCATCTTGCGCCTCACTGATTCCGCATTCCCAGAGCATCTAATGGAAAATTTTGCAGTAGTTTCCTTATTTTCCTTCCTTATTTCCCCCTTCCTTGTCTGCCTCCTTGAAGAATATTACCAAATTATGCCTTTCTCATTTTCCTAATTGAATCGAAGCGGTGCGGTGTTTACGACTAACGGAGCGGAGGGGAGGGGCATGAGGGAGCTATAAAATAATACGCCACATGGTTGACTGTCCCTGGATGGCCCTTCGTAAACTGACCCTTGCTGACGGACGCTTCTAAGTCCTCCCTCCTTCCTCGTGGGCGGCGTGAGGTCTTCCCGCCAGGTATTCATATATTGATTGATTTCAGGAATATTAGCGCCACACCTGAGCTAGGATGTGTCTCAGTTCCCCTCACTTTCTCTCTCTCTCCCTTCCCTTTCCCTCACATCTGCTCCCTTCCCCTCACTGCCATCGTCTCCTTCGCTCTCTCCCTTAACGAAGCTGTGGGAGAGAAAGAGAGAGAGATTATTTGTGCAGGATGAAAGTGAGTAAACGAGTGAACGAGTGAGTGAATGAGTGAGTGAATGTATATAACGAAATACGAGAGAAACATTATCATTTGTCACTTTGTTGATGGATGCAGGTAAATGGAGAACCAGAGAGTGAACGAGTGAGTGAATGAGTGGGTGAGTGAGTGAGTGAGTGTGGGAGCGAGTGGTACAGATTGCGGCGGTGTGCGCGCGGCAGAGAGGACTTCTGAAGGGAAAAACTCCACATCCTTCATCTCATATCCTGACGAATTAGTGTTGGGAAAGAGAAATGATGTTGCTTCCGACCTCCACCAGCAGCACAGGTCCTTTGAAGTTCCCTCTCCCTCCCTCTCTCTCCCCTCTTCCTTTTCCGTCCATCGCTACCCTTCGTCAATTTTCGATGGAAATACTTTGATATTGAAAGTGAGTTAAAGAATACAGAAAGAGTGTCTATTACTGCCGATCAAACAAGTGTTGGGGTGAGGCGAGGGAGAGAGGAGAGGGAGAAAGAGGGAGAGGAGAGAAAGAGAGGAAAAGAAGGAAGAGAATGAGAAAAGAAGGGAGTTAGGCGTTTAAGGAGAAGGAGAAGGAGGAAGAAGAGGAGGAGGAGCGAAGAGAGGGGAGGTGTGTGTGTGTGTGTGTGTGTGTGTGTGTGTGTGTGTGTGTGTGTGTGTGTGTGTGTGTGTGTGTGTGTGTGTGTGTGTGTGTGTGTGTGTACGAATGACACCTACGTTCACTAATCTACGCAAACGCACATACATATCCACACATACCCTCATTAACACCTGCATTCTATCTCATTAACACCTGTCTACCTACCTCATTAATTACTTTACAGGTATACGTATTTTAACACCTGTATCTTCATTAACAACAGGTGCATCTATTTATACTCCAACCTTTTCCTTCTGTGACTGTATTTCAGCCTCTATTAAACATTCCCTCCCACTTCCTCCCCACCTGCCGGCCTTCACCTGTGTGCCGCGTTGCCTTGTTGCTGCTTACCTGTGCGAGGGAACGAATATTGCAGTGACGCGTCAGGCAAATATTGGTGCAGGTGTTCCCGGTCGTCATGTTCCCTGTTATTAGTTACTCGGATCTCGTTTTTTCTCTCCTTTTTTTTTTTTTTTTGGTGGGGAATATTTTTTTTTACTTTTTTTTTACTCGATTCTTTTTTTTTTTTACTTATATTTTATTGGATGTATTTTTTTATTTGTTTATTTATTCGTGATTTTTTTTTTTTGTTGAGTATTGATGTTGTTTGTTTGTTTATCTTTTGTTGTATAGATGTGTGTGTTTTTTTATTTAATTATTTTCTCTGTTTTGTTTTTATTATCATTTTTATTGTTCCGTTTTCTGTTAGTAATTGTGTTTGAGCTGTATCGACACACACACACACACACACACACACACAGAGAGAGAGAGAGAGAGAGAGAGAGAGAGAGAGAGAGAGAGAGAGAGAGAGAGAGAGAGAGAGAGAGAGAGAGAGAGAGGCATCGTCTAATACTCTTGTTAATTTTGGCAGCGGATCAGCGTCTGTAGGCGGAAATTACGTCACAATAGAACATAATTACGAGGAGGAGGAGGAGGAGGAGGAGGAGGAGGAGGAGGAGGAGGAGGAGGAGGAGGAGGAGGAGGAGGAGGAGGAGGAGGAGGAGGAGATTGGAGGCTTGTGCTCTAAATTGAAGTGCCTGTGTTGTGTATCACTAAATTACACACACACACACACACACACACACACACACACACACGTAATATACACAAAAAAAATACCGAATATATTTAAACGTGCATGCTGTGAAGGAAATTTTTTATCAGGAAATATGAGCGGGGGAAAAAAAAAGTAGTGGGGAAAGAAATTGAAAACAAAAAGACAAACTTCATCTGGAAGGAAATCAGGAATGAATGAAATTGATGTTGCGTCTCGTGTGTGTGTGTGTGTGTGTGTGTGTGTGTGTGTGTGTGTGTGTGTGTGTGTGTGTGTGTGGAATCAAGATGAAGGAGAATACGGAAGTGGAGTAAGAGGAAGAAGAGGATTAAAAAGAAGGAGGAAAGGAGGAAGAGGACGAGGGGAATGATTAGATTAGGGAAGAGGAAGAAAGGAGGAGGAGGAGGAGGAGGATGAAGGAGAAGATAAATGTGTGTAGACAGTGAGAGAATAAATAAAAACGTGAGGAAAGATTCAAAAGGGAGAGGAACGAAAGGAGAGGAAAGAGAGGAAGCATATGAAGAAGAAGAGTGATTAGGAAAACAGAAGGAATACAAAGGAAAACAAAGGAAGACCAAATAACAGCAGGGAGGAAGGGAGAAGGGGAGGGAGGGACGGAGAAGGAAACTAGGGGTATCTTAATGAAGTGGAATACCAGTGGAGAGAAAATTCCCTCCACATTTTTCTCCTCCACAACCACCACCACCACCACCACCACCACCACTACCATAAATCTTCACTTCCTTTTTATCAATTCACTTGAAGATAATAGTGTGGAGTGATAATTTCAAGAGAGAGAGAGAGAGAGAGAGAGAGAGAGAGAGAGAGAGAGAGAGAGAGAGAGAGAGAGAGAGAGAGAGAGAGAGAGAGCTACTTAAATAGACAGACAGACAAATTAATAAATGAACTGATAGATAGAATGAAACTTTATATTTTGATAGGCCTTATTTTCTGGTAGACCTTCTCTTCACCCCTGTTTTGTTACCTCTTACGTAAAAAAATGATGAGTAAACAGATAGACAGACAAAACATAGAGAAATGGAAGAAGAAGAGAGAGGAAGGGAGGCAAGGGAAGAGAAGGGCGGTGCGGGGCGTGGCCTGGCAAAGCGCACCATGTCAGCATCAGCATTGAATTAATTCGACAAGTTACTGTCACCGCCATTATGTTGACGTGTCACGTAGGCCATAAAAAGGTGGCCCTCGGAGACCCAGCAGAAGGGAGCCAGAGGGAGCCAGAGGAAGCCAGAGGGAGCCGAGGGGGGCAGACGGAAGGAGGAGAGCGTTGACGGGAGGGAGGAGGGGAAATAACAAAGCGATAGAGAGGACAGAGGGTGAAGGGAAGAAATTGTAAGGAAAATGGAGTCACGGGAGAGGAAAGAACGAGGAAAGACGTGGAGGGGAAACTAAGAAGCCCCTCCTGCCGCGCCTTCCTCAGAGAGAGAGAGAGAGAGAGAGAGAGAGAGAGAGAGAGAGAGAGAGAGAGAGAGAGAGAGAGAGGTATGAACTAACTGGCTTAAATAAATGTGGAGGCTGGTGGAGTGGGAACAGTCTGGTGTATGAGAGGTGGAATAGATTACTGTCTTCTCAAAATGAACTGGTATCTTTAGTAGAGCATTTCAGTATAAATTTGTAACTAATTCTCTCTTACGTCCCCCCCAAAAAAAATAAAGGTGAAAGGAACATTCCCCACCTATGACAAGATTACCTGCTTAGAAACGTAGCTTATATACAAACAAAATATTAGTTAAGTGGATAGCTACTCTTACTTCCACCCTAGACACCATGTGCGAGTGGATGGGAGGAGCGAGGGGGCTTGTCAGTGGGTGGATGAGATGGGCTTAGTGGCTGGGAGAGGCAGTGAGAGTAGCGGGTGTTTGAGGCGGAGTAAGAGGGCGGGAAGGAGAGATCTTGAGCTGAGGAGAGGCTGTGGCGTGCTCTCCCAATGCGTGTTGTTTGTGATTTGCATAATTTCATCGCAGTACTTGGGAGTGAGAGACAGGAAGCCGCACCGCCCGCCCGCCCGCCTCCCGCCCTTTAAATGTTCAACTTATAATGGAGTCCAACTTTCCTGGGTATTTATATTAAGAGGAGGCGTGGCGACCTCTCTGCTCCTCACGCTGCTGAGGACAAGGGCGTGGCGGCAGTAGGACCCGTGTATGTTGAAGGAGGAGGAAGAGGAAGGTGAAAATGAGAAGGTGGATTAGATTAGTCTGTCCTTGTGTTTTGTATAGGAAGTGATTAAGAGTTTTACAGTAAATCATTGTCTCTTTTTATTTATTTTTTATTCCAGTAAGAAGGAAAAGAAGGATGAAAGGAAAGGGTTAAAATGAGAAGGGGAATGAAGATACTGTTTGTTCGATATATTTCTTACAACAAACATTTTCTCTCTCTCTCTCTCTCTCTCTCTCTCTCTCTCTCTCTCTCTCTCTCTCTCTCTCTCTCTCTCTCTCTCTCTCTCTCTCTCTCTCTCTCTCTCTCTCTCTCTCTTCTATACGGCAACACAAATCCTTCCCCAATTTGGGTTTTGGGTAAGTTTCTGGCCAATGATTGCAGTTTATCCTTCTCCATCAGTAGTCAAGCCGTGGTATTGCTCCTCCTCCTCCTCCTCCTCCTCCTCCTCCTCCTCCCCCTCCTCCTCCTCCTCCTCCTCCTCCTCCTCCTCCTCTTATTCTTACTTCTATTCCACTTCCTCCTCGCCATTGTCTTTTCCCTACCCTCTTTTTCTCCATTAGAGGTAATCCATGCTCTCTCTCTCTCTCTCTCTCTCTCTCTCTCTCTCTCTCTCTCTCTCTCTCTCTCTCTCTCTCTCTCTCTCTCTCTCTCTCTCTCTCTCTCTCTCTCTCTCTCTCTCTCTCTCTCTCTGTCTCTCAAAACCTATTCCTCCTTTCTCTATCCCTCCTTCACTCGTCCTTTCCTCCCCTACCTATCCCTCCGTTTCCCTCCTTCTCTCCCTCCTTCTCTCCCTCCTTCTCTCCCTCTAACCCTCTAACCCCAGGAATCCTCCAGGCCTACAGGATTTGTCTGTGGCAGCCTCGTGATAAACTATTGTGGTTCTCTCCTGTCTGGGTGTGTTAGTGGAGAAGGGGGGGTCTTGTTTGTTTGGGGGGAAGGGGGGTAAGATGTACAAGCTCTATTTTGCTTTTATTGTTATTAGTTATTAGTTGGTGGTGAGATTCCTTGTTTTGTTTTGTTCTGTGGGGTGTTCCGTGTCGTGTGGTGTGTTGTGTGGTGTCGTGTTTGTTTTGTTTGTTTGTTTGTTTGTTTTTCTGTTTTGTTCTGGTTTGTGTTTTTTTCTCATCCATTCAATTTTTCTTTATTTCATGCATGTCTCCTTCCGTCATTCATTTATCTATTATTTCTTTTATTTTTTTGCTCCATCCATCCATCCACTCTCCTTTCCTTCCTCCCTTCCTTCCTTCCCTTCTTCCTTCCAGCATTCTTCTTCCTCTCTTTTCTTTCCTTTCACTCCTTCTACCCTCATCTTCCTTCTTCTCCTGTCTCTCCCACTAATAAAGTAGAACAGTTACCTAAATAACCTTGTAAGGACCTCAGTGTCTGTTGCTGTTTGGTCTTCATTTGTATTCCTTTGTATTCCTCTTCTCCTCCTCATCATCATCACTACCAGGTAATCACAAGCGGGTTAATTAAATACCCAACACGTGTTCTTAGCCAGGTGAGTCTCAGTTGCACAGGTAAATCGACAGGGCGGTGAGGTGTGGTTTTAAATACAAGGATAGTAAATGTTTGGGTATTTAAACATTTGAGGACACTTAAATATGAGTTAGGTAAAAAATTTTGGAGTTTGTAATTATTAGTGAGTATTCAAGTGTCTTAGCAGAGAATAGGTACAAGAAAAAAAAACTGAGAAATGTAAATGAAAAATGGATTGTAAGATGAAAGAAGAGGAGGAATAAGAAGAGGAAAAAAAGAGAAAAGGAAAGGAGTAATAAGGGAAGGAAAGAAAAGGTAGAATAGAAAGGAAGGAAGAGAATTAGCTGAATGAAAGGGAAAGGAAAGGGGGTGGGATGAAAAGAGGGGAGGAAGAGGGGATGTAAAATTGAGAGGTCTGAGAGGAAGGAATAAGTGAGAAGGGAGAAGAGGAAGGGGGAGAGGGGAGGGAAGAGAGAGGCCTTGTATTGTCAATCCGTCACTAGCATCTCTACTCTCCCTTTCGCAATATTACTCTCCCTCTCTCACCTTCAGACCTCAAAACTCGAGAGAGAGAGAGAGAGAGAGAGAGAGAGAGAGAGAGAGAGAGAGAGAGAGAGAGAGAGAGAGAGAGAGAGAGAGAGAGAGAGAGAGAGAGAGAGAGAGAAAATAGGTGTATTCCTCCCCTATTTCTCCTCTTCCTCCCTCCCTCCCTCCTTCTCACCTCTCCCCTCTCCCTCTCCCTCTCCTCTTTCTCTCCCTCCCTCCTTCCCTCCCTCCTGAAGAGACACGAGCGATGACAAACGTGGATACTAAGTCTTGTCCGTGTACACAGCTCTCTCCCTCTCCCTCTCTCTCCCTCTCACTCTCACCTCTCCCTCACGACTCGTGCTTCTCTCTCTTCTCTCTCCCAAACACCACTCCTCTTTATTTTACGGCTTCTGTGCCTCGCTACAACCCGCGCCTCACTCGTATTGTTTGTCTTCGTGAATGAGAGAGAGAGAGAGAGAGAGAGAGGGCTTTCTGGTTTGTTTTGTATAGAAGTTGTTTTCGTCATTCAGGAAAGGACTGGGTCTTCTAATCACTTTGGGGTATCACAAGTGTTATTTTCAAAGGCCATATAGATGATTGGTTATATTCTAATAGGTGTTGTTTTTCCTATCGGTGATGCAGAACACTTATCTATGAAAAGATCAGTGATTTACTAGTCGTGTGAAATTTTTAAGGTACCGTGGGAACATTTACTATTTGAAAGTCAGTCGGAAAGCAGGTGCAATATTTGGGTACGGTTAGGTAGTGGCAGTCTGTGAGGTTGTTCTCTCTTTGGCAGACTTTTAAGAAATGTTATTAAATGGTCTTTTTTCCCTTTCTCTTATTTATTTATTTATTTTTTTATCTTTAGCCAGTGACCCTCTTGTACAAAAAGATAAATAAATAAGTAAATAAAAAGATACACCGCCTGTCTAGAAGATATTTAGGCTTTTGACTTCTTAAACCTCACTCTAAGACACCTCTTCATATTTGACCTCAGCATTGACCTCCCATCCCGGCCGTGTCCTGTTCCTTCACTCCTGGGACAAACACACCCACACCACCTCAGGGCGCGGCGTCCCCTTACCCTCTGCTTTCCCCTTACTTGGCCCCGTGTCCCCTCGGATGACGCGCGCTGTCCGTCCCCTCCATTCCCTCAGGCCGCTTCCCCTCGTACAAATTTGTCTGTCTCACTTATATCTGGTGTCTTCATTTGTCTGTCTGTCTGTTGGTAATGGCTGTGTGTGTGTGTGTGTGTGTGTGTGTGTGTGTGTGTGTGTGTGTGTGTGTGTGTGTGTGTGTGTGGTGGGGGGGGCTGGCATCACTTTCCTTATTGTTTATTTATATTTATTGCTTTATTTCTGTTGATGGTTTAGTTATTCATCTCGTTTTCTTTTCGTTTTCTTTCTTTTTTTTTTAAGGGGCGGCTCTTCCAACTTTGGGAATTGATTCGTGTTTTATGATTCAACTTTGGTGATTTTAATACATGAACACTTTTTCTTTTTTTCTTTTTTTAGTTGTTGTTGACTTTGGGACGGCGCAATTTGTTCCGCCCCCCCGTTTGTGTGTTTGTTTGTTTGCTTATCCTCCACATCAAAGAAAGTTAGTTGGTTAGATTTCTACAACTACATCTCTTTCTGTATTCAAGTCACTTCAAAAACCTTACACTTTCATAACTATACCACAAAACTCAAAATAAACTAAAAACATTTGATAACTTCCAAAAAACACTGGATATGTATTGCACAGGTAAGGATCGTAGCGACGTTCTGTGATCTGCATTCATCTAAGCACTTGAAAAATCGTTGCTGTCTTCATTTCTCTTCATCGCGTCATTGGGAGTCCTCTGTTCACTATTGTTATCATTCTGTCCTTTTGTTCCCGCCTCTCTCCTCTCCTCTCCTCTCTCGTCCGTCGCTCCGTTGTCACTTCAAGTCTGATATTCTTCCTATAGCTTCCCTTCATCTCTCTCTCCTTCATTACCTCCTCGCATCCTCCCTTTCCATCACCCTCCCTCCCCCTCTCCTCCTCTCCGTCACTCCTCCTCCTCCCTTCATTACTCTAGTTCTCCCTCCCTCTTTCCCGTTCTCTCCCTCCGTCTCCCATCTTTCTCCCTCCTGTAGCTCTTCTAGTCCTCTTCTCCCTCTCCAGGTCTTCTATATCTTGTCTTTTAGTCCTTCCTCCTCTCCATCTTCCTTCTTTTCCATCTTTAAGGCTTCTTCCTCTTTTTATCTTGTCCTACCTTCCTTCCAATCTTTCCTCTCTTGTTCTTTCCTCTTTCTCCTTTCCTAGCGATTTTCCTTCTCCTTCCCCTCAACCTTTCATTTTCTTCCCTCTCGACACCTCCTTATCCCCTCTCTCCTTCCTCTCTCCCTTTACCATCAACCTCTTCCCCATCTTTACCTTCCCTCTTGACGCTTCCGCAGCCTCTCCCTCTCCCTCTCTCCCCTCTTACCGCCCCCCAGAAGGCAGCGTGAAGGGACAAGCCTCCTGGTTCTCCCTAAATCTTGTTAGAGAAGCGGTGCCCCCTCCGTCAGCCTGGTCGATGCCCTGGCGCACCGTTTACTGATGGACCTTTCTTTCGAGGTGCCGCTTGTGTCTTTCATTAGCTCCTGGTGGTGGTGGTGGTGGTGGTGGTGGAGAGGGTGTGGAAAGGTGGTGGTGGTGGTGGTGGTGTGTCTGGGTTGTAGAGGTATGGGGGTCGTTTTCTCCTTGTTGTTGTTGTTGTTGTTGTTGTTGTTGTTGATACTCATATTGTTTTCTTCTTTCTCTTTTTCCTGTTCTTGTTCTCCTTTTTCTTCTTATTCTCCTCCTCCTCCTCCTCCTCCTCCCTGGTGTGTTCCCCCGAGACTCTTCCTCCGCAGTGGTGGTGTGTGGCGGCCCCTGGCTCACCTGGTTACTGGTGTGTGTGTGTGTGTGTGTGTGTGTGTGTGTGTGTGTGTGTGTGTGTGTGTTGCTACTTGTATGTAATTCTTTACGTTTTTGTTTGTTTATTTGTCTTTATTTACAACTTATCGTAACCCATCTGTTCTTTTTCCTCTCTCTAGCTTACCTTCCTTCTATCTCAATACCATCACCTTTCTTATTCCTACCCTTCCTTTCCCTTCCCTTATTTCCTTCACCTTCGCATCATCACCCATTCCTACACCATTCTAGGCTCAAAACTCTTAACCTTCGTAATTTTTTCCCCTTCCTTGACCTTCCCTTTATTTTCTCCATCCAGCGATAAGCCGAGAGATACACGGAAGCAATATAAGCCTATAATCGACTCCCTCTAAGTTACTTTCGCATTAAGTCGAGTCTCCTACGCCTGGCTCTTGAAACATCGCCTCTATTGCCTTTTTATTATGATCCAATTAAGGGGGTAACCAGTAGCCTCGGTTCCTCCCGCCCCTTAGAAGGCCTTTATGTGCATCAGGCGCCCATTAAGACCATCCTCCCTTATGCTGCACTATTCTGTACTATCCTGCCTATTGTTGTGCCGAGTATACATTGACTGTCTTCGTTTTCTTCTATACTATCTTGATTATTGTACTGTTGGGTGTCCGGTAATGTTCTCCGTTTTCTTTTGTTGTGGATTATTTCATACTTGTCGTTTTCTTTCGTTTTCTTGTTTTGTTTTGGTCGTGTGGTGTTTTCAGGGTGTTTGGTAATATTCAGTGTCTTTTTTTCTTTTGTTTTTTTTTCTGTTTTTGAGTATTCTGTGGTATTATTTGTGTCTTTATTTTATAGTAAGCTGTCTTGTATTGTTTTGTGTTATTCTGTGTTTCTTCTTTTGTTTTGTACTATGTTGTATCTTGTATCATTCTATCTTCTGCTCCTCACCTCATTTTACCCTAACTTATCTAACCTAACCTAGTTTAACCCACCCTAACCTTACCTAACCTAACCATACTTAACCTAACTTAACCCACCCTAACCTAACCTAACCTAACCAAACCTAACTTAACCCACCCCGACCTTATCTAACTTAACCTAACCTAACCAAACCTAACTTAACCTAACCTAACCTAACCTAACCTCACCTCACCTCACCTCACCTAACCTAACCTAACCTAACCTAACCTAACCAAACCTAACTTAACCCACCTTGGCCTTACCTAACTTAACCTAACCTAACCAAACCTAACTTAATCTAACCTCACCTAACCTAACCTCACTTTACCTAACCTGACCTGACCTGACCTAACCTTATCTCAACTTCACCTTCCACATCTTACACCTTACCTCAGCTCACCTTAGCCTGCCTCCCTCACCTGCCTCAGTACCTAATCACCTGGCCAAACAAATCGCAGGTAACCCTTTAGGCCTCGTCAACGCCAGGTAGGGTAACAGTGACCATTTGCACAGGTGGAGATAGGCACATTTTCTTCTCTCTTCTCTCCTTCCATCCTTTCCTCTTTCTCCCTGTCTTTTCTTCTCTTCCTTCTTGACTTTCCTTGTTAGTAAATTCTCTTGTATTTTTTTCATTCTCCTTCCTTTTCTTCTCTCTTTCACTTCGCTTTTCCATTTTTTTTATTTCATCCTATTTTTTTCTTCCTGACTGTTTCTTTTCTTCTTATCTCTCCTCTTTTCTATTTCTTCCTTTCCTTCTTTCTTTTCCTTCTTCACTGCTTTCCTTATTCTTTTTACTTTTAGTTTCTTCCTTTCCCACTCCTGTCTTCTTTTCCTTCCTTCTCCACTGTGTTCTCTTCCTTCTCTCTTTGCCTATTCTTATTACTCTATCTCTTTCTCCCTTTCCGTTTCCTCCTTAAATCTTCTCTTTCCATCTATCCCCGCTATTCTTTTCTTTTTCCCCTCTTCCTCTATTGCATCCCATCTCCCTTTCTTTATTCTATCTCCTTTTCTACCCTCCTTTATTTCCCTTCCGCATTTCCCCATTCTTCTCTCCCCCTTGTATGATTTCTTCCTTCTCTCTCTCATTTCCTCTCTCCCTCCCTCCCTCTCCCTCTCTCCCTCTTTCCCTCTCTCCCTTCACTCTTCTGGCCCTTTAGGGAAATTTTGTGGACGTGCTCTTTCGCCCTCTACGTGACATATTATCTTGGTTTCCTCCATATTTTCCCCTTCTTTTTTTTATCGTTGTTTCTTGTTTCTATTTCTTTCTGTGTCTGGTTGTTTATTTCATTTTTTGTTTTACTTTTTTGTTTTTATTTGTTTTTTTTTTCTAATTTTCTTGTTTTTTGTCTTTTCAGTATTTTCTTTTTACTTTTCGATTTTCTTTTTAGTTCATTTTCTTTCCTCTTCTGTGTATCGTCTTTTTTTTTTCTCCTTACATTTCCTCCTTTATAATTTTTTTATCTATTTCTTGTTTTTTCATTTTTTTTTTTCATTTCTGTCTCTGTAGCTACGTAATTTAATTGTTATATTTTCCCTTTATTCTTTAATTTCCTTTATTTCCTTTCCTGTATCTAGCTATATATTATTTTTTTTGTCCCTTATTTTTCCCTTGGCGGGGCATAACTGTTTCCCCTCCTGTATATTAATTATATTTTTTTCCCTCCTGAGACCAAGAACATTGATTTTCCCTTCACTTAACTTTCTTCCCAATTACAACTACGCATAGGCCAGTCGTAAATACAGGAGGAGGAGGAGGAGGAGGAGGAGGAGGAGGAGGAGGAGGAGGAAGAGGAGGAGGAGGAGGCCATCGATAAAGTAACCTCAAGTCAATACTTCATGAATACACAAGTGAAAGAGACGATGGTGTGGTGGTGGTGGTGGTGGTGGTGGTGGTGGTGGTGGGAGGGGGAAGTGTCACAGAAACTCGTGTCATTCTTCTTCTTGGGTCAGTGTGGGGAGAGTGATGGTGAGGGAGGGGACAGGGGAGAGGGAGGAGGGAAGGGGTAGGGTGAAGGAAATCAATTTGTCATGAATAGAATAAGTTGGTTACGAACAGAACAAAGTTATCTTAAAGAAATCATGGACAGGATAAATTTCATCACTAACGTAACAAAATTATCACGAACGTAACAAGTTTATCACCAACACGAGGAAAACAACACCTAAAAAACAGCAGAAGAACGTTATCGCAAAGCATTCACCACTAAAACGACAAATTCGTCACAAAAACCAGCAAATTTATCCCTCAACAATAAAATTTAACTGGGAGAGCAAAAATTTCACTTAAACAAAATATTTATCACTACCAGGACAAACAGAATAAATTTTACCATCAGGAGTTTACATTCATCACTAGAACAACAAATTCATCACAAAAGCCAGCAAATTTATCCTTTAATAGAGCAACATTTAACTGGGAGAGCAAAACTAAATAGATTTACCACTCCCAGGAGAAATTATCACCAAAAAACACCAAATTTACCTATAACAAAAAAATATTCACCTAAACATCAAATTTTCCACCAGCAAAATAAGTACAATTACACACACACAACACAGACATACACACACACAGACACACACACTCACACACACACACACACTCACACATCCCTTTTAATACCTAATGACACTCCCTAGTGGTACCAGATCCCCTTAGGCAGCAGTACGCCCATTCTTATCACCCTTCCCCTTACCTGCTTACCCTCACCTGGCCACCACCTGATTAATGCCCCAGGAAGTCCAGGAGAAGTTTGAGTGAGGAGGATCAGAGAGGTTAGGGTACTCCGTGTGGTTTGAGTGGTGGTGGTGGTGGTGGTTGTGGGAAGTTTGACTAGTGTATTAATTCAGTATTAGTTTGTTAATTAGGGATACAACGATACCTTAACGAGGGAGAAAGGGAGAAGGGAGAAATGTAGAAGAGGGTAATAGATGATAAAGTTTGGTGAGATTGTAAAGGGAGATAAAGAAAGATGGATATATGGAAGGAATGAGAGAGAGAGAGAGAGAGAGAGAGAGAGAGAGAGAGAGAGAGAGAGAGAGAGAGAGAGAGAGAGAGAGAGAGAGAGAGAGAGAGAGAGAGAGAGAGAGAGAGAGAGAGAGAGAGGTGTCTTGTAAAAAGTAATCAGTGAATGGCTTACCTAAGGAAGTTTGCTACACACACACACACACACACACACACACACACACACACACACACACACACACACGTTAAATACAAGCATACTTATCCTTCACTAGCTAACAAACATATCTTGAATTGTTAAGGCATCATAACGTATTGTATTTTATTTATTTATCTTTCTTAACAAGTCTAAGTTATCCTTTTCCTGTAACCTGACTTTTCCTTTACTTTTACAAACTTTTTCTCATCTCTTTTATTTTGCTTTTAGTTTTTCATCCCCCGTGGTCATGTTTCTTTCGTTTCCCCGGGTTTTCCCTTTTCTGATATTCGGAGAGGGTAGCTTTTTCCATTTTCCCTTCCTGTTTCCTCTTCCCTGGTGGTCACATTGTCCAGTCTTTCCCTTTTCCTTCTGCAGGATGAGTGGGACGTGTTTCTCTTTCCTGATATTCCTTGTCCACCTTTCCTTTCCTCGTACTGGGACTCCACACTGTCTGGGTCTTCTGTTTTCCATTCTTTTTCTTTTTTTTTCTTTTCTCAGTATTTTTATTTTTAAACAGGTATATTCCAATAATGTCCTCTTCTCTATATGGCTGTTGTGTTATTATTCTCCTTTCCCTGTTGCATTCTGGGCACTTATTTCCACCAATCAGCATAATTTTCACAGCTGCACATGTATTGCATTCCGGCTTGTTAACCAATCACCTACTTCGCATTCAGGCCGCGTTCCTTGTGTTCTCCCTCGCCTCTCCACCAATCACCAGCTGCCTTCTATTCGCTTTTAGCCAATCACATTCCCAGCTCGGGCGATTCCATCCTGGGTAGTGAGAGGGAGAGAAAAATCCATTACCCCGCCAGATTTCTTTAGGAGTTTGGGTTCCTGTAGCGTGTAGGAGATCCGTAAATGTAATTGAAGTCGTGTTGGAGGAGGAGGAGCAAGAGGGAGAGCCTTGGGGAGGGAGGGAAGGGGAGAGGGAGGAGAGAAACGATGGAAAATTAGGTTGGAAGGGGAAATAGTCTTGAGTCGAAGTAAGGATGGATTTTAGCTGTTTCAGGGAGGGAAGGTCTGCGGGAGGGAGTGTTTGAAGAGAGGCTGATGAAGGAGAAAGAGGAGTAATGGTAGTAGCAGGAGAGGGAGGAGAAGGAGGGAAGAGAAATGAACTATAACCGGCAATGCAAAGGAAAACGGAGGAGGAGGAAAGAAGAAGAGCAATAGGAGGATAAAGAATTAGAGATATATAGAGAGAAACGAGCTGTACAAGTGTAAAAGAAAACAAACGAAGTGAAGACAGGGAAAAGAGGAATAGGAGGAGGTAGTTAAGAAAGACAAAGAATGAAAAGTACTATAGGAATAAGTGGAAAGGAGAAAGTGGATTTAGAGTAAGAAGGAAGGAAGGAAGGAAAGAAAGAAGGAAGCGGAATTAAACTAACTACTGAGGGAAAAAAATGAGATAGATAGAAGGCCTAGAGAGAGAGAGAGAGAGAGAGAGAGAGAGAGAGAGAGAGAGAGAGAGAGAGAGAGAGAGAGAGAGAGAGAGAGAGAGAGAGAGAGAGAGAGAGAGAATAATACTGCAGGAATATTAAAATCTCCATTTCTCACTTTTTTTCTCGCTAGCTTTTCCTGTTGTCCTCTTTTTCCTCCATTCTGTCTCTTAACTCCTATCTTCCTTAACCTATTCATCCTTAGTTCCTTCATTTCTTCATTCATTTACTTAGTTTTCTATCTTATCCACCCTTCTCTCTCTCCTTCTTCTGTTGTCACCTCATTGAAACAACCAGTAAATTTTCCTTAAGTCTCTCCTCTATTTTCCCCCTCTATTCTCCTTAACCTCTCCCCTCAGTGCTTCGTAAGGCCACATCTTCGACCCATCAGCCTTCTTTTTTTCCTCTCAATTTTCCGTGTGATCGTTTCCCTATGCGATCGATGCCTTTTGTCGGAGGGAAATTTGCCATTGATGCCTAATTGACAGAGGCGCTGGTGGGGCCGTGACGTGGCCTCCCAGTGCTCCGGTAGACGCTGATAGACTGAAGGATGCGTGGAGGGAGCGAGGAATTGAGGGAGGGAGTCAGTTATGGTGGTGACTGGAGGAGGTAGGGAAAAAGTGAGGGGGTGGTGCTGTA
>NC_087186.1:10574407-10584407 GCF_035594125.1 Scylla paramamosain | reverse complement strand
GTTTCCCTGATGCGCTAACACGTTCTACTTCACAGGGATACGACCTAAATTTTTCCTCCTTACTCCGTGTACTGTACGTGGGGGAAGGGAAAGGAAAGAGAATGAGGACATACAGGAAGGGTTGCATTTGGTATGTTTCTTAGGTGCTGGGGAAAGAGAGGTAAATATCATAGAAAACGGATTAAAGGGAAAGAAGATGGTTTGGAATTAAATATAAGAGAATATGACGGAAAAAAATATAATAAATGGTAAGGGAAAAGGAAGGTAGACAGAAGGAAATAAGGGATAAGAGGAAGTGAAGAGGAGGGAAGGGAGGGGAGGAAAGATTGGGCGGAAATGGGAAGAAAATGAGTAAAGGTTAAGGAAGGAAGATGTAGGTAAGGAACAGGAGAATAAATAAAGGATAAGAGGAAGAAAGTGATGAAAGGGGAAGAAATAAAAAAAACAAAAAAAGGAAGAAAATGAATAAGAACCAATAAAAAAACGAAGAAGAAGAAGAAAAGGAAAAGGAAAAAGAAAAGGAGGGGATTTGGAGGAAAAGGCAGAAGATGAATAGGGCGTGAAGGGGAAGAGAGGGGCTGGAGACTCGGGGATAATGAACACACACATCCATATTCAAGGGATACCAACTTAGCTTCTTTGCATACGCGGCTGCCAAGTGTCAGAAAGTATTGGAGTGATCACCCGTTGATGGCCGATGAGGAATCTATATGCAAATTGATGACAAACCTTCGGCCGGAGGGTGCTGAGGGGAGGGGAGCAGCTGAGGGAGTGGTGGGAAGTGTTGGCAGTAGTGGCCATGTTAGTATTGGAAGTACAGAGGGGGTTGTGGATGTGGAGGAGGAGGAGGAGGAGGAGGAGGAGGAGGAGGAGGAGGAGGAGAAAAGAAGGGTCTATATATGTGGTGGTTGTCTGTAAGGAATAAGTAACAAGGTGGTAGTAGTAGTAGTAGTAGTAGTAGTAGTAGTAGTAGTAATTTGGGTGAGGTTAAGTTGAGGTGAAGTTATGTGAGGTTCAGTTCGGTTAGGTTAAGTTAGGTTAAAGAAGGAAAGCGAAGGAAGAAAAGAAGAAAACGAAGGAGGAGGACGAGGAGGAGGTGGAGGAAGAGGAGGAGAAAGAAGCAAAAAAACAAACCAAGAAACACAACAATGTAATCTCACTCCATTCACTTCCACATAAAGAAAGAAAAAGATAATAATAATCAGGCAGTTTTATCATGTAAGCCGAAATCACAAGTCCAGGTTCTCCCACCAGAGGCGCAGTGCATGGGGCGGTGGCAGGCCGAGGCTCAGCGCAGGGCGAGGCGTGGACGTGCGGATGTACTGCTATTATTGATCCTTATTGGCGACACCCATACGCTGAAATATTACCCGTGCTGAATATTGCATCATTTACTTTGTGCTTCAGAGAGAGAGAGAGAGAGAGAGAGAGAGAGAGAGAGAGAGAGAGAGAGAGAGAGAGAGGGAGAGGGAGTAAATATGGTTTCACTATATATATGGACTGACATGGACCTTTACAAATTAATATTCCACCTGTTAGCTTATCTTCCAGGTGCGTTGGTAGGTACAGATAAGGTTATATATTATTAATGAATAATTTTTTTGTTTAATTTTTTTTTTTTTTCTACATTGAAAGGGCGAGCCAGAGTAGTGTTTTTCAATAGTTCATTTTGTGTTCTTCATTTAATGGCTAAAGAAAGTAAATAAATTGAGAAAGAAATCGAATTGACTCTTGAGAACAAAAAAAAAAGTACTTATGATTTGTTTGTCCTTCGTGTATGAAAATAAATAAATAAATAAATAGTCTCTAGTATTATTCATCTTTATTATTTTGTTATCTTTATGCATTATACATTATCGACCAGAATCAAAACATACCCCGCCTTTTTGTTGTCGTTGTTGTTTTTTTTGTTTTGTTTTTTGCGGTAATGAAAAATAAACACATCTCGCCACCTCAATTATGCATTTTCTGTATAAAGAGCGAGGGTGGAATATAATTTGAACCAACTTTAAAATTTATCTCCACGCGACGGGAAGGCAATAGCGCAAAATTACCCAGAGTTCAAACGTAAATATGTAAACCACATCAAAGGGACACAAACAACCAGGCGGACACTCATTCACCACCACGCTAATACATCGAACTGGACAGATAATGTGATTTCTGTTCGTGTAAATATTGTGCGTGTAAATGTAACGCGGGTTTTGTGCGTGCAGGGCTGCGCTGGGAGAGTGATAATTCGTGTGGACGTATTCATTACTGTGTACGCTTGTGTGTGTGTGTGTGTGTGTGTGTGTGTGTGTGTGTGTGTGTGTGTGTGTGTGTGTGTGTGTGTGTGTGTGTGTGTGTGTGTGTGTTGCTAATACAATCACCCTTTGTTTGGCTGTTCTACAAGTGTGTGTGTGCGTGTGAAATCCCTTAAATTGGTCTGGCTGTGTCCCACTCCTGAGTCTTGAAAGGAGAGGAGGAGTAAGAGAAGTAAGAATGAGAGGAAGGAAGAGAAGAAGACGAAGAGAAAGGGAAGGAAGACTGACAGAAAGGGACGGGAAGCAGTGATTTTTGAGGCGAAACAGAAGAGACTTGGTGAGAAATGGGTGCTGAAGAGGACATGGAGGAAAACAGTTTATGAGAGGGGTAATAAAAGAAGAGAAAAGTGTGGAGGAAAGGTATTGGTAGTAGAGAGAGAGAGAGAGAGAGAGAGAGAGAGAGAGAGAGAGAGAGAGAGAGAGAGAGAGAGAGAGAGAGAGAGAGAGAGAGAGAAAGGAGACTGGCATGGAGAGAGACAGAAAAAGAGAGAAAGAGGCACATACATTGGAAGAGAGAGGGAGGGAAGAGGGAGAGGGGGTAGAGACCTGGGTGTAGATGCGGTAGGAGTGGTGTAGGGGGGTGTAGGGAGCTAGGGGGGTGTGGGAGGGTGTAGGGGGAGGTGTAGGGAGGGCAGGGGTATATTTATGCGGGCTCGTCTCTCCAGGGAGGGAAGCTTGATCTCGTAATTTCAGCTGGAAATGCGATAAGGTTGGTTGGCTGAGAGAGAGAGAGAGAGAGAGAGAGAGAGAGAGAGAGAGAGAGAGAGAGAGAGAGAGAGAGAGAGAGAGAGAGAGAGAGAGAGAATCATATTGCGGAAAAAGTAAATATTGCCTTTTTTTCTTTTTTCATGTTCCAGTTCCTCTTTTCTACTTTTCTATCATATTTCCTTCTCCCCTTTATTTTTCTTCTTTCATCATCTCTCCTTATTCCTTTCCTTATATCCTTCTCTCACCTATCTTTTTCTGACACCAATTTACTCTGTTTCTTCATCTTCTCTTCTTCTCCATTCGTGTCTCTCCTCCATATTCACCTTATTCTTTTTATGTTTCTTTTAATTCTTCCTTCTTACCTACTTTTCTAACTCTTACTTAATCTATCTCTCTTTATCTTCATTTATTACTTCATATCCCCTCTTCCATCTCCATCTTATTCTTTTTCCATCCTCATTTCCTTTCTTCTATCTCTGTATTTTCTTTCCCCTTCTTCCTTCATCTTCCCTTCTACACCTTGATTACCTGTCCTTGACCCCCACCTGCGGGATTAATGAGGGAGCCACGGACCCCCTGAGTACCTGTCCTTCTCATCTTTGCGTCTCCTTCCCCCTTAGTCAATCAGAAGGTCTTGGGGAGATAAGTCGTGTTCCTATTGGTTAGTTTGAGTGGTGGGTGGGGGAGGACTGGTGGGGATACTGGTATAGAATCAGGTATTGCTCATATGAGTGATTGGGTTAATTTGTTGTTTGTTTATCTGTGTTTCGTCTTGTTATGTGTGTGTTTGTCTGTGTGTGTGTGTCTGTCCCTCTCTCTCTCTCTCTCCCTCCCTCCCTCTCTGCCCTCCTCTCATCTCTGATATTCATAAAAATGCAAATATTTCGCACTCTCATTCTAATTAGCATTCCCTTCCCTCATCGATGTTTGCGGAAGGGAAAACAAATCAATACTTCTGGAGGATAAAGGCGAGCTGGCGGCCGTCATCTCTCGCATCCATTGACGCTCCAGTAAGTGTGAATGTATCAGGGAGAATAAAAGGGAGACTTTGATTTTTATTATGAATTCTGAAGAGTTTTGATATTGCTGTTGAAACTACCATGACTGCTACTACTACTACTACTACTACTACTACTACTACTACTACTACTACTACTACTACTACTACTACTACTACTACTACTACAGCCACCGTTCCTACATCTACTTTCAAGACTTTCATTTTTCTCGTCCAACTCTCAGCAAAGTGTAATCAAGAAGTTGATTAGTTGACTTAATTAATAAAGGGAGCGAGCGGTGGTGGGCCAGCCAATAAGGAAGCGATAGGGGGGAAACTTTCCTGTGTTTCCCTATATTTCTCCTTTTTCCTTTCCTTAACTTAGTTTTATGCTTTTTTTGTTTTTCCCTTATTTATTCTTTGCTTTTTTTTTTTGCATTTTTCTTTCATGTTTATTTCTTGTTTTTTTTTTATATATATCTTTCCTTCTTCCTTGTTTATTCCTTCCATTTATATTTTTCCTTTTTCTTGTTTATTCCTTTCTCTTATTGTTTTTATTATTATTATTATTATTATTATTATTATTATTATTTATTATTATTATTATTATTATCATTATCATTATTATTATTTTATTAATTTCTTCCTTCCATTTCCTCTTTTCCACAGTAAACTTTCCATACAATTCATCAGTTTCCTCTTCTTCTCGTCTTCAACCACCACCACCACCCCCCCTTCCCTCCCATACACCCCTACACACCCCCTCCATTCTCCTTTACTTCCAGACACTTTATGAAGGGGCTTTTATCTGTCTGGGAGGAAAATAATTCTGACTCACCCCTTCCCCCTTCCCCTATCACCCTTTACCCCTTTCCCCTCATCCCTTCATCCCTCTCTCTCTCTTCCTCGCATATCAAGACGCTGTAAGGAAGTCCTGTCTAGCCTTGTGTGTGTGTGTGTGTGTGTGTGTGTGTGTCATCCACGTACCTACTCCTCGTCCTCCCTTTCTATTGAAGCTTCACTTCTCTACATAGGGAAACGTGATTACTTTCAGACTTCTTTTTTTCCTCTCCTTTGTCGTGGCCCGTCTTTCCTTATGAAGGGAAATATGGAGAGACGGGGCAATAAAGTGCTAACGTGGCGGTACTAAGGTGTTCTGGTACCTGCCGATGGGATCAGAGGTGTGTGTGTGTGTGTGTGTGTGTGTGTGTGTGTGTGTGTGTGTGTGTTCCTTTTCTAGGGTCAGTAATATATGTAGCAACAACAACAACAACAACAAAAACAATCACTACTACTACTACTACTACTACTACTACTACTACTACTACTACTACTACTACTACTACTACTATTACTACCACCACCCTTCGCCTCTCCCGGTCCAGGCAGGGAGGGGACGACGGATCGGAAATTAATGTGGAAAATATAACCGGTAGATATTCAGAAATCCTGCCTTGAAAATACCAGAAAAGACCCCTGGAGGATGTGTCTCGCCCTCCAGGTCCGGATATGCATTAGTCCCTTCGCGCTCTTCACCCGGACAACCTCCACGGGCCGAATATTTCCCAATCCGGCTCAGTGACGTAATCCGGATACATGCAGAGCGGAAAATCCATCCACAACATAATAGCGAAGTGTTTTCAATTGATACACGTGCGTCCGTCCGCTTTTTCAATATTTTTTTTATCCGGTCTGATTAAATTTGCCGGCCGGGGAGGAGGTGCGGCATTGTAGCGTTTTGTTCCGGTGCATAAGGGACACTAAATATAAACGGGGAAAACCGGTTAATAGTAGCCTGAATGCAATATCACTATGGTTATAAAACACCGGTGATAGATTGTGCATTGGCTACGCTCGTGGGTGGGGTGAGGGCGTGGGCGTGAGCTGCATGGATTTGAGAGTGATGTAGGGCGTTGTGGGGTGGGTAAGGTTGGATACAGAAGCAGTAGTGATGTGCAGAATAAGAGGGATATAGGTAGATAGGATTATGAAGGGTGAGGAAGAGATGGCGGTGCGGGTAGGTGTGTGTGAATGGCGGAAATTGACACCGTGGATTAGTTAGGGATGGTACGGTTGGTAGGTAAGGTTGGATAGGGAAGCAACAGCGTAGGATAAGAGAGATGATGTATAAATTGTTGGATTATGAACGTGGGTGGACGAAAGACTTTAAAGCGAAGGGAAAGAGAAGAAGAAAAGTTTATCTAGGAGTAAATAAGAATAAATGGAAAATAAAAATGAAAAAGATACTGAAAAAAAAAAGAAAAGGAATGCAATAAATAGATAACTGAAGACAATTGACAAAATAATAAAAGTTTACTGAATGAACAAGAATAAAAATAGGAAATAGAAAGGTGGGGAATAGTGGGGAATAGAAATGAAGGTGCAGACAAAGGAAAAAGGAATGAAAGGAACTGAACAACGATGGAGCCTCAAGGAACACTGTATCCAGCGCCTCTAGTCCTTTATACATCCTTTTCTTATACATATTTATATATATTCTTTATTCATAGAGAGAGAGAAGCGAGAGGAGGGAAAGAAATACGTACACACTATATAAAAGAATGAACGAAGCCTCTCTCTCTCTCTCTCTCTCTCTCTCTCTCTCTCTCTCTCTCTCTCTCTCTCTCTCTCTCTCTCTCTCTCTCTCTCTCTCTCTCTCTCTCTCTCTCTCTCTGAAGTTAAAGGGAAAAGTTTCAGAGTATTTTTAGCTTTGAAGTTGATATATTTTTCCCTTTTTTTTCCTTTTTTTTTCAAGTCACAGAGAGGAAAGAAGATAGACGAGAACTGGTGGTGATAGTGGTGTTGCTTGAGGAGGAGGAAGAGGAAGAGGAAGAGGAGGAGGAGGAGGAGGAGGAGGAGGAGGAGGAGGAGGGAGGAGTTCAGTGGCGTATATATGATCCTCTTGTTTCCTCTTAATATAAAAAACCACAACACATGTCCCCCTCTTATTTTTTCTTCCCTTGCGGCACCACAGTCACGTGACCAGCTTAGCAATGGCAGCGTGGCGGATACTGAAGGAGGAGGAGGAGAAGGGAGAGGAATACAAAGAAATACAAAGGAATACAAAGGAAGACAAGAAGTAACAGATCTTGAGGTCTTCACTGGGCTGTTTGTAGTGGAAGAGACAGAATAGCACAAGGAGAGGAGGAGAAGGAGAATAAGAAGAAAAGATGAACAAAAACAAGAAAGAAAGAAGAGAACAGAACAAGAGAAGCGAAATGTAGATAAACAGGAGAAGAAAAACAGATAGACAAACAGACAGACAGACAGACAGACAGATACCGCTATTCTACCTACCTGCCTACGTACCTGCCTCCATCCTGCTCTCCTCTCGTCCTGCTGGAGCCATTAAGCAGGTTACGAGCAGGAAGGAGGAAGTTAATGCCGGGTAATGGGGTTGTGTTTCATCGGTGAGCTTCTCCCGGCCCGCGTCTTGCCCCGATGACTTCCCTTCCTGCCCCTCTGTCCGCCATGCTAAGGGCGCGAGGGAAGCGGTGGTGGTGGTGGTGGTGATGGTGGTGGTGTATCTTTGTGGTTAATTTTATTGGTTTATATTTGTTTTGTTTCTTCGCTTTTATTTTTTTTTTTTATCCAATGTTTTTTTTTTTTTTTTGCAGGTGTGTGTGTGTGTGTGTGTGTGTGTGTGTGTGTGTGTGTGTGTGTGTGTGTTTGTTTTTTGTATGTTTTATGTATGTATGGAAGTATATATTTATTCGTTCATTTATTTCTTTATTTATCTGTCTATTTGAACATTTTTACTTCTTTTCTATATACTGTCTTCTGAAATACTTTATTTTATAGTATCGTATTGAATTTTGCACTTCATTCCTCTCTCCTACAGTCATCTCCCCCCTTTTTCCCCTCCTACCGTCATCATTCATTTTTTTCCCCCTTTTTCAGCCATTTCCTGTCTTTCCAAATCTTCCAGGGCAAATAAATGTTCTTGTTTGTGTCCTTGGTAATAATCTATTTCTATTTCTGTTTTCTATATATATTTTTGAGCACCGGAAGGCTGACCAAGGCTGTGAGGTAAATTCCAGAGAGAGAGAGAGAGAGAGAGAGAGAGAGGGAGAGAGAGAGGGAGAGGGAGATGAAGAAAAGGGTGACAGAATGAAGGAAATTTTTAAGACTTGAGGTTATTGAGGTACGGGGAGAAATACTTTGAAGGGAAATTGCAGAAGTTTTATTTTTTCCCTCCCCCTTTCTGTCCCTCTCCCTCTCTCTCTCTCTCTCTCTCTCTCCCCCACCTTTTTTTTTTTTAAAGGTATAAATGAAGAAACTTTTCATCGCCAGCGCCCGTAGTTTCATTACCATACACTGAACACCTCCCACCCTAACCCAGCGTATCCATGACACTAAGCACGTAAAAATAAGCAAAAACATACGAAAAAAAAGGTACCCAAACTTATCCCATTAAAAAATACATACAGAAAGTCACACCATTGAGAAAAAAAAAAAAAAGACGATGTGAGAAAAATATGAAATCAAGGAAGGTATTAAAAAAGTTTCTAAGTTATTAAAGAAGATGCGGTGTCGGGCAAACAGGAAGTTCATATAGGGAAATTATAAAGCTCACAGGGGCAGTGGCAGATTCGAGGCGCTGGTCGGGGGAGGCTGTGCAAGGGACGATGACCAAACTTTGCCTGTCTGGGGAGGGGAGGGTGAGAGGAAAACGTGGGTAGGGGAAGACTAGGGGGAGGTAGAAGGCTTAGTGCTTAAAGAGAGGGAAAAAGGGAAGGAAAAAAAGATCAAGAGACAAGAGAGGAGGAGAGGACTTGGCTAAAATAAGGAAGACAAAACAAGAAAAACAAGGAAGAAAGGGAAGAGAGGGGAGGACAAATGAAGGACTTGTGTAGAAGGAAGAATAGGAAGGTAAGAAGAGAAAAACAAAGAAAGATTGAAGATGGAAAATGAAAGATTTAGGTAGAAGGAAGAATAAGGAAAATATAACAAGGGTTACTATATAGGAAAGGGAGAAGAGGGAAGAAGGGGAAAGCGTCAAAGGGCAACGAAGGAGGAAGAGTAAGAGGGAAAGACGAAAGGGGGAAGTAAGGGGAAGGGAGAAGGGGAAGAAATAGTAAAGGAAAAAAGAAGAAAAAAGAAGGAAACGAAGAGAAAAAGTAGAAAGGAAAATAAGAGAAGCGAAGAGAAAAGTAAGCAATAAAAAGGAAGGGAAAAAAAAGGAAATTAAGGGAAAAAATAGAAAGGAACGGAGTGAAGGAAAAGAAGAGAAAGAAAAGAGAAAAAAGACAGTAAAAAGAAGGAAAAAACAAAAAAAAAGAAAGAGAGGGAGAAGAATAAAACAAGGAAGAGAATAAATGGAAGGAAAGAGAGGAAATGAAGTGAAGGGAAGGCCAAAGGTAATTCCAGCAGGCAGACCCAGACCATAGGAACGAGTTTAGCATAGTAATGAGGGGATTTTCGACCGCTTCTGCTCCCAAACGCCGCCATCTGATGCCAAGTTTGCCCCGAGTACTGGATTTCCCTTCTCCTCTTTTTTCCCCTTTTTTTCCCTGTTTCTATTTCCCGCCAGATGTTATTCCCATAAAGTAACCGCCGCCCAAACAGACTTTTATTTCCGCTATTCTTTATTTTCCTTTCGGTATAAATATCAACAATTGCTTTTTATTTTTTTCCTCTTTTCTTTTGCTTGTTTCCTTTTCTTGTATGATTTTGTTAGTAATCTTTTTTTCCAGTTTTCTTTTCATTTTTTTTTTTTGTGTGTGTTTTGTTCTATTGGGATTTAAATTTGTTGCTTCTGTGATACCCAACACCACCTCTGCCTTTATCATCTCCTCCTCCTCCTCTTCCTCCTCCTCCTCCTCCTCCTCGTCTTCTAAAGTAAGCTCATGCAATTTCCCAAACTCTTTATCCCTTAAGCCTTGCACGATTTCCCTTTCGAGTCTTGAGAGGAGGAGGAGGAGGAGGAGGAGGAGGAGGAGGAGGAGGAGATGGAAGGGAGATGGAGGTAAGTGGAGATGTAGATCCA
>NC_087186.1:10534407-10571907 GCF_035594125.1 Scylla paramamosain | reverse complement strand
GAGAGAGAGAGAGAGAGAGGCCTTGGCTGGACCGCCCCCGGGTGTTTGGTGGTGCCTAATTCCGGGTGTACACTGTGGTAAGTTAGATTTTGATGTGACGTGTGTGTGTGTGTGTGTGTGTGTGTGTGTGTGTGTGTGTGTGTGTGTGTGTGTGTGTGTGTGTGTGTGTGTGTGTGTGTGTGTGGCAGTGATTGTGTTGAGAGCGTTTTTGTGATGCCTCTTTCTCTCTCTCTCTCTCTCTCTCTCTCTCTCTCTCTCTCTCTCTCTCTCTCTCTCTCACTCTCTGATGGAGAATCGAACCGTGGACGTAAAAATTGCTTCTTTCTTTCTTTCTCTCTTTCTTTCTTTCTTTCTTTCTTTCTTTTATAACTTTCGTCTTTATTTTATTCTTTTACTTTCTATCCTTGGTTTTCCTTCTTTCTTCATTTTACTTTCCCCTTCTTTCCTCCATCCTTCTCTTTTCCCTCAGATTATCTCAGATTATTCCAGTTCCCCTTTTCTTCCTTTTTCTTTCCTGCTTCCCAGTTTTATTTGTACTTTATAATCGTATTTTGAAAGTTTGTTTTCTTTCCCTTCCCTCTTTTACTTTCCTCTCCATATTTTTCCCTACCTCCTCCTCCTCCTCCTCCTCCTCCTCCTCCTCCTCCTCCTCTTCTCCCCTCCAAAGGCAGTTCAGGAGCGTGTTAGGTAATGTATCGAGAGAGAACGAGGAGGAAGGGAAGGGAGAGGAGGGGAGGAAAGAGAGAAGAGGGAGAGGGAGGGAAGGGAGGAAAGGAATGAGGTAGGAAGATAAGCGAGAGGAGACGGAAGGAAGAGAGGAGAAAGGAGGAAGACGAGAAGGGATGGAGGAAAGGGAGAGAAGGATTAAGATGAGAAGTGAAGATGGGAAGGGAGAGAAAAGAGGGTAAAAAGGGAAGGAGGAAAGGTAAAAAAGGGAGATAAATGAGGGAAAGAAGGGGAAAGAGGAGGGAAAAAAAGTGAAGTTTTTTAAAAAGAAACAGGAAAGAGAAAGGCGGGAATGAGGAAGGAGGAGAGAGAGAGAGAGAGAGAGAGAGAGAGAGAGAGAGAGAGAGAGAGAGAGAGAGAGAGAGAGAGAGAGCGAGAGAGAGAGAGAGAGAGAGAGAAGAAAGATTAGAAGAGAGGGAGGGAAGCAGGGAAGAAGAGAAGAGAAAAAAGAAAGATGAGAAGGGAGAGAAGCAGGGAGGAAGAAAATAAAGGTGAGAAGGGAGGTGAAAAAGAGGGAAGGGAAGGTGAGAAGGGAGCTTAGGAGAGAAGGAAAGGAAGGTGAGATGGGAGAGAGAGAGGGAGGGAAGGGAGGGATGGGGGAGAGGACGGCATTTCTGGTCATTAAGTCGTTACCTTCTGTTCGTTACGGCGATAATGAGCAACATGGCGGCTGTACCTCGTAACGACTTCATTGGTGTATTTATCTCCTCTCAACTGATATTTTTTTCCCCATTTCTCTACGTTTATTTATTATTTGTATCAGTGTCTTGCCTTTCTACACTCTCGTTTATTTATTTTATTTGCTATTTGTTACCTGTATTAATGAGGTAAGGCAGGGTGAGGGGAGGTGAGGCAGGGTGAGGGGAGGTGAGGGGGAGATTAGGGGAAAGGCCAAGAGGTTCCACATGTCTTCTGTTTTCACGTCTTTTTTTTATGTCTGTTTTTTACATTTTCTTTATTCTTTTTATTTATTTATTTTGCTTATTTTCCTTCCTTCTCCCCTTTACTAATGCATTTTTTCTCTCTTTCTCCCACCTGAGCACTCTCTTCTGTCTCTCCCCGTCACTAAAAACACTCCTTCTCTCCCCATCTCTCTCCTCTTCCATCAACAAATCTCTCTCTTCCATTCCCATCCCTCCAAGACGTCCCTTCTCCCCTTCCTTCCCTCCCTGCCAACACACCCCTCTCATCTCACCTTCCCAACCCTTTCCTCTTTCCTTCCCTCCCATCAACACACCCTTTCCCTTTCCTCCCTTCCCTCTCCTCCAGCCAACCTCTAGTAATTACCAACAAAGCTTACCTATATAATTAAAAAACATAATATATTTTTTTTTCCAATCATTTCTCTCTCAGTGCCTGCTGTAATGTAAAATGGCGACTAAAAAGTAATTAATTTGACCCTTCTCGTCCTCGTTCCTCGTCTCTCGTCGCTTTGTGTACGCGATGTAAGTTTGATTATAAATTAATTGAGATCCCACGTAGCCAGGCAGGACGCGCGCTTTGATCCTCCTCTTGGGTGTGATCCATCGGGGAATCCTCCTCTTTTTGATGTCTGTAATTGTTTATTTTTTCAATTCGGTTAGTGATATTTTTTTATTTCTTTATTTATTATTTTTTTTGGTGGGGTTGGGTGGGGGATAACGAGGTGTATTGGGGTGGTTCAGTTTATTGACATTTGGTGACGTGTACGGATGGATAGATAGACAAACAGATAGATAGATAGATAGGCAGGCAGGCACAGACATACAGATACAAACACACTCTTACTTAAATCCTTATAATTTCTTCTACCTGCTATTTTTTTTATGATTTTATGTATGTGTTCCCTTAATCGACAGTGGTATCATAAGAATTCTCTCTCTCTTTCTCCCCTCCTCTCTTTGTCCCTCATTATTTTCCATTTTTTCACCATTTCCTCCATTCTCCTCCTCACGTCTCCATTTATTTGTATCTCTTTACCCCAGCGCCAGAAATTCATCAAAACAAAAGCGTAATCAGAAATATTCGCTCCAACTCTCAGGTGAGTGTGGCGGAAGTGAGCTTTTAATTAGGGCGCCTGACAGGTAATCGCTAGCGTGTGCATAGTAATGAGGTGCCCTTTCTCTCTCTCTCTCTCTCTCTCTCTCTCTCTCTCTCTCTCTCTCTCTCTCTCTCTCTCTCTCTCTCTCTCTCTCTCTCTCTCTCTCTCTCTCTCTCTCTCTCTCTCTCTCTCTTACTCTCTCTCTCTCTCCTGGTTGCTATTTTGCTGTCCAATCACAATCGCGTCACGGTGGTTTGTTAACATCTAAAGTGTTATTAATGACTGCTGGAATTGTTGTACTGTTCGTGATTAAAGGCACGTGCTTAGGTTGTACTGGCTGATTGTGTGGGTGTGTGTGTGTGTGTGTGTGTGTGTGTGTGTGTGTGTGTGTGTGTGGATGCGTGTGATGGACTTTTCTAATTTTTTTCTTTTTTTGTTTTCAGAATTTTTATATATAACAGCATTGATTAAAAAAAAATTATTTACTTCCTTTTTTATCGAAAACCCAATCAGATTTTTACTTTTATTTTGGTTATTTATTTATTTACTCTTTTGTTTATTTACTGATTACTTTATTTATATGTTTCTTTATCAACTCATACACTCATTTAATTAATTTACAACTACTTTTTACATCCATCACTGTCTATATCCCCTTTTTTCTTACTTTGCCGTTACTTTTTTGCACTGGAGTGAACATTAAACTTCCCCTTTATCTGTGTACACGTTCCCACAAGTTCCCAAACAAGTTAGTGGGGGAGCAGCTGGTGTCCTCTTCACTGGAACCTCATTAGGGAAAGTACACACCATGGAGAAAGACCGACGCCTCCTTTCTCTCTTCCTTCCCCTTTTTGAGATGGCGAGGCGGCCGTGAACTAACGAGTATTTTTCTCATCAATATTCCTGGGAGCCTCAAGCCTTTTCCCCTTTGATGAAATGGCGTTTTAATTTTACTAAACATAGATATGAGAGGAGTTACCCAGAGGCGCTTTAAGAGGAGGAAGAGGAGGAAAAAGGAGAACTGAGAGGAATTGCTACTCTTGAAACACGCAATTCATTTTTTTTTTATTCTAAGCACTTTTTTTCTCTCTCTTTTGTGTGTAATGGTTGTGTTGGCTGTTATTGCCCCGCTGTGTCTGTTTAGATTCCTTTTTTTTTTCCTTTTCTTGTTCTGGGAAGTGATTTAGGCGTTGTGATGAAGGGGTTTTTGTTGGTGCTGTGTGTGTGTGTGTGTGTGTGACCACTGCTTCCTGGTTATCATTTATGTCCTTATCGCTCTTCTCTCTCTCTCTCTCTCTCTCTCTCTCTCTCTCTCTCTCTCTCTCTCTCTCTCTCTCTCTCTCTCTCTCTCTCATTCAATTTCCTTTTATTTTTTATTCATTTTATCTTTAAATATTTTCTTCATTTAGTTATGAAATCGTCCCAGATATTGTATAATGAACAAATAAATACATATTCATTATTCCTCAGGTAATAAAAGAGCAGATATTCATTTGATGCCGTTCCTTTTTTTATTTTTTTATCTATAATATGGAAAGCAATTTATTTCGACGCAAAAGTTAATTAAATATAAGTGTAACCTGTTCTCTCTTTTATTTCAGGTGAGTGTCCAGTACCTGTGACTTACCTGTGTACCTGGGCAGCGTACATGCAGGTAGGGACACGGGATGGTGGTGGTGGTGGTGGTGGTGGTGCTGGTGGTGAATGGGCTAAGTTGAGCAGTAAAATGCCAGCAAAACTTACGAGGTGATTGTGGTGCTGAGTGAAACCCTGCTTAGTGGTGATGCTGGTGGTACTGGTGGTGGTGGTGGTGGTGGTGGAGGTGGTGGTGGAGGTAGTACGGTTCGTGATGGTGGTGGTGATGATAGTGCTAGTGAAAAATGGTGTTGAGGTTTGTGGTGTCAGGAATTATCATCATCATCATCATCATCATCATCATCATCATCATAATCCATCACGTCCCTATCATACAATTTTTTATTTATCTCCCTCTCCTTCTCTTCCATCTTATCCTTATCCCTCCTTCCCTTCCCTCACTCCCTCCCTCCTTCCCTCCTTCAGGCATCTCTTGAGGGACGTTATCAAGGAGCATGACAAATTGAGGCGACGAAGGTCTGATGGGAAAGATTCACACACACACACACACACACACACACACACACACACACACACACACACACACACACAAGGGGCTACTGTCTAAGAATGCGGGTACTGGATGATTCTATAATTGTGTGGATATTTTGCAGACTGTATGTTTTATGTAGGGTGTAACTTGTATGGTGGTACAGGACTTGTGTGGGTAGACATATAGGCTGGAAGGTTAGGTTAGGTTAGAGGTAAGTTAGATCTGCAGGTTATGTGTGGGTGTAGGATACGTGTGTTGTGTGTTGTGTAGGGTGTAATAGAGCTGCCTGTCATGTGTGGGTAGGTCTGTAAGATGGAGGGTTTGGTTAGGTTAAGTTAGGTTAGGTTAGGTTAGGTTACGTTAGGTTAGGTTAGGTTAAGTTAGGTTAGGTTAGGTTAGGTTACGTTAGGTTAGGTTAGGTTAGGTTAGGTTAGGTTAGATTAGGTTAGGTTAGGTTAGGTTAGGTTAGGTTAGATTAGGTCAGGTTAGGTTAGGTTAGGTTACGTTAGGTTAGGTTAGGTTAGGTTAGGTTAGGTTACGTTAGGTTAGGTTAGGTTAGGTTAGGTTAGGTTAGGTTACGTTAGGTTAGGTTAGGTTTAGTTAGGTTAGGTTAGATTAGGTTAGGTTGTCAAAAATGGCTCAAGACAGCGTGTGGAGTCTGTAGGCTGTGTGTGGGGAGTATGTAGGCTGTGTCTAGGATATAGAGCCTTTTAGAGCTGTAGGCTGTGAGTTAGTGTTTAAGGTTTTTCAGGGTTGTGATCTGTGTAAGTACGAGGGTGTATGCTATGTTATGACCGTAGTTTGTTAGTTAGGATCGTGAAATTTAAGGTCCGTAAAAGTAATGCAAAAATAAAATGAAAATCTTCCTTAAAAAAAAAGTAAAGAAAGTGAAAAAAAAAAAGTGATGTAGGATTTGTTAGTTTTGTATGCTTTGTTTGGGCTGTAGGGTGTTTGTGTGTGTGTGTGTGTGTGTGTGTGTGTGTGTGTGTGTGTGTGTTTTATGTGTAATAGTAGTAGTTTTATGTGTAATAGTAGTTTTTAGTTTAGTTTAGTTTAGTTTAGTTTAGTAATGTAGTTTTTATGTGTAATAGTAGTAGTGTGTTTTATGTGTAATAGTAGTAGTAGTAGTAGTAGTAATGGTAGTAGTAGCAGTAGCAATAGTAGTAGTAGTAGTAGTAGAAGCAGCAACAACATTAGTACATAGTGGCAGATACGGTACCTCTCTCTCGCCCTCCCTCCTCTCCCCTTCCCTCGCCCTTCCCTCCCCTCACCTGCACTAAGCACGTTAAGCTGGAAAATAATTCACCAGAGACTTATTGTTAGTTTCCCTGCTTGGCTTTGGGGGAAATGCTTTAATGCAACAATTTTTGATATTAATTCTGGCTTTTGCATTAAATAAAAAAGAATATTTGTTTTTTTTTAATGGTCCTCTTATATGTGTGTATGTGTGTGTGTGTGTGTGTGTGTGTGTGTATGTATGTATGAACGGTTCTAATTTTCCCTTCATTAATCAGGAGTGCTTTTCAATATCAATAGCATTTTCAGATAGCAGGATTTATCTCCATATTACTCATAAATAGACTGGCTGATGTTTTAGCAACGTCATCAGTGCATTATAACCATCAACACCTATAGCGCATTCCAAACACACACACACACACACACACACACAACTCTCATCTTAATTATCCATCCACACCACGAGCTGTCCCTTCCACATATGGTTAAGAGCAGCGAGATAATGACGAGATAAGCCTAGTGATACCCTAACCCTTCCTTACTGGTGGCGGTGGTGGTGCAGACACCCGCCGTGGCCGCTGCAGGAGTCCCGGTGGCGCCTTGCCGTGTCTGCTTTAAGTCGTAAATATTTCAAGCTTTGAGTCATTTTTTTCGGGTCGAGACACTAGAGCACCACCACATTTAGAGCCGTGAGCAGGGGTTGAATTCAAGATGGTGATACTGACACCTTATAAGAGGTTGGGCGTGTGTGGGTGTGTGTGTGTGAGCGTGTGTGGGGTGGGTAGAGATGTGTCTGGGTGTGTACGTGGGTGGGTGAGGATGTGGGTGATGGTGTGGATGTCCAGAGCAGGGTAGTGGATCAGATTGAGGGAGCTTATGTGGAGCATCTCATGTGGACGTGAAGTGATGAATCAGAGAGAGAGAGAGAGAGAGAGAGAGAGAGAGAGAGAGAGAGAGAGAGAGAGAGAGAGAGAGAGAGAGAGAGAGAGAGAGAGAGAGAGAGAGAGATTGTAATACAGGTAATGGACTGGCGGAAACAATTAGTGTGTGCCTAATCAACCGTACTGTGCCTGAGGCGTTTTTCGGGGCGGCAGTCAAACCAGGTTGTCTTTGATGGTGTTGTGTTTGCTATACGGTGGCGAAGTGGAGGAGTGGAAGAGTATATAGCAGTAGTAGTAGTAGTAGTAGTAGTAGTAGTAGTAGATAACATAAGCACCATCTACTTCTGTGCTACAAATCCTGTTTACAAAATCTCTATTCTCTATTTTTTCCCTCCTTTATCACCTAATTCATTCTTTCCCTTGTGTTATCTTTACTTCTTTCCACTTTTTCCATGTCATTCACTCGCCCTCTTTTAATTTTTCCTTCTATTCAATCTCCTGCAGTACATTTTCTTACACCTGTTCTGGCTTGCTTTGTTTACCTGTGATTGGTGTCCCTCCTCGTCGTCGCCGCCGTCAGGTTGCCGCTCCCCCGCCGTCGCTCGTCCCGCGGGTTGTTTATCCATCACACTCAAGGTTGTCTGTCTGTTTGATTGTTCTGTCACCTGCATTAGGCAACTACTTGACGAAACCTGATAGCAGACAAGGATCACACTGCGTCGCTCTCTCTCTCTCTCTCTCTCTCTCTCTCTCTCTCTCTCTCTCTCTCTCTCTCTCTCTCTCTCTCTCTCTCTCTCTCTCTCTCTCTCTCTCTCTCTCTCTCTCTCTCTCTCTCTCTCTCTCTCAGCAATCACTCTCATTACAGTTCACTTCACTGCCTTGACATCATTAAGGCAACGTTATCACACCTTGACGCCTCACCTGAGTACTGCGGGGGGGGAGGAGGCAGGGAGATGGAGAGGGAAGCACGGGAGATCAAGGAGAGAATAAGAGAAGGAGGAGGTTTAGTCTAAAATCCTCTGTGAAACTTTTTTGAGCTTAGCAGTTATGGATTCTTAATTTCACTTAACTCGAATGCAAAGACTGGTCTCATTTGAAGTTTGACTGAATTATACATGCTTAGACTCGTAATGTTCTTGGAGGGTATTTGCTTGAGAGGAGATACCGTCCGTGGAAGATTAGTTAACTCCCTACGTGTGTTCGTGTGATAGAGAAATATTAATTGTATGTACTTGGGGTTTAGTTACTTAGAAAAAAAGACTAGTGTATATTGAGCAGTGGTTCTGAACAGTATCTAAATTCATGTATGTTTTTGAGAAGTTCATGCATTCTTGTCCCTACGATGATTAATACAAGAAAAGCAAATTAATATATCACGTTCTCTCTCTCTCTCTCTCTCTCCTCCTCTCTCTCTCCTCTCTCCTCTCTCTCTCTCTCTCTCTCTCTCTCTCTCTCTCTCTCTCTCTCTCTCTCTCTCTCGGCAAAAGAGTGTGTGTGGCTATAATATGGTAATGAGGAGATAGTGTTGCATTGTTTGTCGTTGTGTGGTTGGTGTGATTAGAGCAGGTGAGGCAGGTGACCGGCTCGGCTCAGGCAAGACCTTCCTTTCTTCCTTCCTTCTGCAGCTGCTTGATGTCCTTCCCTTTTCTTCTTTTACTTTATTTTCATTACATGTATCTATGTCCTCCCTTGATTCTTGCCTTTTATGCTGTATCTATTTTTCCTCCCCATTTTCTGCTTCTTTCTCTATCATTCCGTCTTCAGTTTTTTTTTTTTTTTCTTTCATCTCCTCCTAGACATTCTTACCTCACTCAATTCCTCACTGCCTTATCTACTTTAACCTTACATCCTCCAGTTCCCTATCCCTCTCTCTCTACTCATTCTCAGATCGGAAGGGACGAGAGACAAGCGCGCAGCCACACGAGACAAGCGCCGAATAGCAACAACATTCTATGAAACCCGTAGAACACCACCACCAGTATCCCTGTGCTTCTTATTCCTTAAAGCAGATGGGCTGAAGCACCGCGCCTTACGCCTCGGTACCCCGGCCATTCTCGCTGCACGGTAGAATGGGAGTGGGAGGGAGAGAGGGAGGGGGGGAGGGAGTGGGAGTCTTGCTACAGTGGTGTTACAGGGGACTCTTAACGTGGTTGTGGGTTCGAGTCCCGCGTTCTGAAGTGTTTTGCTCTGCTCTTCCACCACGACTGTTTTTCAAAGCCCACGTACATGATTGGTCAAGTTCCCAAGATTTTTTTATGTTTTTTGCCACAGTGGTGTTACAGGGGACTCCTAACGTGGTCGTGGGTTGAGTCCCGTGTTTTGAAGTGTTTTGTTCTTCCACCACGACAGTTTTCAAAGCCCACGTACATGATTGGTCGAGTTCCCCAAGATCTTTTTTTTATATTTTTTGCCGTTGCACTGGAATATAAAGTTTATTAAGCTTTTCTTCCATGCGATATCCTAAGAATTACGATTATAATCATCATGTTTTTTACTTTAATACTTATTATTATTGTTTTTTTTTTCATCAAGCTGAATTATTTGCTCCTTATTTTCTGTATATGTGCTGTTTTTTTTTTATCACTTCATAAATACGTAAATAATTGAAATAATCTTTTTTTTCTTTATTATTTCGATATCATGCTGAATTATAAGGTCCATATTTTCTCTATGTACATTTTTTCTTTCCGTCATCAATACATAAATGTGTTCCAACTGTGTGTTGAGTTCCTTTCATATCAGTAAGCCATTAAATATTATAATACCAAACCCAAACAATACCACCTCCTTTCCATACTATAACTTAACCTAACCCAACCTAACCCAACCCAACCCAGCCTGACCTAACGTAACCTAACCTAACCTAACCTAACGTAACTTAACCTAACCTAACCTAACCTAACCTAACCTAACCTAACCTAACCTAACCTAACCTAACCCAACCTAACCCAACCCAACCCAGCCTGACCTAACGTAACCTAACCTAACCTAACCTAACGTAACTTAACCTAACCTAACCTAACCTAACCTAAACTAACCTAACCTAACCTAACCTAACCTAACCTAACGTAACCTAACCTAACCTAACCTAACCTAACCCAACCCAACCCAGCCTGACCTAACGTAACCTAACCTAACGTAACCTAACCTAACCTAACCTAACGTAACGTAACGTAACGTAACGTAACGTAGCGTAACGTAACGTAACGTAACGTAATGTAACGTAACCTAACCTAACCTAACCTAGCGTAACTTAACCTAACCTAACCTAACCTAACTTAACTTAACTTAACTTAACCTAACCTAACCTAACCTAACTTAACCTAACCTAACCTAACGTAACGTAACGTAACGTAACGTAACGTAACGTAACGTAACATAACATAACATAACATAACATAACATAACATAACATAACATAACATAACATAACATAACATAACATAACCTAACCTAACCTAACCTAACCTAACCTAACCTAACCTAACATAACATAACATAACATAACATAACCATCCATACATCAGTGCTTTCCTGCCAGACACCTCCAGTCTCTCAGAGCCACGCGCACCACAGGACCTCAGCGGCAGTAAGCACCTTGGTCACCACAGGGAGGGAGTGGCCGTGTGTAAACAGTATTGGGTTCAGGCTGTTTGTATCGCCTCCTGTTTGCCCGCCCGCTCCTTAGTCACCACGCTGGGGCTGTCTCATTAGCATCAGCCTGAACGGTCGGACTTTGGCGTGTGTGTGTGTGTGTGTGTGTGTGTGTGTGTGTGTGTGTTGTTCCGAAGCCTCGTTTAGATATCGCGTGGGTTTAAATCGTCTCATTTTGCTAATGTGAGATTCAACACCCTACCATCTGCTCCTCTCTCTCTCTCTCTCTCTCTCTCTCTCTCTCTCTCTCTCTCTCTTCTATAAACGTACATGATATATTTTTACCAATTTCCTCCCCTCTTTTTCCCCTCACTCTCCCCGCTAGGCCTCTCTCCCCTCTCTTCTTAGCGAGGGACGTGATCTGCCCGGGAGAAGAGGAGATCTAGAGGAGAAAGGAGGAGGAGAAAAGCGAGAGAGAATTTACCTGAACGTACTTTTTGTAGAGGTATGCATCAAAGGTATTACGTTCTATAAATCTCTCTCTCTCTCTCTCTCCTCTCTCTCTCTCTCTCTCTCTCTCTCTCTCTCTCTCTCTCTCTCTCTCTCGTGCTATATTAATGCACTTCCTGAGGCTATAAACTCAACTTTGTATAATTGATACCGTGAAGGGAACTCGTGAAATGTTTTAATCAAGGAGAACAGGAAGCGAGAAGCGAGGGAGGCGGGAAGCAAGAAATATGGTGATTGTTTCTTGAATTATTACGAAGGTGACAGTAGAAAATGAAATGCACTCGCGCGCCAGAAGAGTGTACAGGAAGGGGCCGCTGAGATATGTGTATACGTTTAAAAGGAATTGATTTTGTTATTTGAGAGTTGAGTATTGGGATTGTGAGTGTTTGGGAGTATATGGAGTTTGATGTGTGTGTGTGTGTATGTGTGTGTGTGTATGTGTGTGTGTAGAAAAGAGGGGGGGAAGATATTAGTGAGTGCTTACTTACCAGATTGCATACTGTTTTTTTTTCTTTTTTTTTTTTCCTTTTTTCTATTTTTACTTCATTTTTCATTTTTTTCTCTTGTTTCTTGTTTTTTTTTTTGTCTTCCACATTCGCCACATTTATTCCTTTGTCTTTAATTCTTCTTTCTTTACTTGCTAACTTATTTCCATATCTAGTTTCTCTTTTCCTTTCTTCTTTCTCTTCCTCTGTTTGTTCTTTCTCTCCTCTTGACTCTCATCCTTCCTTCCTTTCCACCATCCTCCTCCTCCTCCTCCTCCTCCTCCTCCTCCAAAAGTAGATACAGACTCACATATTGTTTACAAACGCTATTGTCCTCCTTGGGCGCAGCGGTGGCGGCCATGACGGTGCAGGACGGAGGGCGCGGGGACGTGTGGGCGTGTGTGGGACGTGGGGGACCTGCCTTGTGTGGTCTATCTGTCCCACAAAGTCCTTCCGCCTTGTATAATGTATCCTACAGTTCGTCGTAGGATTTCTGGGATGTATTTTGTAGTTGTTGTTGTTGTTTTAGTTCATTTCTTCATGTTTTGGATCAATTTGTGGTGTTTTATGTCTCGTAGTGAGGATGTGGCGTGGTCTGCAGTGCCCAGGTTGTGTTAGGATTATTTCAGCACTGGGTTTCATAATTGTCTGGTCTGTGGCTTTTAGATTTTTTGTCTTTAAGTGGGTTTTGTAATGTGTTTTGGTTCCCTGTGTGGTGTTTTAGGTCTTATAGTGAGGGTATGATGTGGTCTTTAGTGTCCACGTTGTGTTTGGATTATTTTAGCACTGGGTCTCATAATTGGACTATGATTATTAAGCCTTTCTCTGATATTTACTTCGGTATTTTCTTAGGAACCACATTATTAGCAAACTTCATCTATCTGTGTTCTTTAGCCAATCTCCCCAATATATAAATAAACCACTTGTCAATGAAATATCTACCTAGCCATTTATTTACCTGTCTGTTTACCTGTCTATCAAAGAAACTCATATACTCAGGTAATTTAATCTTCCTTCTCGGTTCCTGGGTCTCAGCGTCGCGTGATGGCGTGATGGGGCGTGTGGGGCTGTTCTCTGCCCTTGTGTGGTCCAGGGCCTTGGGGACAGAAGGGCCTGATAGCCACGCCCCACAGGGAAGAAGGGACAGGCAGATGGACAGGTGGATAGATAGGCAGAATGATAGTTACACACACACACACACACACACACCACACATACATAGCGAGAGGTGAGTGACGAGTAACCTTGCCAGGGTGATCCATAAGGAGGTAAGGGTGTATGGGAGGGAGAGAGATGGGAGAGGGAGAGAGTGAGAGGTGTGATACCTGAGTAGGGAGAGAGGGCAGGTACAGGGAGGGAAGGGTTAAGCTACCATTCACCTTTTCCTAACCCTTTACTCATACTTCACTTTACTAACCACGTCATAAAAGATAAACACTCACACTTACTCACTCGCGCACGCACACACGCACGCACGCAATCAACATTTGTATCAGTGAACGTTTTAATTCAGGGAACGTTTGTCATGCTCGCGTCACTGTAGCGGGGTCGAGGCGCCAGTCACGAGATGGGCGGAAAGAAACGTTTATTTAGTAAAGGTGCGAGAAACGTGATTGATTCGTGTCTCGTGTGGCGCGTGTGGCTCAAGGCCGAGGCGCGATGACGGGCCACCGCTGACGGGGGACGCGGTTTTGGGCCTCGGTTGGGAAGGTAGACTATATATGAAGCTTGAGGGAGGGGATGAGGGGTTGTGGTGATGGAGGTGGAGGGGCGGCAGGGAGGGGTAGGGAGGAGACAACCCGCAATGCCGCGCTGCCAGATGTTTGATACTCCACAGAAAATTGTGTTGTCTTTTAATTTCTTACGTTACTTTTTACTGTCATTATGCTCACGTCATCATGTCTTTCTGCTGCTGATGCGTCGGCGTGCTGAGGGTCAAGGGGCGCCTGTGGGATGCGTGAGGCTGCAGTGTGCCAGTGTGTGGTGCGCGGTACGACGCCCTGGGCCCGGCGAGACAGCCCGGGTACCTCCCGAAGATCCAAAAATTGTGGGGGAAACCTGGGCAGTGTGTTATGGGTACGTGTGTCGGTAGGGGGTGAGAACTCCCCGTCCGCGGCGACTCCACAGGCAGGGCAGAGAGGGCGGTGGTGGCAGCAGGGGCAGGTCGCCGTGCAGCCCCTCCGTCACCCTGCCACGCACTGTCGCTCCCGCCTGGCTGCCTCTAGTCACCTTTAGGCGTCGCGCGGCCGTGGCATTGGATGAGTACTACTAGTCAGTACATTAGCCTAAAAGCGCCAGCCTCTCAGTGCCCACGCCAGGCTGGGATCAAAGGGCTGCGTGTGCGTGCGGCGAGACACTGGGAGACGCACCCGGGGCTTGCAGAACTGACACACAAGCCGCGGCGTGATGCGTGGCTCTGCTTGGCCTTACACGCAGTAGTTTTTGTCGTGAAAACTATCAGCTGTGTTGGCCGCGTGGAGACAAGACCGCGGGGGAGGAAATGAAGCTGTTGACCAGCCATTCCTAGACGGATGTGGCGCTGTACCTGGACGGGAAGAGAATGACGAGGAAAGAAACAGCAGCACGAGTCCTCCGCTAATCACATCCCCCTGAGGGCCACAGCGGAACCCAGCCCACTACGCCCCCTACCCTGATCCCGTCCCCTCGCCGTCCCCTGAGGCTGAGGGAGAGAGGAAACTTCGGGGAGACTCACGTGGGATCCCTAGACCTTCCGGCGGGGCTCTGGCTGGCCTGCGGCAGGACAAGACTTAGGATCTGGAGGAAGGCCAAGAAGAAAAGAGGAACAGAGTATTAGTGGGTCTGGAAAGGAGGAAAAGAAGCGAAGGAAAAATGAGGGAGTTCGTGGAATGTTGGCAGAAACAGCAGTGTACGTAAGAGGGGGAAGCAGAAAAACGCAAAATTAAGTGTCACTAACAATGAAAAAGACGCTGGAAAAAAGAAAAAGATAACAGTGGCGGTGTTTGATAATTAGAACCTTTGCGATGGAGGAGGAAGCAGAAGTGAACGGAAAAATAATACATGGAAAAAGGAAACAATAAAAAAAAACAGGAAGTGGAGAGGGAAAGACACCGCAGGCCGTCACGGAAACAAGTACTGACGTGTTCATGAAGGAGATCAAGTAACGCGAGGGTTGTGTTGTGTTGTGTTGTTGTGTTGTTCCCTGTGTTGCGCTGCAGTGTTGGTCGGAATGGCTTGCATACGCGCCGCTCAGTCTGATGGCTCCACAGACGACCTGCACAAGGTTCACCAGGCAAAGAACCCCAAGTCCATAACGCAGGTGAGAGAGAGAGAGAGAGAGAGAGAGAGAGAGAGAGGAGAGAGAGAGAGAGAGAGAGAGAGAGAGAGAGAGAGAGAGAGAGAGAGAGAGAGAGAGAGAGAGAGAGAGCATGTTTATCGAGTGTGTGTCCCGACAGACTTAACGATGAGGAAGCAGTCTTCATTTTCTTCTTTCGCAGCTTTCCCAGACTGCTGTTTGACATGAAAGAAGTAGTTAAATAATTCACAAACTGCACAGTGCAATCACACTATAAAAAGATAATATGTTATATGAATGCGTAACTTCTCTTCGTCATAATATTTGTGTTTAAGACGCATCACAGTGCAATTATGGATTTGATTTCACTCTAACTCTGAGAAACTGTCACTTTGTTTCTTCATTCTTGGTGCTCTTGGCTGGAACCATTCTTACGTACAATAACGAAAAATACGTTCACTCGAAGAAAAAAAAAAACATTGCAGAGGTAAAGACAGGAGAGACACACGGAGGCAAAGAAGTAAAGATACAGACAAACAAACAGAAAGACAACCTTGTACTTCTCCAATTTTCGCCTCGCCGTTAATGAATTTTTGGAAGCTCACGCGAACACGAAGGGCGAGGCAGTAACTCCACACTACACCTTCCCTTTGCTTCATTATCTCGACCCTGTGATGCCAAGACGGGCGAATCCATAGGGACCTCTTTTCCCTGCCTCCAATAGTTATTTCTGAGTATATTTTCCTTCACCACCTTCAGGAGAACAACATCTGGCTGGTATTTAATTTTATTCCCATTCTTTTGTTTATTTTCAAAGTTGACGAGGATGAAAATGTTGGTGATGTGGTGGAGTGATGTGGAATTGTGGTACATTGGTGGTTGTGGTGGTGTTAGTGGTGGTGATGATGGTGTCAGGTTGGTCTAGATGAATGATATGATGCAGGTGTTGGTGGAGGGGGTGGATAGTGGAGGGGGTGGATAGTGGAGGAGGTGGAGAGGTAGGAGGTGGAGCGGATGTTGATGCTTTACAGGATGCAGCTTCCGGTCCCCCTCCTCAGGTACTTGTATAATTCATTACAGCTGAGATTTGTTTGGTAACACACACACACACACATACACTCTCTTTCTCTCTCTCTCTCTCTCTCTCTCTCTCTCTCTCTCTCTCTCTCTCTCTCTCTCTCTCTCTCTCTCTCTCTCTCTGACAGTTTTGAGTTTTTTTGATATCCCATTTTTTTCATTTTGATTTTTTGACACTATTAAAAATAAGTACTAACTTGGGTATCCTACTACTACTACTACTACTACTACTACTACTACTACTACTACTACTACTACTACTACTATCACCACGTACCCAGGTATTCATCAGGAGCACGATGTACCCAAGTGACACGGGCCCTTAAGCACTCTCCCTTCTCCCTCCCTCTCCTCCCTCTCTCTCTCTCTCCCCCCCTCTCTCTCCCTCCCTCTGAAGCAAGCCCCTGTAAGCAACCTCATTGTGACCCTCGAAAAATAGCCTGAAAGTGGTGCTTATGTTTTCTTTGTCCAATTTGTAATAGATATTAATGAAGGTAAATTGTCGCTGGGAAAATATAATGTGTGTGTGTGTGTGTGTGTGTGTGTGTGTGTGTGTGTGTGTGTGTGTGTGTGTGTGTGTTTGGATTGGCTACAGGTGTTTGTTTTGTGTTTGTTTGCTGGAAAATTACCGTGTGATTCTTGCTTGGGAGGTTCATTGCTTCATTGTTTGTCTTTTCCTTCTTTCTTGGGTTGTTTGTGTGTTTACTTTGTAGTGTGTGTGTGTGTGTGTGTGTGTGTGTGTTGTGGCAAGTTTCATATCATCTTTATATTTTGTTTTTGTGTGCCCATGTTCCTGACAGCCTCTTGAGATATGATGATAAATGTGTGTGTGTGTGTGTGTGTGTGTGTGTGTGTGTGTGTATTTGGCAGGAGGAAATATTGAACCAACTTTTCATAGCAAATATTCGCAACATCCGAGCGAGTAAACAAATTTATAACCTTAGAGACCATGACCTTTTGTGACACGCCCGCCGCGGCTAAGGCGAGGCTAACGACGTGTCCTCTGACTGCAACAGATGAATTAACTCGACCTAACCTAACCTCACTTAGCCTAACCTAACCTAACGGCGTGTGCTTTAACCATATCAGGTGAATGAACGCTTGGCCTAACCTAACCTAACCTAACCTAAGCTAACCTAACCTAACCTAACCTAACCTAAGCTAACCTAACCTAACCTAACCTAACCTAACCTAAGCTAAGCTAACCTAACCTAACCTAACCTAACCTAACCTAACCTAAGCTAACCACGCTAAGAGATTTAACAACTAACATAACTTAACCTAACCTAACCACACTAGGAGATTTAACAGCTAACCTAACTTAGTCTATCCTAACTTAACCTAACCTAACCTAACCTAACCTAACCTAACCTAACTTAGTCTATCCTAACTTAACCTAACCTAACCTAACCTAACCTGACCTGACCTAAGCTAACCACACTAGAAGATTTAACAACTAACCTAATTTAATCTATCCTAACCTAACCCAAGGAAATAAAACTGCATTCAGGGGCACAGACACTGAATAACTGGACCTGATCTCGTCCTTTCCGTGCGCAGCTGAGGCCAGAACAACCTGATTAACTTGAATAACCTGAAGAACACGAAAACCGACAGCCGTTCTTGTGCCGTGACCAAATTCACTTCAATATGAATCCGCCAGAGAGAGAGAGAGAGAGAGAGAGAGAGAGAGAGAGAGAGAGAGAGAGAGAGTGACCCGTGGTGTTTAAGTTAGGTCTTGTTAAGTTAGAGTTTAGTTAGGTTAACTTAGATCCATTTAGGTTAGTTTTGGTTAGGTTCGGTTCGGTTAGGTTAGGTAAAATTAAGTTAGATTAATTTTGTTCAGGTTCGGTTGGGCTAGGTTAAGTAAGGTTAGGTTCGCCTTGGACTGCACCACTGAAAACCACGCGCAGGCCGTAACAGAGACAAAAAAAACAAGTGTGACGCATCTTGGTGGCGTCACAGCCTCCACGTGAATCACTGTCTAGACTCCTTTTGTCGGGGAAAGAGACAGTGAGTGGGGCGAGAGGTAAGGAGAGGCGGGGAGGGAACATTAGCCAGGAAAAGCAAGAAGGGAGAGGGGAGAAAGAGGAAGGATGGGGAAAGACGAGGATTACTGAAGCTTACAAGTGTTAGGAAAGGATGGGGAAGCACGATGCGACTCCTTTAGCTGGGGAAAGAGATATGATGGGGAAATAAACCAGGAAAGCTTGGAGAGAGAGAAGTGAGAGAGGAAGAATGGAAAAAAGACGAGGATGACTGAGGTTTACAAGTTTAAGGAAGGATGGGGAAGCACAGGAGGTTACAGGAGGGGAGGGACGGAGGTGCAGGGAGGCGGCAGTGGCAGTCTGGCTTTGCACGAGAGGCGGCTGTGTTTAGTTAAATAATTCAGTGCCACTTCGTCTTTCTCACGGCGTGGGTGGCTGGCTTGCCGGCCCTGAATTGGCATTAAGAGGCGCGAAACAGCTAAAAAGAACAAAAATACGAGTGAGTGCACCTGAAACTAAGTAAATTCTAACAAACCAAATAAAGCATGCACTGATCTAATAAACTTCAACACAGCAACAGTAAATACAACAAGAAAATATATAAACTTACTTGAAACTAACTACATTTTAAACAACCACATAAAACACGCATTGATACCATTCTTTTCAGTGTAGCAGCCGTAAATCTAACCAAAAACATATATAGATCAACATACCTGGACAGCGAGGAAGGCAGGCAAGAAGGAACACAAGGAAGAAAAGAAGATAAGAATGAAAAACAGTAATAGAAGATAAAGTGGGGAGGGAGGAAGGCAGGCAAGAAGGAAGAGAAGGAGGATAAGAAATAAGAATGAAAGAAAGTAATGGTAGAAGATAAGGTTCGAGGAATCGCTGAAAATGTGCGTGTCTGATCCTTCGAACCCTCTCACTGTGAAGGAGTAGGAGGAGGAGGAGGAGGAGGAGTAATAGGAGTATAACGAGAGGGGAGATGAAGAGGGGAATGGGGAGGGAGGAAAGAGGGGATGCGACTCGTATCCAAACTCATATATGAAGGGGGAGAGTTGGGTTATTGAAAATAGTAAAGACACTGGGATTGGCGACCGTCGATATTAGCGGGACGTGAGGAGGCTGAGGGGCGGAAGCTGGCACGGGAGGGAGGGAGGGAGGGAAGGAAAGAAGGGTATCGAAAAAGTGTCTTTGTATCATTAGTGTTCTGTGTTATGGGCGTTTTTTTTTGTTGATTTTGTTAACTGGTAATTATTCATCAGATCTGACAAACTTATATCATTTTTATTTGTTTGTTTGTTTGTTTGTTTGTTTGTTTTTGCGAGGTTGTGAATATATTTAACTGCATTACGTTCGCAACCAATTTCTTATCACTTTTTACGTAAGAAGCATAAAAAAAATAAAGGAAAACTTCAACAAGCCATCAGGCGAACACGTGGCAGTCAGTCCCTGTGTGAAAGATACCTCACTATTTCATCAGATTCCCATGCACAAACTAATCTAATCTTTTAAACCTCCCTAATGACTGCAATACCAAGTACACTGCATTTCTTTCCTACTCTAATTGTAACACACAACTAGTAACTCCAAAGAAACACAGTATTTTCCTAGTGAATAAACATACGAGCACAACAACCTTACATTAGCATCAAGGGAGCGGTGCATGGGAGGTACTAGTAAAACATAAACAAGAGGACTACAAGAGTGTTTCCTGCGTTTCCACCAGGCATTAGAACCTAGAACTTAATTGTGTGGCAGAAAACGTTGAAGAATAAGGGGCTGGCCAACGTTTCATAAGATCGCGAGGAGGAGGAGGAGGAGGAGGAGGAGGAGGAGGAGGAGGAGGAGGAAGTGAGTGCAGGTTTGAGTTTGCTATCAGAAGCCGGCGAGGAGGGAGAGGAAAGGGAGAGAACTAATGGTCTGTGACGATTGTTTGTGGAAGAGCTTAGAGGGAGAGGAAAAACCAGAGAGAGAGAGAGAGAGAGAGGAGAGAGAGTGAGAGAGAGAGAGAGAGAGAGAGAGAGAGAATACTAAATGAGATGTCTGAGAGATGAGAGAGGAGGGAGGATGCAATAAGAGAGAGAGAGAGAGAGAGAGAGAGAGAGAGAGAGAGAGAGAGAGAGAGAGGAGAGAGAGAGAGAGAGGAGAGAGAGAGAGAGAGAGCCTTCGTGTCCGGAAATGTCTATATGACGAGTGTTTTTGTCTCTAAGATGAAAATAACTGAGCAAGGTCATACAGCCACCCTCCCTGCCTCCCTTCCTCCCTTCCTCCCTTCTTTTCTCCCTTCCTTCTCTCCATTCTTCCATCCTTCATTGTCCGTCTCCTCCCATTCTTCCCTCTTTCTCCCCTCCTCCCTTCCTCCTTTCTCTTTTTCTCTTCTTTCATTTTATTCTTCTATCCTTCCTTGTCCTTATTCTTCTCTCCTTCTCTTCCTTCCTTCCTTCCTTCCTTCCTTCCTTCCTTCCTATCCTTCCTTCCTTATCTATCCTCGCAACTTACTGTCTTGTACTCTCTCTCTCTCTCTCTCTCTCTCTCTCTCTCTCTCTCTCTCTCTCTCTCTCTCTCTCTCTCTCTCTCTCTCTCTCTCGACAAGCAGCAGGCGGCTAAAACATTAAATTATCAAGAATGTTTTTATGTTTAATGTTTGTTTAGCCGAAGTAATGTGTTTTTTTTTTTTGTAGCATTGATGAGAAAATAATATGTTTGCCTGAGTATATATTGAATTTATGAGTCACTGTTGAAAATACTGACGATGTTGTATTATTTTTTAGCATTGTTAGTTGAGAGAGAGAGAGAGAGAGAGAGAGAGAGAGAGAGAGAGAGAGAGAGAGAGAGAGAGAGAGAGAGACAGAGAGTATAAGTGAAATGAAGAAACACACGCAAACTAACTTACACACACACACACACACACACACACACACACACACACACACACACATACACACACACACACACACACACACACGGTAACTTAATCCCGCCAGTGACATAATTGCCTCATAACTCGCAGGAACAACCAGACGAGGGCGGGTGTGGATGCGTGCGGGCGTGTGGATAAATGTGTGAGTGGTGACGTGTGGGAGGGTGGAGCGGGTGGAGGTGATGAATGGGTGTAATTATCCTCGTGGGGCGGCTGTGGGTGGGAGTCTGAGGGTGCATTGGTGGCGAGGTGTGTGTGTGTGTGTGTGTGTGTGTGTGTGTGTGTGTGTGTGTGTGTGTGTCTTGTGGATACCTTTTGCCATGTGGATTCAGTTCTGCTCTTTGGAAGTGTGAATTAAACACACACATACACACACACACACACACACACACACACACACACACACACACACACACACACACACACACACACACACACACACAGTTACGTAACATATGTACTGCAGCAACAAAAAAGAAAATATCGCGTCTTTTTCAACATAATTTTTTTCCTCTCTCTCTCTCTCTCTCTCTCTCTCTCTCTCTCTCTCTCTCTCTCTCTCTCTCTCTCTCTCTCTCTCTCTCTCTCTCTCTCTCTCCATTTTTTTTACCACTAGTACAGCCAAACTCTACATCAGCAGACGTGGCCGCGCGTGTAACCCCTTGAAGCGTCCAATGGCAGGTTTAAGTGGGTGGAGGCGAACAAAAAAAAAAAAAAAAAGTGAATTCTCCTGAGTAGGTTTGGGATGGAGAATTAATAATGGTGGTGGTGGTGTTGTTGGTGGTGGTGGTGGTGGAATTGTTGTCGTTGTTGTTGTTGTTGTTCTTGTTTTTTTGTTCTTGATTTAAATGATTTTTGTATTATTTCTTTTCGTTCATCGCCTCAAAATTTACGTTGCTGCCAAATTTCGTAAGTCATTTGTATCATTTGTTTGACTTGGTGTGTGAAAACTGTAAGCTCTTCTCTTTTTCTTCCTCTTGCTGTGATGAATGTGCCAGACCTTCGCCATTCCATTGATGCAAGATGAATATAATAAATTTAACGAGAGGTGGCAGTGAAGACTTCAATTTTATCCATCTATTCACTTGAAATTTGCAGGCCCTTCTCTTTTTCTTGCCCTTGTGAATGTATCAACTTTTGTTCCACTACTGCAAGATGAATATAATAAATTTAACGAGAGGTGGCAGTGAAGACGTTGTAAATCTCGTATCTCCATTCACTTGAAGTCTTACGAAGGAGACAAATTTGTGACATTATCATCTCGTATATAATGTAGGTTTGATTTAAATGCACGTGTTTAAACATTATATCTGGACATTAGTATCTGCCGGTCACATGGTTCAAGTGGACGCCATAAATCTCTACGGCCATTAAGCAATATTTATAACTTGTAAAATGCAATGTTTATTTCTGTTAAGAGACTCGTTATATATATATATATATATTTTTTTTTTTTTTCTGCGCATATCTTATCTCCTTTCTTGCGTCGCATATTGATTAGTGTCGATCTCTTGATGGGAAAATTAATCTTCCTACTTAATAGTCACGCTTGAGTATCGTAGCAGCGAGAAAGAGGTTCAATTATCGTACATCTTCACTCAACCCTGACAAAAAAGGAAAAGAAAAACATTACCCGCTTTTTGCAACAGAATTCCCTTGCTGGTGAAGTTAAGATATTCGTAATGGTGATTTAAACATACGTGTTCGTGGAGGGAGGAACAAAAGACACGCGAAGCAAAACAACAAACGAGTGAGTGCAGATGAGAGATAAAGGGTTGGAAGAAGAATAGAGAGATTAGAAAACATGTACTGGAATGGAGGGGTCAAGAATGAGCATGGAGGAGGGAGAGGAGAGGGAGAGAGGGAGGCGGAGTAGGAACAGGCGTCTCCTCCTTGTTGGTGACGCATTTCTTCCCTCGTCTGTCGTTTGTTTCAGCGCGAGAGTAACTTGTTGATGTGTCACTGTGGCTTGTCTCCTGACGGGGCGGAGTGCTGGCCACGCGCTTCACACACACACACACACACACAGTACATAGCTTCGTAACAATCATTTCCTACATGCGTCACACTTTCCTGTTTGGCTTGTGGTCTCTGAGTTACGCGTGACTTGTCTGCTGTTTGTGTATTTATTTGTTTGCTTGTTTATTTTATTGTTTATTTTTTTAGAGGTGGTTTGTGTTCTCGTAACTGTGCATTTGTTTCACTGTATTATGTCAACTGTATGTCTCTAATCCTATTTCCCATCACACCCTATTCATTTATCTGCATTTCACTCATTAAAATATATAAAACTAATAGAGAATTTATAAAACCGCGGCACAAAAGCAGCGTGTTGTCTCGTGCAAACAAAGCAACATCCACATCACCGCATCCACGAGCAGTGATTGCAGTGGTTTTATGCTGTGGAAAATAATCATTCAGGTTCTTTGAGTTGGTGGATCAGTGTTTACAAATCCAAGCCTAGTCATCATTAAGAAACTCATCAGGTATATAAATGCTTACTGCTTTGTGTGTGTGTGTGTGTGTGTGTGTGTGTGTGTGTGTGTGTGTGAGGCAAGTCATTCTTGTTGACTGGAGTGGTGGGGGCCCGGAGGTTTCGCTCGTGCCCTGCTGGACGCCCCCTCGCACCTCAAGGCCGCCACACAAACCTTCCACAAGACAGAAAGAGCAACCTGAATCCAAACGAACCTTACCTGTGATTCACCTTCAAAAGCACGACGAACTTAACCCTTTTGCACGAGTACAACGCCTTTCCTCGCACCTGTTCCCCTTTTCTTGCATCTGTTCCCTCATTTTTCCTCTCCTCCTACGCCTCCTTCAGTGTGGTCAGCCTGGGAGGTCTAGCGGCGTGTGTCGGCGGCGCGGCGCTCAGCGGGACACGTCAGACTGTGGTATCGCGGCGTCGCAAAAGGCGCGTCTCTTACAATCATTATTTACCTGTCGACTCGGCCCGCCTTGTATAGAAAACGTCGAGTGGTGATCAGAGGCCTCAGTGTCCGCCTCCTCCTCCTCCTCCTCCTCCTCCTCCTCCTCCTCCTCCTCCTCCTCCTCCTAATCTTTGCTGAGAGGCCCGTTCCTCTGTTGAGCCGCTGATCCAAACTCGCCGCCGCCCGCCCCTTCGTCAGTCTAGTCCGTCAAGAGGCGCCCCACCCCCCCCCACCAGCACCACGCACCAGCACCCCCCACGAGCACCCCGCACCAGCACCCCGCACCGAGTCGTGATATTAAGTGGTATTAAGATGTACTTTGTGTTGGCTTAGAGATGTTTAAGCTTCTCTTCCTTATATTCTGTGAGTCTTTTCTTATATTTAGTTTCTGTCTCTCTCTCTCTCTCTCTCTCTCTCTCTCTCTCTCTCTCTCTCTCTCTCTCTCTCTCTCTCTCTCTCTCTCTCTCGCTTGTCTCTTATTTCATTGTCATTTTTTTCCCCTTGTTTTTGTCTATCTTATTTATCTCCATCTTTTCTTTTTCCTTTCTTCTCTTTCTCTTTTTTCCTTCCTCATCTCTTTCGTTTTTCTTTATCAGTTTTTCTCTTTCCTTCCGTTCTCGTCTTCCTGTCTCCATCTCCCTGTCCTTACTCTCCCTCCCTCTCCCTCCCTCCCTATCTCCCTCTCCCTCTCCCTTTACCTTGTGTCTCTCTGGTTTGCATTCCTCATCTCTTGTCGGGAAACTTGTGTGAGAGAAAAAGAAAAGAAAAAAAACTCGGTACTTTCATCCGACTTGATGCACCGACAGAGAGAGAGAGAGAGAGAGAGAGAGAGAGAGAGAGAGAGAGAGAGAGGGAGAGGGAGAGGGAGAGTAAAGTTTTGTAGCCTTTGACACTAAAGATATTGAAGTGTTTCTATTATTCTCTCCCTCCATTTCTCCCTTTCTCTCTCTTTTTTTATTTTCCTTCCTTTTTCTCCCTCTCCCTTTCTCCCTCCCTCCCTCCCTGCCTCCCTCCCGTCATTTCACCTGTCAGCAATAGAGGTGTGAAAGGGAGGAGCACACACACACACACACACACACACACACACACACACACACACACACACACACACACACACACACACACACACACACACACACACACACACACACACACACACACACACACACTCATTCATTTAATAACACTTTAGTCCTCCTCTCACTCTTACTCTCACTCTTACTCTCACCTGGGGCGCCACTCTCCCAGGTGTCCCCCGTGTCCCCAGCACTTACCGTGATTGTCAGAGGCACGCTCACACCCACGATGGATTACCTCTCCCTCTCTCCCCTCTCTCCCTCGCTCCTCTCCCTGCCTGTGACGCTTCGAGAGGGTCAAGAATAGAGATAAACAAACAGAAAAGCATAGACCGATACAAATATGGATAGATTCACACACACACACACACACACACACGCACACACACACCCTGCCTTGTCACTTTCCGTCACCGTCAGCCTAACAAAGCCGCCGGCCTGCCTGCTCTGCACAGCCTATACTGCTCCCTGTGTGTGGTATTCATTATACTCCTAGTGCCACTGACCTCTTGAAATTCCTTTGTATTCCTTTGGTTTTGTATCATTCCTTTGCTTCTCCTTCCTTGCATTTTGTTTTATTCCTTTTAAGTTTCCTTTTCCTGATTTTTTTTTTCCTTTTTTTTATACTGCTTTAGTTTTGTCTCGTTTTTTCTTTGTTCCTTTTTCTAGTCCTGTTTTGTCTTGTCTCCTTGTTCTTTTATCCTTTCTTCCTTCTTTTCTTTGATATTCTTTTACTCTTGTCTCGTATCCTTTCTCCTTTTTCAGTGCAATCTTTTCTTAGTAATTTTTCATGTAGTTTGTTTCATTTTTTTCTTCTCATTTTTTGTTCTTCCTATACGTTTACTTGCATATTCCTTCCGTCTTTTTATATGTTACTCCTTTCTTTACTTCTATCTCGTATCCATTCTCCGTTTTCTATTCCTACATTCACTTACATCCTGCAGTTTGTTGTATTTCTCACCTCCTCTTTCTTTTATCTCTCCTGTTTGCATTTCCTACATCTTTCTTCCCTTTTCTTAATCGTCTTTTCTCCTCACACTCTTTTCCTTGGATCTGTGACTCACTCTTTCCAAACAACGATAATCTTAATCTTTTCCCGCTTACCACATTGATATCAGCCCTACATCCTCTTAATCTCAGACCTTGCCCTAATTCTCCCTTCTCTCGTTCTTCATCTCCACAGCCTCCTCTCTTCTTAGTCCTCCCTTCATCCTGTTATCTTACTCTCTTCTCCTAGCACATCCTCCTCCTATCTTTAACCTTGCCCTTATTCTCGTCTTCTCTCGTTCTTCATCACATCTTACTCCCTTCTTGACCTCCTTTCATCCTCTGCTATCTCCCTTTCTTCTCCCTTTTTATTTTTTCATTTATCCAGTTATCTCTCTCTTCTTTCAGTATCTCGTTCCTCTACACCTCAATTTATCCATTTATCTCCTTCCCCTCTTCTCGCAATATAGCCTTACACCTCTCTTCATTCTCTATCATGTCCCTCTCTTCTCCTTTCACCTCACAGCTCCCTTCATTTCTCCACCCTAACCTAACCTAACCTTACAAAAACATTACAATATCTGCACCTCGAGAATAGACGCTAAGAGTGAAGGCGAGGACAAGGCGAGGCAGGAAGCGAGAACCTCATAACACCACTGGTTCATTAATTCTGTGAAGGTTCCTCATCTTTTCTGCCCCAGCGAGAGAACACAAGGTTACGCCGCTCCCCCTCCTGACTCCTGACGACCGCCGTGACTGATGGTGGTGCTGATGACGCCTCTGCTTGCTGGGAAATGTTAATGAGAGACCCTGGCGTGAAAAATTTTAATGTTTACTCTGGGGGTTAGAAGGAAAAATCGTTATAGTTTCTGTTGGTGTTAGATATTTATCCTGAAACGCTATGCTCTCTCACTGTGACCGCTTGCAAAGGCCACAGGATTAACTAGTCGGGTTATCAAGGGTGTATCTCCTGTTAATAGCGTAGAAATCTTGTTAATCTGCCACTACAACTAATAAATCACCTTTGAAAACCCGTGTAACTTCATGTATACCGGGGCCTCGTGAATGTAATGGATGTGTGGAACAGAAGCCTCTCAGATTATGGCTCTATTTGTGCTTTGGTGGTGTTTTAGGTAAGTTTCCCCTTTAAATTCGTGTTTTTTAAAGGTATTTGTGTTTTTTTCGCGTATTTTTGCGTTGTGGTGATTAGCGCATTAGTGATTCGTGTATTTTTGGGTGTTTCGTGTATTGAAATCTGTTTTTTTTTTTACTTTTTTTCTTTTTTTCTTTTAACGGTTTGGAAATTGCTTTTGTTGGTGTGAGAGAGAGAGAGAGAGAGAGAGAGAGAGAGAGAGAGAGAGAGAGAGAGAGAGAGAGAGAGCTAAGACCCCTCCTCTCCCGTCTCCTCCCATCCCATCCCTCCTGCGTTTCTCCCCAACTCTTATTCCCTTTAAACTCCACTGTGTAGTTTTTCCTCCATCTCTTCTCCCCAGTCTTCTCTCCCTCCTTCCTCTCCCTCTCCCTCTCCCTCTTCCTCTTTCTCCACGGACCTTGGTAACCCCGTGTCATCCTCTCCCTCCTCTCCCTCCCTCCCTCTTCTCCCTCGCTTCTCACCTTTCCTCCATTATGATGTGTCCCTCCCTCTCTCTTTCTCTCCCTTCTTCCTCCCTCCACAAGATGATCCTTCTTCCTCTCCTCCTTCCTTGCTTCTTCTCTCATTTCTTATCTCTTGTTAACTTTCTCTATTCTCTTCACCTTCTTTATCCTCTTTATTTCCTCCTTTTCTTCCTTTCCTTCTCTCCCTTTCATAAATATCATTCTCTCAGTTCTCCTTTCAGCTCCCCCTCTCTCCCTCTCTCCCTCTCTCCCACAAATATTCCTCCTCTTTCCTCCTCCTCCTCCTCCTCCTCCTCCTCCTCCTCCTCCTCCCATACCCTCCTTCCCTTTCCTGCAAATATCTTCTCTCCCTCCCTCCCTTTCACCCTCTTTCTCTTCTTACCTTCCCTTCTCTTATTCCCGTCTTCCTTACCTCTCACCTTTCCTCCCGCATTTTCTCCAAGTCTCCCTTCCTCTGACTTCCCTTCTATCATTCTCGTTCTCTTCGTCTTTGGTTCAATCTCATTCTATCTCATTCTCCGTTCTCTCTTATTTTTTTCTCTCCTTGATGCAAATACTTATCTTAATATCACTTCTCCTCCCTTTCTATTTCCTTTCTCTCTTTTATTTCTTTCTCTTTTCTCTGATGGAAACTCGCAAACTTAGTTTCCTTTCTTATTTTCCCTTCCTTTTCTTTCTCTTTCGTTCCTTTTTCCCTTATTCCTTATTTTTATTATCGACTACTTCCCTTCCTCCCTCCCTTCCCTTCCATTTCATTTCCCTTTACTATTCCTTTCCTCTTTCATCCCCACCATTTATCTTTCATTCCCTCCATTATTCTCTCCCTCCCCTCCCCCTTCCCTCCCCCTTCCCTCTCCCTTCCCTCCATGACAGAAGCCCCTCACCTTCACCCATATATCTATTCCCTGACGCTCCTGTGAAAATAGAGGCGCCTGCTCTCAGTGTTACCCATTCCTACCTGGTGAAGGGAAGGGTGTTGGGGTGTCAGGGTGTTAGGGTGGGGTTCACATTGGTGGGGGGTGGGGTGTGGTTGGTTCCCTTTAACTGTCTCTTGGGTACCACATGTCACACAGTTCTCAAAACAGACCTTCACTTATTGCTCTTCCTCCTCCTCTTCCTCCTCCTCTTCCTCCTCTTCCTCTTCTTCCTCTTCCTCCAGGCGCATTTCTCGTTCTTCCTTCCTCCTTCCCTCCCTTACTTCCGCTCTCGTTTCCCCTTCCGTCCCGTGTTGGAGGAAAATGGAGGGATTTGACATGAGTTAGGGTTTTAAATGTCATGTGTTTCCTCCTCCTCCTCCTCCTCCTCCTCCTCCTCCTCCTTTTCCGTTTCCTCCTACTCCTTCCATTTTCCTCTTCTGCATTTATCCTTCTCTCTTCCTTCCCTCCCATTCTTTCTTTTTAAATTTCGCTTCCCATTTATCACTTGAAGAACGTGTTTCTTCTTTCTTTTCCTCCTCTTCCTCCTCCAAACCTTCCATCTTCCTCTTTCTCTCTCTCTTTCATTTATTATCGTTTCTCTTTTGCTCCTCCATTATTCCTTTTGCTTTTTTCCCTCCATTTCTCTGATAACGTTTTTCCTTCCACTGTTCCTCTTCCTCTTCCTTCCCCAAACCTCCCCGTCTTCCTGTCTCTCATTTATTCTAATCTCTCTTGTACCCTTCCATTATTCCTTTTTCTGTTTCTCTCTCTGTCTCGTCCCCGTCACGTCCCGAGGTCTGACTGGGTGGCTGTCCGTTTAAATTTGCTGACACTAACTTTTTTTAACCTCCTGGCGATGCTACAGATGCTCCAGTTTCTCCCGCCATCAGCTCCTGTAGCAGTGTTTCTCGGTTGCAAGATGGCGTAGCAATAATCTCCTCCAGTTATCCTCCCCTGCTGTAGTCTAAGTTTGTAGTTGTATTGTTAGTAGTAGTCTTCCTTACACCAGTCTCCGTTTTAGTCTCCCAGTATCATCTCCCCACTGGTCTCCTTGGTACTCTCCCCCCTTGCATGCCTGTGGTTTCCTCACGCTACCTCTCCCTCCCTCATCTTTTTCTCTTTAAAGGAAGAGTTTTAAATCCCGGTGCAGACTCACTCTCCCCTCCTCTCCCTTCCTTTACTCTCCCTTCCACTCCCAGTCATCGTGCAGGGTCTGGTTTTCTGCACATTCCTCCCTCTCTTTCTCTCTCCCATCCTCTTCCCCCTCTTCTCCCTTCTCCCTGTAGATATTTCGTGGTTTTTAATGCTTCTTTAGCTTCAATTTACACAGAGGTAGTGTTCTTTTTCTGGTAGCTTTCTCCTCTCGCTTCCTCCCGCCTCCTGTCGCCTCTTCCCGCCTCCTCCCGCCTCCTCCCGCCCATACCAGCACGTGTGGGTTAAGTTTTGTTGGTAAATATTTCATTGATCACAAATATTACAAGTATAAGTGTTTGTTCTTGTGTCTTCTTCTTCTTTCTTCTCTTCTTCCTTCGTTTATTCTCTATTCACTCTTTCCTTCCTTATTCTCTCATCTTATATCCTTCTTTACTCTTCATCTCTTTTTTTTTTCTCTATTTCCTCTTCCATTTCCTGTCCTTTTTTTTTTTTGTTCTGCATTCTTTCCTTCTATCATTCTTTTTCTTATGTTGTTATTTATATTATTTATTCTTTTATTCCTCTTCTTCGCTTTTCTTTCTTTATATTTACTATTTCCCTCATTCTTCTCTTATATCTCTTTCCTTGTATTCTTTGCTCTTCCTTCCTCCTCCTTCTCTCTTCCCTCTTTCCTTTCCTGTCTCGTATTTTTGTATTTCTTTCCTTATTATTTGTTTTTATCAATGTTTCTTACTTCTCTTCACTTTTCCTCCTCCCTTGTTTCATAATTTTTACTTCCTTTATTACTTCCTTTTCTTCCTCTCCTCTCTCTTACTATTTATTTTTGTGTCCTTCCCACGGTGTTTATTTTCCCTTCCTTCCTTCCTACTTTCCTTTCTCGTTTCCTCCTTCCACCATCTTTCGCTCACATTCTTCCTCCTTTTTTCTCCATTACTCTGTTACTTGATCCCTTCTTTCATTCCTTCTCTTTATTCTTGCTTTATTTCCATATTTGTTTGTTTTTTTAATGTTTGCTCTTTTTCCTCTTCTGTTTCTTCGTTTCCTTCTTTCATCACCGTGTTTGTTTTTTTTTCATCTCTTTTTCATCTTAGTTTTCATCTGTTTTTCCTTATTCCTCCCATTTATCATTCCTCTCCCTTTCTCAATATTCTCACATCCTTGTTTATTACCTCTCCTTTCCTTCTGCGTTCTCATGAGTTTGCATTCCCTCACTTCATCACCACCATCATCATCATCATCATCATCATCATCATCATCATCATCATCATCATCATCATCATCAGTCATTTACCATAACCCTTTCACAGAATTCCCAAAAGCCCTCTCCTCTTTCTCTTTCCTTCCCAATCTCCCTATTCTTTCCCTCTCCCCCTCACCCCCTCTCTCTCTCTCTTCTTCCCTCGCATCCTCCCAGGGACAATCGTGTGACGCGCTCATGTGACAATAAGTGAAGAGAGCAGCATCGTGTCGGCCCCTCAAAGTACATATCTGGTGACAAGTTATGAGAGAAACCCGATGCTTATTATGAGGCAAGGGGGTGAGGGGGTGGTAGGGAAGGACAGGGAGGGTGAAAATGGAGTCTGGCAGGGTAATGTGTGCAAGGGAATGATTATAATAGGAAAGATGCGTAAGAGAAGGAGTAAGAGGAGCAGAGGAGGAGAGGAGAGTGAGAGCGTGATGAATGATAATTAAATGCAGGTGATGAATGGTGGAGAAGGAGGAGATGGGGAAAAAAGTAATGAGATTGAATGAGAAACGTGAGGGTTCAGAGAGAGAGAGAGAGAGAGAGAGAGAGAGAGAGAGAGAGAGAGAGAGAGAGAGAGAGAGAGACGTATAGATGAATGTTACCAGAGATGTAACTTCAACCTCTCTCTCTCTCTCTCTCTCTCCCTCTCTCTCTCTCCCTCTCTGTTCCCTTCTAGCAGCCCTTCCTCGTATTCTTTACCTATTCCCCTAAGCTGCGTGCCAACAGTGTAGCTTGTTATTTTCCTCCTCTCCTCTGCTCCTCTTCTCTTATTCCTCTTTGTTTTAGTTCCCCATTTATACTTCCTGCAGTATTTCCCCGTTTTCTATATCTTTTTTTCTTTCATTTTCTCTCCATGCTTTTGTTGTTTTATTTATTTATTTATCTGTTTTGTAGTTTGTTTTTATTGTTGTTTGTGTGTTCTTGTTCTTGTTCTTGTTCTTGTTTTTGTTCTTCTTGCCAATTAATGTGGAAATACGTGGAGAGTCAGATCTTCAACTTTCTCTCTCTCTCTCTCTCTCTCTCTCTCTCTCTCTCTCTCTCTCTCTCTCTCTCTCTCTCTCTCTCTCTCTCTTCCGTCCTCCTTCCTTCCTTCTTCCGTTCTCCTTCTCTTTATTCTGTCTTTCCCTTCTCTTTCGCCCTCCTTTCTTCCTTCCTCTCTTCCCTCCCCTTTATCCTCTTTCGTCTTTCCTTTCATCTCTCTCTCTCTCTCTCTCTCTCTCTCTCTCTCTCTCTCTCTCTCTCTCTCTCTCTCTCTCTCTCTCTCTCTCTCCAGCGAATGACGGTTTTCCTGTCATTTTTGCTTCTTTCTTCCTTCCCTCCCTCATTCCTTCCCTCCCTCTCCCTCCCTTCTCCCTTTCTTCCTGTCTCAATCCTGCTTTTCTTTCCTTCCTGTCATTTCTGTTGTTCCCTCATCGATTTTTTTCCTATTTTTTATCATTGTCATTTTTTTTCCCTTTCCATTATTGGCTATTTAAACTGTCATGATTTTCTTTTTCCTCCTCCTCCTCTTCTTCCCCTTTCTCTTCCTCTTCCTCTTCCTCTTCTTATCGGTTACGTCATTATCACATTTTTACGCTCTTAGTGAGAGAGAGAGAGAGAGAGAGAGAGAGAGAGAGAGAGAGAGAGAGAGAGAGAGAGCGCCCATTAATTCTCGTCTAATGTATCTTATATCGAACTGAATTTGTAAACAAGACTCAAATTCATTAATCCTCTTGTCCCTGTCGTTATTAATTTAATTTTTCGTTTATTTTCGTATCGGGCGAATGAACAAACGTGAATAATAATTTGTGTATCTCTCTCTCTCTCTCTCTCTCTCTCTCTCTCTCTCTCTCTCTCTCTCTCTCTCTCTCTCTCTCTCTCTCTCTCTCTCTCTCTCTCTCGTTTGGCGCATATTGCTTTCTGTTTCTCCTTTAATTTATTCCCTGTCAGTTTAATAATTGCCGTGCAGAGTTGATGTTTGTACCAGTGTTATGAATTAGTTGATTTTTATTGATTTATTTATTCATTCATTTACCTTTTATTTTTGTATGTATGTATGTATGTATGTATGTATGTGTGTGTGTATGTATGTATGTGTGTATAGTTAAGTTAGTTTGTCAGTTTGTCAGTTTGTTTCTTCGTATGTTCTTTTGTTCTGTTTTTCTCTGCTGTTCCTTTCTGTCTGTTTTTATGTCTGTTTGTTTGTCTGTCCGTCTCTCTCTCTCTCTCTCTCTCTCTCTCTCTCTCTCTCTCTCTCTCTCTCTCTCTCTCTCTCTCTCTCTCTCTCTCTCTCTCTCTCTCTCCCACCCCTTCTACCTATCTACCTACCTACAAACACACACACACACACACACACACACACACACACACACACACACACACACACACACACACACACCCAGACCATCAAAAGGGAACCACAATAGAGAAGGTGGTGGAGAGGGGAAGGAGAGCTAATGGAAGAAGACTTGAGGAGGACAGAGATGAAGGGAGAGAGAAGGGAGAGCAGAGGGGAAGGAAGAAGAGGGAGAGGGAAAGAGAGAGAGAGAGGGGAGGCATCTAGTGTCTCATATCTGTTCTTGAAGGCGTGTTGTTGTTGTTGTTGTTATTGTTGTTGTTGTTGTTGTTTTCTTGTTTTCTCCTTGTTATTCTTACTCCTGTTATTGTTCCTCTTCTCCTCCTTGTTCTTCTTGCTCCTGTTATTCTTCCTCTTCTCCTCCTTGTTCTTCTCGTCCTTGTTCTTCATAATAACACGGTTTTTTAGTGAAATGATGGAATAAGCCAAGAATTTACGGAATAATGAGCAGCAGAAGGAGGAGGAGGAGGAGGAAGAAGAGGAAGAGGAGGACAGGGAAGAGGAGAAAGAGGACGAGGAGGAAGAAAACGAAGACGAGAAGCAGAGATCAAACTAACACATTTCAAAACACGAGATGATGATGACGATGAGTAATTTTTTGACACAGAACCCCCGAAAAAAAAAGAGAGAAAGAAAACGAGGAGAGATGAAAGAAATTAAAACAATATATTATACGATATAAGAAAGAAAGAAGAAATACGAGATTTTAGGTACGTAATAAGTGTAACGTTGTGAAGGAGGAGGAGGAGGAGGAGGAGGAAGAGGAGGAGGAGGAGGAAGGGAGTGCAAATTGGCGTTAAGGATAAACATTCAAAGCAAGAGGGCGGACAGATTAACCTAAAGGACGGGACAGTATTTCACACGAGAGTAAAGATGAAGACAAGGCGATATGAGGCGTGTGAGGGGACGCAGGAAGGTAATCAAGAGAGAGAGAGAGAGAGAGAGAGAGAGAGAGAGAGAGAGAGAGAGAGAGAGAGAGAGAGAGAGAGAGATTGTCGAGGTAAACAAATCTCTGAGGGGGAATTAGAAAGAATGAAAAGGAAAAATTATAAACTGAAAGAAAATTACTACCAGAGAGAGAGAGAGAGAGAGAGAGAGAGAGAGAGAGAGAGAGAGAGAGAGTACACATAAATAGCAACAGTAATACTAATAAATTTGAGAATAAACACACGCTGCAGTCATTAGAAAACTTTGAAATATTTGAACTGTATTGTAGTCCCTAAATACAATAACAACAACAGGGTCCTTGTGATTAAATTCATGAGTACTTACTGGCGCCAAAGAGAAGTAATATGAAACAGAGGTCGGTATTCTGCAACACATTATTACTGGAGGAAGAAGAAGAGGAGGAGGAAAAATAACGAGGGAAGAAATAATAAAATACTAAAATTCTACATAAGACGATGGAAAAAAAGGAGAAAAGACAAAAATAAGAATATACTTAAGAGAATAAAAATTAACCAAGGAAGATGAAAGACGAAAGAAAAGAGAAGAAAAGAGAAATGATGAAATGAAAATGGAGATGAGGAAAGGGAGAAACATGATAAAGTAATATATGGAAAGGAAGAGGAGGAGGAGGAGGAGGAGGAGGAGGAGGAGGAGGAGGAGGAGGAGGAGGAGGAGATAACAGCGTGGCGAGGGAGCAGGAGCCTCAGATTAAGAAGATTAGAAGGGCCGAGGGGAAACGGTAGTTAAGGGAGATGCCGTGACCCGAGGGAGGGGAAGTGAGGGGAGGAGAGGGGAGGGAAGTGAGGGAAACGTGGAGGAGGGGGAGAAGAGTGACAGGGAGAAAGAAAATAAAATCCCTGTAAAAGTTAGGAGGGAAAAGAACACAGAACCAGAGAGAGAGAGAGAGAGAGAGAGAGAGAGAGAGAGAGAGAGAGAGAGAGAGAGAGAGAGAGAGTAAATGTACAGTTTGAAATGAAAAATGAAGTGAAAAAGACTGAAGGTATTAAAAAAAGTTAATGAGGAAACGTAATGTATTCATTCACAGGTAAATTTTGGGGGAGAAATTTGAACAGGTAATTAATTAAAGAGAGGAAGGGAAAGAGGCGTCGAGATAGTGAAGGTGATAGTGATGGTGGTGACGGTGGTAGTGATATTGGTAGGTAAAACAATACTGGTGATGGTGATTGTGAGAGTTGATGATGAGTGGTGATAAAGATAATTAATGGTGATGATAGCAATTATAATGATGATGGTGATTAGAAATGGTGATAATGGGTGAGAGAGGGAGAGGAGTGAGAGTAATAAGAGGCCACTTCCGGAGAGGGTGGTCAGGTCACTCTTGGCTGTGAGAGTGACCGCTGACATGACCCTTTGGCATTGCTCTCTCTTAGTCCTTCCTATTTCCTCCTCCACTCCCATTCCCCCTTCCCGTCCTGCTCTCACATCCCTTTCCTCTCTCTCATCCCCTCACTTCCTCTCACTAAGCTAGGATTTTCTCTAGCTTTAAATATTTCACTTTTTCTGCTCTCTCTCTCTCTCTCTCTCTCTATTTCTCTCTCTCTCTCTGAAATTTTCTCTAACCTCCCTCCTTCACCCATTTCTCCCTTCGTCTCTCTTTTTATCTTCTTTCCCTCTTACCCTCCGCTCTACCTGGAGCTTCGAAGTGCAAGTCCCCGTGCCCTCCCTCACCTCAGTGCCCCAGCAGACCAACACGCGGTACACAGCTGTTCATCGTTACAGCTGCCGGTGGGTGGATCAGCTGGTACCTTGGGAAACGTGGCGGAACGTAAACTGTGATGTACTGAGTGTGACTTCCGCATTAGCAAACATTTCGTAGTGTTAGGGTAGGTTAGGCCAGGTTGGGTTGAGTTGGGTTGGGTTAGGTTAGGTTAGGTTAGGGTATGTTAGGTTAGGTTAGGGTAGGGTATGTTAGGTTAGGTTAGGTTAGGGTATGTTAGGTTAGGTTGGGTTATGTTTGGTTGGATTGGGTTGGGTTAGGTTAGGTTAGGTTAGGTTAGGGTATGTTAGGTTAGGTTAGGTTAGGGTATGTTAGGTTAGGTTGGGTTATGTTTGGTTGGATTGGGTTGGGTTAGGTTAGGTTAGGTTAGGTTAGGGTATGTTAGGTTAGTTTGGGTAAGGTTAGGTTAGGTTAGGTTAGGTTAGGTTAGGTTAGGTTAGGGTATGTAAGGTTAGGTTTGATATTCTTTGATTTGGTTCGGTTAAATTACCTCCTCCTCCTCCTCCTCCTCCTCCTCCTCCTCCTCCTCCTCCTCCTCCTCCTTCCGTATCTCAGGGGAAATGTGACGAGACGAGATGGGCGGATCACCTCCTCCTCTTCCTCCTCCTCCTCCTGCTGCTGCTGCTGCTCCTCTTTGCCTCCCAGGGGATCTCCGCTTATCACAGGAGGCAACAAGGATAATAAACTTGAGTGACTAAGTTTACCAACACACGCTGCGTCTTTTGCGTCTTTTGTTCATTCATTAGCCAGCGTGTTTGTGTTTATCTGTTTATTGGTCTATTTATTTAGTTAGTTGGCCATGGAGTTCATTGGCGAAGCTTTGCACTGATTGGCTCGTTGTTTCTTGGGTCATGAGTGAATAGAAGTTAGTTAATAGAGTTAAATGAGTTGTTTTAGTTTGTTGTTGTTTTATTTATATTTTTGTTACGTGGTTTGTCATTTCTTTATTTCTTTATTGTGTATTTAGTGAATTAATGAGTGACTGAACGAGTGAGAGTAAATGAATGAGTTTTGTCTTTTACATAATGAGTTAGTTGATATAGTTAGGTAATATAGTTTTGTATCTATATTTAACTACGTGGGTTCTCATTTAAGTTATGTATTTATTTATTTCATTGTGTATTTAGTGAATGAGTGAATGAATGAATGAACGAGAGAGAGAAAGCAAGTGAGTGAGTGAGTGAGATATCTTACATTAATATGAAACGATTAAAAAATATCATTAATTATTCTATTACTTCTCTGCATGATTAATTTAGCGTAAAACCAAACGAGTGAAACAAGAACACATATTTAACCGATAGTGTGCCTTGAGGTGGGCGTGTCCAGGTGTGGGCGTGTCTCTATCACTCTTGAGGGCGACGGGAGGAGGAGAGGAATGTACTGTGGGTGTGGTGGGATGGGTGGAGGTATGAGAGGGGACGAGAGGTCATGGGGTGTGAGACAGCTGCTGGGGTAATGGGGATGAGGGGAGGAGAAGGGAGGGGAGGGGAGGAGTGATAGGGAGAATCAGGAGGAATAAGGGAATTTTCTCGTAATGGGTGTTAGGGTTAGCCACGTGCTGCTGTTCCTCCTCCTCCTCCTCCTCCTCTTCCTCCTCCTCCTCCTTCTTCCCAAACAGCCTTGCATGGGCCAAAAGGTCTATTGCTGCTTTGTTTTTCCTTTGTAATCCTTTGTGCTACTACTACTACTACTACTACTACTAC
>NC_087186.1:10486907-10529407 GCF_035594125.1 Scylla paramamosain | reverse complement strand
CTCTCTCTTACCTGTGCTTCCCTCATTCCTTCCTTCCTTCCCTCCGTTATCTCCTTCCCTCTCCTGTTACTGTATTTTTTTTTCTCTCCTTGATTGCTACTCCTTCATTCTGTCTTGCCTCGTCTTTCATCCCTCCTTCCCTCCCTTTCTCTCTCCTTCCATTTCTCCCTCCCTTACCTTCTCTTCGCTCATTACAGTAACAAGAACACACGATAGTTGGAAGTTACGTCATAAAACAAGTCGAGAAACGAAATGGTTTGCTGGCAGTGAAGACTTTAGCCTGTCTGGGAGAAACATGTGGGTGGTGGAGAGGCGTGGCAGTGGAGGACGTGATAGAAAAAAAGGTACCATGACGAAGAATGGAGTGGAGTGGAGTAAGGGAGGAATTTAGGGCACAGAACTAAGGAATAACAAATTGGAGGAGGGAGGAGGAATGATATGGCAAGGAGGCTTAGATAGGGGCACTGACAGGGGTACAGGGGAGAGGCACAGGGAAGGGACACGCAGCAGGAGGCTTGAAGGGGCGTGAGGGAGGGTATCTGACGTCGTAGGTGGTCCGCGCCTTGGCCACAGTAGCCTTTATTGAGCGGGTGAGAGAGGGGAGGGAGAGGGAGAGAGAGAGCAGGGGTGTTTGTGGTCGTGGCAGACAGATACCCCAACCCCCAACTTACCCCAGTCACCCCCAGTCAGTCCTGGCACGGGGAACACCTCCAGATGTGCGGGGTGTTTACGTCAATAAAACCTGAGGGAAGGAGGAGGTTATGGTGAGGGACATTAGTTCTGTGGCCACTCGTGTGTGTCTGGTAATCGAGCCCTGGGTCTCCGTTGTGTAGGCCAGACTGCTAGACACTGCACCACTGAGCCAATGAGAGACGCAGTTAATGGTTGTTTGTATGGTAATTGTGGTGGAAATGTGGGGTTTTCCTTACGGTGTTGTGTTGTAAGGTTTTCTTCATGATTTTTAGTAAAGTGGAGTAGTTATGTAGTTAGAGTGTTAAATGTGCTTTGTCACCCTCCTTTCTTCACCCTGTTCCGTCACCCTACCATGCCTTTCTCTCTCTCTCTCTCTCTCTCTCTCTCTCTCTCTCTCTCTCTCTCTCTCTCTCTCTCTCTCTCTCTCTCTCTCCTGCTTATTTTTTGCCTTTTCGTCTATGTTAAATCAGTAATTCTGGTTTTCTTAATCTTTGTTTCCCATTCATTCTTAAGTTTTTCTCTCCTTCATTCGTTCTCCTCTTTCCTTCGTCGTTCCTCTCTCTTCGTTCTGTCATTTCCCTCTTTTCGTCTGTGTTAAAAGTCAGTAACTTCTCTTTTATTTATCTTTATCTTTATATCCCATTCATTCATCAGTTTCCTCCTGTTCTTCATTCGCCATTCCTCTCTCCCCGTTCTGTCATTCCCCGTTCATCCCTGTCAGCTTCCCTCCTTCACCCCCTGTCACACCTCCTTCACCCCTTCCCTCCCATCTGTCATAGTTCATCTCTCCCTCATTCAAACCCATCTCCTCTCTTCCCTTATCTCTGTCAAACACACCTTTATCTTCGACACTCCTCTCTCATCCTCCTTACATCTCATTCAGGTCCCTCTCTCACACCTCTCGTAGTGTATCTCTCCTGCCCATTACCTCTCTCTCCTCTCCTCTGCCACTGTACACTCAACACCTTCCTCCCACGTGTCTTTCGCACCCTTGCCTCGTCTTCCTCATTCCTTACTCGTGTTTATGTGATACTTTGATTTTTTTTCTGTATCCTAGTCGTCAAAGGAGGGATTTATGTGGTGAGGACTTTGTGTGTGTTGGAGTGGTGTGTATATTTATTTCTCTTTCTCTTTTCAGGTGTGTGTTGGAGCGATGCGGTGTTGAGGAAGTGGTGATGTACTGAAGAGTGACCGGGTTGATATTGTACTTGTTTTTTGACGTGTAATATGTAGTGATTATTATTATTATTATTATTTTTTGTGTGTGTTAATAAAGCGGCGTTTTCTTTCTCTTTACCACTAAGTCGCAGTCTTCGTATCTCTCTAATTCAGTTCTCCAAAATCAGTTTCAAAACAACACCACCAGTGCACAGCTGATAGGCCGAGTCACTGAGGCCTACCGTACAACGACAGCACGAAATAGAAATAAATAAATAAATAAAAACTCATGAATAAAAAAAAACAAAATATTAAAGTACAGTAAAATAAAATTAAAGAAATGGCTTAAAAAAAAATACGAACAGGCAACCGCAGAAGAAGGGAGGGAGCGTGGCTAGAATAGACACGAAGAGGGAGATGCGAGGGGAAGAGGAGGAGGAGGAGGAGGAGGAGGAGGAGGAGGAGGAGGCGCAGATGTTACGGAAGTGAAAATGGAGGGAAAAGGAAAATCAAGACTCACATAATGAACTAGGAGGAAATATGAAGGTACTTAACGTCTTGGAGAGAGAGAGAGAGAGAGAGAGAGAGAGAGAGAGAGAGAGAGAGAGAGAGAGAGAGAGAGAGAGAGAGAGAGATTAAACTTAAGATTCATTATGAAAAACGGAAGGGAAGGAAAGAGAACGAAATAAAAGCAATACAAACAAAAAAAGGAAGGAAAAAGGAAGATATGAACAGAAAGAAAGGGATAAAATAAATAAGTAAATAAATAAACACTGATAACGAAGGAAAAAGCCACAGAGGGGAAGAGGAGGAAGTAAAAATGGAATAAGCAAAAACAAGAAACGAAAGAATATAAGCAAGGAGGGGGAAAATGAGAGAATGAAGGGGAGGAAGAGAGGGGAGAGAGATGGGGAAAGAGAGAGTGAGGTACTGGGTATATACAGAGAGAGAGAGAGAGAGAGAGAGAGAGAGAGAGAGAGAGAGAGAGAGAGAGAGAGAGAGAGAGAGAGTAGTGGCTTATCTAGGACGTAGAGAAGAGAAAAACGGGAAGGGGAAGGAGAGAGAGAGAGAGAGAGAGAGAGAGAGAGAGAGAGAGAGAGAGAGAGAGAGAGAGAGAGAGAGAGAGAGAGGAAAATTATAAGTGAGAAGAAAGAAATTTATCATAGGTTAGGTAAGGAGAGCAAAGCGAAAAGGAAGCAAAAAAAAAGGAAATGGGAAAGAAAACGTGATAATTCATAGGTAAAACAAAGAAAGATAAAGAAGAAAAATTAATAAAAAAGAAAAGAAATTAAGAAAGAAAAAATGCGAGAGAGAGAGAGAGAGAGAGAGAGAGAGAGAGAGAGAGAGAGAGAGAGAGAGAGAGAGAGAGAGAGAGAGAGAGAGAGATGAACACAGTTTTCCCTCAACATATAAATAGAAGGAGAGCAGAGAGAGCAGAGAGAGAGAGAGAGAGAGAGAGAGAGAGAGAGAGAGAGAGAGAGAGAGAGAGAGAGAGAGAGAGAGAGAGAGAGAGAGAGAGAGAGAGAGAGAGAGAGAGAGAGAGAGAGTCCCGGCAGTACCAGACGCAAGAGGAACCACAGGAACGCCTCCTTCGTGTGTTGCAGGTCGTTCCTCAGTCAAGACACCCTTTATTTGAGCATCTGTGTGTGTGTGTGTGTGTGTGTGTGTGTGTGTGTGTGTGTGTGTGTGTGTGTGTGTGTCTTTCCCCGGCCCCTAATTATAACAGATGGAGTGTAGGGGACGTGGCCAGGGTATGTGTGTGTGGGTGTGTGTGTGGGTGTGTGTGTGTGGGTTTGGTTCCCTGTCTCACCTCTACTACCCTCTATTTCCCTCTTTCCTCTTCTTTTTCCTCTTCCTTTTCCTCCTCCTCCTCGTCGTTCTTACTTTTCTCCTTCTTCCCTCTCCTTATGTCCTCTTATTTAATTTCTTCCTTACTTCTCTCTCTCCCTTCTTGTCCTTTTTTCTTCCCATTTTACGTTACTTCTTTCTTCCTTCCCTCCTTGTCTTCCTCCATGTCTATTCCTTTCATTCTACCTTCCCTTCTTCCTTCCTTTCTTAACTGGTTGCTTTCTTCCATCCTTTCGTCCTCTCTGCCTCTCTCTCTCTCTCCCTTCCCCTTCTCGTGTCGCCAACATCTCAAAAGTCATGTTATTTCAGCGGATTCTCGACTTTAAGACCCCACTACATAATGACATCTTTACCATGCACCCCCTCCCTCACCCTCCACCCTTCCCTTGCTCCTTAACCTCAAACACGCTCTTTCACCCCGATCCCTTCCTCACCTCATCTATTCATCTTTCTCCCATTCCAATACGTTTACCTTTGCTGAGCCGCTAATTAAACCATAGATAAAGTTTTGTGAAATGTCAATAGTGGTTAGGGAGACACACACGGGCCAGCGCCGCAAGATAATGGATCTGACAGCAGTTTTTAAAGGTTATGAGTGCCTGGGGGTCTGGTCTGCATGTGTGTGTGTGTGTGTGTATGTGTGCGTGTGTGTGTCATATGTTATTACAAACGCGGGCACTCTTGCTCTTACTTGCTCGTAACTCTTGCGTGAGTGGTGGCCGGAGAGCGCACAAGCACCTGCTCCTTGCCATCAGTCTTGGCGTCGTGGCGGGGCAGGGCAGCGACCACGAGGCAGTGAAGGAAGTGCCTGTGAGTGGCCAGTCAGTCATTGCCGCTTTTAGCCGTTCACGTCCGGGCTAAGAATAACACGGTCTGAAAAAAATACAAGACGTTAAGGTCAGTAAGATCAGGCGGTGTGTTTGCCCTCACAGCATCTCGTGTAATGTAAGATAAACATGGGTATATGGTCCTTAGATAAGATAGATAGTGCTTTAGAGGTACACAATAGTGGTAACAGTAATATCAGTCGTTATTGATGTTGGTGGTGGTGATGGTGCTGCTGTTTCCCTGCTCTAAGAAATCTTGTAATGTAAGATAAATGTGAGAATCGAGGCCTTAGGTAAGATAGATACACAATAGTAGTAGTAGTAGTAGTAGCAGTAGTAGTACAGTAGTAGTGGTGGTGGTGGTAAAAATTCTTGTTTTCCAGCAGTAACAACAACAAAAGGGCAACAAACAGTACTGCACAACTGCTAATACTCCACCCCGCGCCAGAGACAGAAGGCCGAGCGTCGAGCGTAGCAACTGGCGGCCATAAAATATCAAGAAAAAGTTTAGGTGCGCATAAAACACTGGGTTGACGGGCACCTGGCGGCTGTTTTGATGCGAGGGATCCCTTAATGTGTCCCCTGCACCACCCCGAGGCCTGATGCATCGGACAGGGAAGCGATGACCACATTCTGAAACACTGTGCTGCATCCTCACTACTTTCCAAAGGCTTTACTTGAAGTTACACGGCTTTTCAAGGGTGTTTTTAAAGTTTTACTGGTAGATTAAGGAGATTTCTGTATTATGAACTGGAGGAACATTAGAGAAAACCCCGGTAAATGGTATCCGTGGCCTTTAAAGATGGTTGTGGTGAGAGAGCAAAGCGTTTGTGAATACAGGGACAATTTCCATCATAAACTACTGTAGCTGTAGCGTGATTCAGCTCCCCACGTCACACTTACGAGTATAAACTAATTTCCTGCACCGAGAACATCCACAATTCTTACTCTATTATGAAAGAAAGTACAAAAGAACATCAATAAACTTAACCTTACGAAGCGGAGGAGATAAATCGCTGGAACCTTTGAGGGAGTGGCAGCTCATGAATCTTTTTTTTACGAGAGAGACAAAGTGAGGCTGTATTTTCCGGCCTGTGCTGTGAAAAGGCGTCAGCACCACAGCTCGGCACAAAGCGTTTAATTGTCCGTCACTACACCGGGAAGAGCCGCTGCATAATTTACTGCCGAGGCGAGAGAACTGGTGCCGCGTGCATCGCTGAGAGGTGCGGGTGGGGGTGGGGGGATCTGGGGACGGGAGGAGCTGCTGACGGGATGACACTGAGACAGGATGACCTCTGGACGGGAGGACCTGAGAACGGGAGAACCTGGAGACGGAAGGACCTTGGGACGGGAGAACCTGTAGACGGGAAGAGCTGTGGACGGAAGGACCTGTGAACGGAAGGACCTATGAACGGGAGGACCTGTGAACGGGAGGATCTGTGGGCGGGAGGACTTGGGGCGGGAGGGCTCAGAGTACAGGAGAGATTTTGCCGTGTATCCAGGCTGAGTGGTGGTGGTACAGGAATTAATAGGCTTATCAAATGGCCGGGCCTGGATTTGCTAGTTGTTATAGCTTCTGCCGGAGACGCGCTCGTGGACTTTGCCTTTGTGTGTGTGTGCTACCAGTGTCTGTCTGTCTGTCCGTCCGTCCATCCGTCTGTCTGTAAATACCTGCATTTATCTACATACATCTGTGTCTGCCTATCTGTTTCTCTGTGTCTACCTGTAAATACCTGTGTCTGTCTGTCTGTCTGGCTGTATATACCTATGTCTGGATGTCTGAATGCATGTAGGTATGTGTGTGTGTGTGTGTGTGTGTGTGTGTGAATTGAAGGGTGAATTATTTCTTATTTTTTTGCACCTTTCCATCCAGAGGCGTGTTTACAGGTGTTCACTTGTCACTGTTTGATTGTTTTCCCTTTGTCTTGATGTGCAGGTGTTTTTTTCGGCATTGTTCCTTTATTTTTTCCCTCCCTTTCTCTTTTTTCCCTGGTTTCAGCGCGTGACGGGAAGGTCGTGAAGGATTGCTGGGAAAAAAGAAAGAAAATAAATGATTGGGTGAAGCATCTGTGCGTGATTGATGAGAGAGAGAGAGAGAGAGAGAGAGAGAGAGAGAGAGAGAGAGAGAGAGAGAGAGAGAGAGAGAGAGAGAACGTGTGTGTGTGTGTGTGTGTGATTAGATGGTGGGGAGAAGTAAAGCAGTATGATAAGTGTTAAGTGTGTGTGTCTGTAAGCTTAAGTTCCCACTATTTTTTCCTGACGGCGACGCAGACGAAGCCAACAGGCCCCTGAGGAAGGCGAGGGGCTGCGGGGGCGTGGCTGCTCCATCACAGAGGCTAGAGTCCTCAACCTTTGCACTGAGCCTATAAAACAACAAGAAGCTATTACCGCCTCTATACCACTCCACCATAAGAACTAGACTACTTAAACACTGAAGAGAGGCGTTATCACCCTAAAGTCAATTGGACATAAGGTTAAAAATGCCTTGGTTCTGAACTGAGGGTATAAACTCCCATTAACACCTCTATGTATCTGCATCATAAGGGCGAGAATGCTTAGGCCTCAGCTCGTAAAACAGAGCCATTACGAGAAGAGCCAGCGAGTGTGACTGACCAATCCCGTGTTCCCTATAAGGCTTTGCTCGCTCCAACCCTCCGGCCTTCTTTGGCACTGCTCTGGCCCTGCCGCCGCGTATGGCACTGTGTAATCTCGAGGCTCTCTTTGGCACCCAGACCCCTTGTCTCCCACTGATGATATGATTCTGAAGGAGGAGAAGGAGGAAGGAAGAGGAAGGAGGCAGAAAAGGAGGTGGAAAAAAAAGGATAAGGAGAAAGAACAAGTGCAGGACAGGGAATACAAAGGAATACAAAGGAAGACCAAACAGCAGCAGACCTTTAGGCTCCTACTAGACCGTTTTGTCTTTCTTGTGCCAGATTTTAGTGGTGTAAGTTACGCTGAAATTTATTTGAGGTCCCAGTGAAAGATTCAGATGTGCCCCGTACTGTTTGCTGTTACTCTCCTCCTCCTCCTCCTCCTCCTCCTCCTCCTCCTCCTCCTCCTCCTCCTCAACATCTCTCCATCATCACCAGCATATGAAAGGTCCGATAAAAATGCCCAATTAAAATACACCATTTGTGCCTTTCTCTGCCTGACTAGAGAGAGAGAGAGAGAGAGAGAGAGAGAGAGAGAGAGAGAGAGAGAGAGAGAGAGAGAGAGAGAGAGATCTACACTACTGTTTGTTTGTTCTTCGTAGCTTTTCCCCGCTACTCACTACCCGTGTACCATCCCCCTTAATTAATGGCACGTGTTTTCCTACCTTACATTGGGGGGAGGAGGAGGAGAGGAGAGGGGAGGGGAGAGGGGGGGCAGTAGGGGGCGGGAGACAGGTGAGGCGGTGCAGGTAGTGGGAGGAAAACATGACCTCACTCATGTCTTGGGTCTTGGCTGGGATGCCCGACGTGTGGCAGACTCCCTTACCCTCTCCTCTCCCTCTCCTCTCCCTCCTCCTCTCCCTCTTACTCTTCCTCCACCCTCTCCGTCACGTCATAAAGCAAAAAGTCCCACGAGTAACTCCCCTCTCCTCTCTCTCACCCTTTCGTTCCTCTCTCCTCCCCCCGCTAGACGGTGTGAGGAAGCAGCACTCTCTCTCTCTCTCTCTCTCTCTCTCTCTCTCTCTCTCTAGCAAAACTCACAAAAACTCACGATCTTTAAGCCCTTCAAACCAGCAGAGAGAGAGAGAGAGAGAGAGAGAGAGAGAGAGAGAGAGAGAGAGAGAGAGAGAGAGAGAGACAGAGAGAGACCTTTACTCCTTGATGATTCGATAATGAAGAAAGAAAAACGAAAGTAAAGAAACAAAAAGCATTAGATCTCACTCAGTAATTCTTTTATCATCGTTAGTGGCGTGTCTTTTTCAATATCCTATCGTTTACCAATACCACGTTTTATTAAGCCTGAAAATTCTCGCCAGTCATTTACAAACATTACGATACTAACTGAATCTGCGACTGAAGCGATGACAAAACTCTATTATCTTTGTTTTTTTTTATTCTAGTGATCTGACCTTGAGTATTGTTCCTCGTAAAGCACCTGGTTAAGATTCTTCCCTTAAAACGTAAAGAAAAAGTAAAAAAATGACGATTTACCCTTTAACATACAAGATCAAAGGGTTGCGAATGTGGATGTATGTCGGAGTGATGGGAAGGGGGAAGGGGAAGGTGAGGGAAGGGAAAGAGAGAGGAGAGAGAGAGAGAGGAGAGAGAGACATGTGTGGAGTGTTAGTAAAGGGGTGTGATAAGGAGGAATGGGAGGAAAGGGGAGAGAACGAGATAACGTGACAAAAAAAAAAATAAATGGGAAGGAAAGAGGAAGGAAAGAAGAAGAGAAAGAGGAAGGAAAGGGGAAGAGGCAAAGATGTGTACTCAGTATTTAGGGAGGAAAAGGAAGAGAGGGAAGAGAGAGAGAGCGAGAAAGAGAGAAAATGTTATGAGAGGAGGAGGAGGAGGAGGAGGAGGAGGAGGAGGAGGAGGAGGAGGAGGAGAAAAAGGTACAGCACGTGTGGCATGAGTATCACCGAAGGAAGAGGAGGGAGAGGGGAGAGAGAGAGAGAGAGAGAGAGAGAGAGAGAGAGAGAGAGAGAGAGAGAGAGAGAGAGAGAGAGAGAGAGAGAGAGAGAGACAGAGAGAGAGAGAGAGAGAGACTGCCAAAAAAAGTCAAACGTTCCCTCCACCCTACTCTCTCTCTCTCTCTCTCTCTCTCTCTCTCTCTCTCTCTCTCTCTCTCTCTCTCTCTGTGTCAGTGTTCGGGGAAAAGACGGATTCAAACATGACAACACTTGGAAAACACTGTGACAACTTATTCTCACCTCGTCTTTTCTCGGGAACACACCTCGCGTCCTTGGCTTGCTTTGAGACCGTGCCAACTAGAGAACACAGGTAAAGGTGGACATAGAAACTGCAGGGAAATGAGCCAGAGGTGTAGAAATCATGTGCCTAAAGAAAACGGGTTAGGAGTTGGAGAGCGTAAGTTTAAGTGGGTATTTGTAGAGACTGTGGATGAACGGGATGAAAAAAAAGAAAATGGACCTATGTGGAAAATTCATGTACGAGTAGGGGTGACTGTAGAATTTAAGGAGGAGGAAGAGGAGGAGGAAAGTCACTTGAGAAGAAGGTTGACGCCTCTCCACTAAATTATTTGTGGCCACCTGGGTTACGCCCGCTTCTTCCTCCTCCTCCCCACCCTCCTCCTCCTCCTCTTTTTCTCTCCTCCATCTCTCCTCTCTTCCTCCTGCATCTCCTTCATACGCCTCTGCCAACACGTTCACAATCCCTCCTCCTCCTCCTGCTCCTCCTCCTCGTCCCTATCATTATTCCTCATCACTTCATCATCATTATTTCGTCATCATAACTCCATTATCTAAAAACTCCCCATCTCTTTCCTTCATCTTTTCTTCTTTATTATTTTGTTCGAATTTTTTCCCTTATTATCTCCTCTTCCTCCTCCTCCTCCTCCTCCTCCTCCTCCTCCTCCTCCTCCATCAGCTGTTCTCACTAATTCGATTCCGTTTTTGGCTTAAGTGCAAAATAAGATGATGAAGATGCATGAGGTAATTTTCTTTTGTTGCCTCTGCTTCTTATTATATATCTTTTCTAATGTCTCCTCTTTTGTCCCTACCCTTCCTCGTTTTCTATTGCGTGTTTAGTTTTAAAACGTTCTCTTTTTGCTGTTTTTTCTTTCATCTTTTTAACATTTCTTTTTTCTTTTTTTCGCTTTTCTTCTTTCTTCTCGCTTCTTTTTCTGCTTTCTTCCTTCCTCCACTTGTCCCGCTTTCATTCTTTCTCCATTTTCCTTTCCTTCTTTCATCTTTTCTTCCTTGCAACTTTTCTCTTTCCTTCTTTCCCTCCCTCCGTCTTTTCTTCCCTTTCATCCTTTATCTATCCTTTCTTTTTCCTTCCTTTCTTTCTTTCCTCCCTTCTTTTGACCTTTTTTCCTTCATCTCTCTTTCTTTCTTTTCCTCTTACCCTTCCTTCCAACTATCCCCTTCCACTCGTACACTTTCCTGGCCTGGCTTGGGTGGCGGGGAGCGATCTGGAATATATTAACTTCTGGGTGTAGTTATCCATCACGTCTTGTTTGTGTTGCGATGCTTCATTTGCCCAGCCCATTTGTTACGAAAGAGAGAGAGAGCGAGAGAGAGAGAGTACCATTTCTCCTTACTCTGGTGTCCATTGAAATATATCAAAGAAAAAGCGTTAAAAGTCTCTTCCCATGCCGGGAATCGAACCCGGGCCTCCTGGGTGAAAGCCAGGTATCCTAGCCACTAGACCACATGGGACTTGTAGGGTTGGGTGCAAGAATACTTTATAAACTCGTATACTCTGCTAACTCTGCGCAGCCCACCAGTAATGTATTCTCGTCATTGTTTATCTGTATTTGTATGTTAATTAAATGCCCTTTGTAATTGTTGATACTGCCTTTGACCGCTAAAAACCCTCGCTATTTCATATTCAGTCCCTCCCTCTCTCTATCTCCCTCCCTCTCTCTATCTCTCTGCCCTCTTTCTCCCCCTTCCCTGTTCCCTCTCTCCCAGCTCCACTTCCTTCTTCCTCTAACTTTCTTTTCCCTTCCTTTCTTTTTTCCCTCTCCCCTTTTCTTCCTCCAGTTCTCCCTCTGTTCCCTCACCCACTCCCTCCCCTCTTTAAGTCTCCCTTCCCCTCCCCTTCCTTCTTTCTCTAACTCTCTCTTTTCCCTCTCTCGCACATTCCCTTTCTATCCATCAGAATTCTCTCGCCCTGTTGCCTTTCTCCCTCTCCCTCTCCCTCTCCCTCTCCTCTCAGGTTTCAGGAGCCGCGGTAACACGTTCACTTTGTTGCTTTGCTCTCTAAGTGTGTCCCCGCCAGGACCAAGACCAGTTTAAGTTGTTATACGCTTGTTATTTGTTATGGTGGTTATGCAAATGTGGCGCAGTTAGGTTTGGTTTATCTATTACGTGTGTTTTTACGTGCGTGTGTGTATTTTGTGTTTTTTTAGTGTGTGTGTGTGTGTGTGTGTGTGTGTTGATTTATTTGTTGTGTGATTGTATTTACAGTTCCTTTTCCATTCTTGTTTTTTTTTTCCTTTTTTGCATTTTTCCTTCTTCCCTCGTTTTTTTCTATCTCCTTTATTTTTTTTTTAGTTTCTTCTTCCTTTTGCAGTTTTTTTTCTTTCCTCTTCCTGGTATTTTTCGTTTTTGTTCATTTCCTTCCCACATTTTTTTCAGACCTCAAGTACTTTTATCATCGTTCCTCCTTGCTTCCTTTGCTTCCGTTTTCTGTTGTTTGCGTTACCTTGCATCACGTTTCTCCTGCTGCACCACCACCACCACCACCACCACCTACTCCAGGGCGTCCTATGAATTTTATGGCCCTGTTTATGGTGTTTATTGTGGTCCCGGGGCGTCTCGGTGCCATTAGGGCGTCTCCGATTATCATAATGGTGGCAGTCTGCAGCTCGCTTCGTCCCGTAAATATTTGAGTTCTACATTGTTTATTTATTGACAAGGGATTTCTTTTTTTTTTTTTTAGCTGTTTTGAATTTGCATCAGTGGGAGTTTTGAAATGCTAATGCCATTCCACTGTGCCTGTGTGTGTGTGTGTGTGTGTGTGTGTGTGTGTGTGTGTGTGTGTGTGCAGGTCTGAATCTGAAAGCTCCTGAGTCCACACACACACACACACACACACACACACACACACACACACACACACACACACACACACACACGTCTGCCTTCCTTCATACGTCACGGTTGGCTCCCCGCCCACTTTCTCTCTCTCTCTCTCTCTCTCTCTCTCTCTCTCTCTCTCTCTCTCTCTCTCTCTCTCTCTCTCTCTCTTCCTTCCGCCACGTGCCTCATTCCTCAATTCCCTTTTTCTCTTCCTCTTTCTTCCCCTCCCTCCTCCACCTCTTTCCCTCACGCTGTTTACTCCCTCCGCGTGCGTGCGCCCTTCACTCTGTGCTGGGGGACTGTCATTCATGCCTTGCCCTAAGCCTCTCCTCCTCCTCCTCCTCCTCCTCCTCCTCCTCCTCCTCCTCCTCCAGCATATTATTCATCCTCATATTTCCTTCCTGACGGAGAATTCTTTCACATAAACTGCTACTGTTGTTATATTCTCCTGAAATTGATGTTATTCTCCTCCTCCTCCTCCTCCTCCTCCTCCTCCTCCTCCTCCTCCTCCTCCTTCTCCTCCTCCTCCTCAGTTTCTTCTTCCTGACGGAGGATTTATGGACTGTTAATGTTATTCTCTCCTCCTCCGAAGCTCTTGTTGTCCTCACGTCTTTCATTCTCTTCCTCCTCCTCCTTCTCCTCCTCCTCCTCCTCCTGCATCACCTCCTCAGATAGATTTTTTTTTTCCTGACGGAGGATCAAAGTCTGCTACTCCCATCCTCTCCTCCTGAACTGTTGCTGCCCTCCCGCCCACGTGTTGCTGAGGGCGTGTGGCTTGCAGACTAATTATATCGTAGCGCCGCCCTTGAGAGAGCCGTCCCTCAGACTCCGCGCGCCCTCAAGTGACTGCCATTACGCGCTGTCTGTTTGTGGCGCCCACCTCTCGAGCCGCGTGTTACTTAAGGGGTTGATGGTGTTTATACGGAGTGCTTGTCGCCTCTTCTCCTACTCCTCTTCCTCCTCCTCCTTCTCCTCCTCGTCTTCCTCTCCTCCTCCTCCTCCTCCTTCAAGCATTCGTCTCGAGGATGGCAAAGGTTACACTGAAATGGTTTATCTCTTGCCAAACATTGTAGTCACTTTTTTTTTTCTTTCTTTCTTTTTTTTTTCTCTCGTAGTTTTGAACCCAAGTCCAGATGTTCCCACGCTAATTAGTCAGTCTTTATAGCTACAAGGGGACGTGATACTTTAAAACTGTCAGTTCTTCTGCGTAATTTATTCCTCCCGTTGATGTTCATGGCATAGACCACACACACACACACACACACACACACACACACACACACACACACACCAGCCGAAAGTTTCTCCATTTGCTCCACACCCACGCAGCTTGACCTTTGACCTCGCTCTCAATAACTCAAAGGACTTAGAAGGGAAGGAAACTGGTGATATTTATGACGTAACAGACCCGCTTGGCCATTAGTGCAGTAGAGTTAAGGTTATCATAGATTATAAGCTTCAATTCCTGTGATATTCAACTGAGATAGCGATGCAACCACCTATTAGTTTAAGGCTTATCGTTAAACCTTCCCTCTTCCACGCAGTCTGCAAGGAACAGTCGCCCTTAAGAGTTTCCCTGTAAACCCTGCAGTTTGTTATATGGGCATGGTCTTCGGGGAATGGTTTATTGAATAGGGCGTAAATCACTGGTACGAGATGGCAGTGCAGCGGCGGGAGCAGTTTAAAAGTCCACCGATAGAGGGCAGTGTATCTCATTCTCGTAACGTATTTCACTAACAGATGGCGTGGCAATCTCTCTCTGTGATGTTCAGGTCTTCATCCTCGAGTTGCCTTTCCGTGTACAGTGAGTGAAGGGAGAAATGGCCCCTATGATACCAATTCCTCAGTTTATTAGAGAGAAATTCCCGAAAAAAATAAATAAATAAACGAAATAAGGGAATAACACCACCTCTGAAACCCTTAGTTAATTATACACCCACAGGTCGCAGGACAGTGAAAACCAGTGAAAACAAGTAACACAACTCACAACCCTCTTCACAATTACATACCTGAGCAGGTGTTGCGGCTCCACCATCACGCACACACCTGTAAAATCACATATTGGTATAGAAACAAACCCTGTACCATTCTCCGGCGCTTGTCCTTGGCTGTACGCTCCACTTAGCATCGGAAAGGCGACCCATGAGCCCCTTACGTCAACTTTAGCAGTGCTCAGACCCCGAACAAAGTATGGAAGCAGGAGAAAATGCGTGGTGTGAGTTAGGCGAGGAGGCGGACAATGGCTGGGGCAGATTGGAATATTGAGAAAGGTGCGGGAAGTAGCGGGGACCTTTAACTGGGAGGCTCTGAATGGCAGGGGCTTGCGTGCAGGTCCTCCCGAGCGCCCCGGCTGTCGCATGAGTCTCCAGCGCTGAATGGTTCCCCGCTTCCTCCCCTCCTGCAGTCTTTTCGTCTCCCGGTCTGTCCGCCTTGCAGCCTCCCCTCCGTCGGGACTCCTTCGGGATATAAAGTTGATGCTCAGAACCATATGTTGTTCTCTCTCTCTCTCTCTCTCTCTCTCTCTCTCTCTCTCTCTCTCTCTCTCTCTCTCTCTCTCTCTCTCTCTCTCTCTCTCTCTCTCTCTCTCTCTCTCTCTCTCTCTCTCTCTCTCTCTCTCTCTCTCTCTCTCTCCTCCTCCTCCTCCTCCTCCTCCTCCTCCTCCTCCTCCTCCTCCTCCTCCTCCTCCTTCTCCTCCTCCCGCCTTCTCGCTCCTCCTCCCGCCGGCCATTCCTAAACTCTAGTCGGAGAAAGATTTCATGAATTTTCTCAGGCACTCTTCATATCCACACACGATCTGGTTGTTTTCCTTCTGGGTTCACTTCTCCCTTAAACTTTTTCAATAATCAAGGGAGCAATAATCAAGGGAGTTTTAATGTATTAGTTATTGTTGTGGTAGTATTGGGGAACGGGTCTCTGTTAAGGGTATAAATCGTAATAGTATTGAATTTTCACAAATGTGCGCCTTATTTTTGCGTTTTTTAATGGATGGTTTTTGAGAAGCCTTTAATGTAGTTATTGTAATTTGTAGTTATTGTAATTTGGGCCTAAAGAAATGTATTGTAATGTATTTATTAAGCAGAAAAGTACATGTGGCCAGTATAACTATCTATCTATCTATCTATCTATCTGTCTGTCTGTCTATCTTGGGCCTTATCAGAGTGTGACGTGAAGGAAATTTCGTAACTTATTTCGCAAACCACTTGAAGAAATAAATAAGAAAGCGAAGAGAGATGTGTTTTCTAATCCTATTTATTTCACACAGTAAAATACGACGAAGAAGTAAAAAAAAGGCTTACATCGTGTCAGTCATAAAAGTTTCGCTTCGTTACTTCAAAGCATTACAAAGGGAAACAAAGGCAGCAGCAGACTTTTAGGCCCCCGCAAGGCTGTTATTAGTACAAGTGTAGCAAAACGTAATTCCTTGAGCACCTTCCTCTCGATGACACAGCCTGGGAGGAAATTAGGCCTAAGGCTGCCCATCGCCGACACTCGCGCCCTCAATTTTGGTGATTTTTGGTGGCTGTCCTCCTCCTCCTCCTCCTCCTCCTCCTCCTCCTGCTCGTTTCTTATCCTTCCTTCTTCTAATACTCGAAGTTGTTCCCATAACCCGGCTGTTCCTCCCATTCTTCCTCCTCCTCCTCCTCCTCCTCTTGTACCTCTACCCGGCTGTTAGGGCGTGTGTGTGTGTGTGTGTGTGTGTGTGTGTGTGTGTGTTGGTGGTGGTGGTGGTGGTGGTGGTGGTATTATATTCTTTGTTTATCTCACAGTCCACTCTTTCTTGTAAACAATGACACGTGACCACCCTCTCTTGATCCCTGACACACACACACACACACACACACACACACACACACACACACACACACACACACACACACACACACATACACTCCACTCACTCCACTCCACAAAACTACCCAAATATTTATTCCACTTCCCACCTTCCACCACCACTACCACCACCACCACCACTCACCTAATCCCATGACTTCATTAGCGCAGGTAAAAGGTAGAATCATTACCTGTCATAATTAGTAAAGGTGAGGAATAGCTTACCTGTAAAAGGGAATTTGGAGATAAGTCGTGACCTGTGTGACCTCTATGTGACCCTCCCATACCCTCCCATACCCTCCCATTTCTTCCCTTCTTTGACCATCTACCACCCATTACTCTCTTGACAATGACTCCTTTGTTGTCTGTCTCTCCCTCATTTCCCTTTTCCTCTTCTTTTCCCTTCATCTCTATCTCCTATCTTCAACTATTATTTCCTCTTTTTTTCCCTCTTTCCTCCTCTTCCTCTCTTCATCACTTGCTTCTTGTTCTCTTTCCTTTTCCTTATACTTACGAGCGTAGTCTCTCCTTCTCCTTCTTCCTTATCTTCACCTATCCGTTATTTCGCATTTTTCCTTCCTTCTCTTCTCCTCTTCCTCTCCTCCATCTCTTCACCACCTGCCCCTCGCTCTCCTCTACCCTGTCCCCCCACTCCTCCCATACCTGTCCTCTCCGCCCTCTTCATTAGTGTGAGTGGAACCTATCAAGGTGTTATCTGTGAAGGGTATGCGGTATCACCCTTCACCATCACCCTTCACCATCACCCTTCACCCTACACACTTCTCAACTTTTCACCCTTTCCATGTCCTTCTCCCTTTTGTCCTTTCATCTGTTCATCCTTATTGTCTGTTTCTCCCTTCTTATGATTTTCTTTCTCTTTCTGTCCATTTTTTCTTTCTACCTTTCTCTCTGTCTATCTTTCTACCTCCTATTGTTTCGTTAACTTTCTCCTCTTCCTCCTTCTTCTTTTCAGTTAATCTTCTTCTTTTTCAACCTGTTTCCTCCGTTTATTCCCTTTACGTCTCTCCTCCACCTCTCACACACCCCCCTCTTCTCTCCTTCCCCTATTTCTTTCCCCGTCTTTAACCATACCCTACACCTTCTCTCTCCCCCATACCTTTTTCTCCTACGCTGTTCCCCAGCCTTCCTTCTCTCTCCTTCCCTTCGTCCTTCCATAGCTCTGAACCGTCATTACTCTCACACTCCCCCTCTTCTTCACCCTCCCTCGCACTGAAGTTACGTGTTGGGTGGCGGCTGTGGAAGAGTTATACACTACCACTTCCCTCGCTCCACCACCACCACCACCAGGACCCACTGCTACCCTCCCACTGACCCTACCCGCGCTTTTACCTTGATACTAAAACTTGTAATACTGCATGTGATGTTTGCAATGAAGTTAGTTTAGGTGATGTCTGTCTGCCTGTTTGTGTGTCTCTCTCTCTCTCTCTCTGGGTAATATCCTGAATCGTTATGCATGTTTTCCTTTATCATCAGTTTCCTTCAAAGGCCACAAAGGTGATTCTCAATTGTATTTTTTCTGTTGATATTGTAGAAATCCTATTAATCTGTCACTAGAGTGGTAACAACACTGAAAAACGTATTGTTCTCTCATCACTAGTGTTTTCAAATGCCACAGAGATGATTAGATGGGTTCTCAAGAGTGTTTTTCCTGTTAATATTGTAGAAATCTTGTTAATCTGTCACTTTAACCGTAATAACAATCTTTAAAACACATGTAACTTCAACTAGAGCCTTTTCAGTGTCGTGGAGGAAAGGTGTGGCCAAGAAGTGTTTCATTCCTACTCTGGTTTGAAGCCTCGAGATGTTTGAGTGAACGCTTGACAAATAAGAAAAAAAGGCTAATTAACCTTTTGATACCTCTTAACACAAACCTTAATCTTGAAGGACTACAATTCAAAGTGGAGAAAATACAGCAAAGAAAACACCACCATCACCGCTGTCACCACCACCACCACCACCACCACCACTGTCACCTCTCCGTCCCGCGTTACTGTTGGGTTAATTAGTTAAGTGGCGGGACTGGCTGGCCTGGGGTTGGTTTCCTGACCGCATGACAGCTCCGCCTGGTCTGGTCATGGTGCGCCCCTTTCCCCTTCCTCCTCCCCTCCACACGGCCCTTCCCCTTCCCCCTCGCCGCACGATATTCCCATCACAGTCACCATGCTGCTGTGTACGTGTATTGAACAGTGTCCTTTGAAATAAATAAATAAATAAATAAATAAATAAATAAATAAATAAATAAAAATCTTCAGGTGTTAAGTTTTATTAGATATCGTTAAATTTTCACGAGAGAGAGAGAGAGAGAGAGAGAGAGAGAGAGAGAGAGAGAGAGAGAGAGAGAGAGAGAGAGAGAGAGAGAGAGAGAGAATGATGCAGGCGATTAAGAATAACGAAGAGAAATAATTAGATAACAGGAATAAAGAAAGAAGGAAGGAAGAGAGTTATAATACCTGCATCATACAACGCAGGTAAAAGTACAGGTAATATCTTGCATATCTTAGCTAATTACAGGTGAAAATGACACCACAAATATATTTCAAGGGCGTTTCTGGGCGTGGGAGGACATGGGGGGATCGGGGAAGGGTCTGAAGTGGGCGTGTGGGTGATGGACACACAATTTCACCACCAGGAATCACAATACGCCCATTGAGTGCAGGGCGTGGGCGTGGGCGTGTGGGTGGGCCAGAGAACAGTGTGCGTCTGTCGCCCAGTGGAGGGTTACAGCGGGGCAGGACAGTGTTGGCGTGGCGCGGGTGTTGTGTGGCGTTGGGAAAACAGATCAGCTACATGTTATCGCTGAGTGGTGAAAGAGAGAGAGAGAGAGAGAGAGAGAGAGAGAGAGAGAGAGAGAGAGAGAGAGAGAGAGAGAGAGAATCACATATACCATCTATGATCCTTGTCTTATATAATTTTCCTATGTATTTATTATTCCTGCTTCCTCTATTACTCAGAATACATAAAGTTGGCACTGAAACGTCTTGTTCTCACAGTAGGGATGTTCGTATCGACACTAAGTTTCCTCTATGGAGCATAAAAACATAAGAAAATAAGGGAAGCTGCAAGAAGCCATCAGGCGTTCACGTGGCGGGCCCTGCATTAACATACCTATATATTTTCCACATGTCACCCTCATCCATAAATCTGTTTGAGATCCTTTTCAAGTTCCATATCGACTCATCACAATTTTCCATCGTTTTCTGTTGAAATTGCCACGTATTGTGTCTTTTACCAGTTCTTCTTTACTCCCTCTCTTGCAAATCAATTGGTTATACTTTTACACTTGCAATACGAGTAACTCCTCCCTCCTTGCCTTTCTCCTGTCTCTCTCTTCTCCCCCTATTGCTTCTCTCTCCTCCTTCTCAATTGCCTCCCGGATCAACCTTCACACCTCTGATGACCCTCACACCTGTTACTCTCACCCTTACACACCCTCATCCTCTTACCATGCCCACACCTCACACCTGAACACCTCAATATTAACACCTCCTCTTCCACCCCGCAGATCTACACAGACTGGGCAAACCACTACCTCGAGAAGTCCCGCAGCCGCCGCCACATTCACGATTTGCAGGCAGATGTCACCGATGGCGTGGTGCTTGCAGAAGTCATCGAGGCTGTCAGTAAGTGTCTTGAGTGTCTGTGTGTCCGGGTGTCTGAGTGTCTGTATAAGGAAGGGGGTGAGGTAGGCTGTGATTTGCTTTGTTTTTTGTTTTGTTAAATTGACTTGTTTTTCTTGGGTTTTCTTTTCTTTTTTTTCGTTGTGTGGGTTTATTTTTGTGTGTCTCGTTTTCTTTTCCTTTTGCTTTGTTTTGTCTTCGTCTTTTTTCTCATCTTTCTCCTTTACTCTTTTCTCTTCTCTCTCCTCTTCTGCTCTTTTCTCTTGTCCTCTCTTCTCTCTTCTCTTATTTCTTCTTGTATCCTCCTCCTCCTCCTCCTCCTCCTCCTCATGATTGATTTCATTACAACCTGACTTACAAATCTAAACAAAATCTCCCTTAGTTAATCTTGCTAACGTGTTTGTGTGTCTGTCTATGTGTCTGTGTGTCTGTCTGTCTATCTACCGAAACAAGCGCTTTGACAGAGGACCCCAGTAATCATGAACGTATACAGTACTTTATAAAGGACAGGCACACTTACACTCAAGCTTAATCCTTTAGTGCCAGTGTACCAAGTCATTTTTTGCCCTCACATCTCTCTCGCTTAATCACGTTGACTGAAGACTCGGGTTGGTTCGCCTCTTAATTAATCTGACCCGCGTGAAACTTCATCTCCTGCTGCTGCCCAAGACCTCATGTCCCTTGATGCACGAGGCGGCCTTGCTGGGGGTGGGGGGGGGCCTGAGTTCCTTGAAGGACGGGAAGTGTGTTGGGTTTGATTTGTTTGTGGTTGTTTGCGAGGAAGTACACCGAGGACATGTGATATAGGGAGATAGATGGAGAGGCGTGAAGATGAGGGGAGGAGGGAAAGATGGAGAGGGGGAGAGTGGTGGTGAGGAGAGGGTAAGGGATGAAGATGGGGAGAGGAGGGATGGTATGGAGAGGGACCGGGAGAGGGGGATGGTGAGAAGGGAACAGAGAGAGAGAGAGAGAGAGAGAGAGGAGAGAGAGAGAGAGAGAGAGAGACGGAGACGAGAGAGAGACGAGAGAGAGAGAGAGAGAGAAATTTAACTTTAACTCTTACTCCCCCATGAAGATAAGGAGACAGAGAACCACTGACCCTCACATCTCCCCTCCTCCTCCTCCTCCTCCTCCCCCTCCTCCTCCTCCTCCTCCTCCTCCTCCTCCTCCTCCTTCTCCTCCTCCTCCGAGACATAATCCCATTGACAAAAATCCTTCCCATCGATGGTCCTACGGGTAATCCTGTTACTCAGAAGGGCGCGCCACTTGTGCCCATTGGCGGCGGTTGTGGCGTGTCCTGGGGCGTCCTAGAGAGAGAGAGAGAGAGAGAGAGAGAGAGATGAGAGAGAGAGAGAGAGAGGTCTGTATGATATCTGTATGTCTGAATGATCACGTGGTTTGTATATCAGAAACGACTAGAATTAGAGAAACAAGGAGATGGAGAGGAACAGCAAAGAAGGGAGAGAAAAGGGAATAGAAGAAAAAGAAGAGAGAAAGAGACATAGATAGGAAGGAATGTAGTGGAAGGAGACACATGAAGATAGAAAGAAGGAAACACGGAAATGGAAACAGGGAGAAGAACATAGAGGAAGGAAATGAATAAAAGAGAGGAAGGAGGAAAAATATCGAGAAAAGTACAGAAGAATTAGTAGATGGATGAAGGTAAAATGATAGAAAGAGAAGAAATGGAGACAGGAAAGACACAGCGTAGGGAAATAAATAAAAGGAAATTTGGGAAGGGAAAGAGGAAGAGGCGCATAGATAGGGACACTAGGATATTGATAGGCCATAAGGATCTTGAGACTGAATCCTTTATATCCTTCCAGCCATCGTAGGACTCAATATCCTTGACTGCCGTCCTCTTCCAGCTCTCCTCCAGGCAATATATCCCTTATCCTTCCGCCTCCAGTAGGTTAGGTTAGGTTTGGCTTGGGTTAGCTTGGTTTGGTTAGGTTTGGGGAGATTAGGTTATGGTGAATGAGGTTAGGTTAGTATTTTGGTGAGGTAAAGACATGTTAGGTTAGCTTTAGATGTTTCTGATAAGGTCAAGTTAGGTTAGGTTATGTTAGTTTTGGTTTATGTTAGGTTAGGTTAAGTTAGGTTAGGTTAGGTCTGGTTAAGTTAGGTTTGTTTAAGTTAGGTTAGGTTAGGTTAGGTTAAGTTAAGTTAGGTTAGGTCTGGGTAAGTTAGGTTTGGTTATGTTAGGTTAGGTTAAGTTAGGTTTGGTTATGTTAGGTTAGGTTAAGGTAGGTTAGGCTAGGTTACGTTAGGTTAGGTCTGGTTAAGTTAGGTTTGGTTATGTTAGGTTAGGTTAAGTTAGGTTAGGTTAGGTTAGGTCTGGTTAAGTTAGGTTTGGATAAGTTAGGTTAGGTTAAGTTAGGTTAGGTTAAGTTTGGTTAGGTTAGGTTAGGTCTGGTTAAGTTAGGTTTGGTTAAGTTAGGTTAGGTTAAGTTAGGTCTGGTTAAGTTAGGTTAGGTTAAGTTAGGTTAGGTTAGGTTAGGTCTGGTTAAGTTAGGTTTGGTTTAGTTAGGGTTAGGTTAAGTTAGGTCTGGTTAGGTTAAGTTAGGTTAGGTTAAGTTAGGTAAGGTTAGGTTAGGTCTGGTTAAGTTAGGTTAAGTTAGGTTAGGTTAGGTTAGGTTAGGTTAGGTTAGGTCTGGTTAAGTTAGGTTTGGTAGTTAGTTAGGGTAGGTGAAGTTAGGTCTGGTGAAGTTAGGTTAGGTTAAGTTAGGTTAGGTTAGGTCTGGTTAAGTTAGGTTAGGTTAAGTTAGGTTAGGTTAAGTTTGGTTAGGTTAGGTTAGGTCTGGTTAAGTTAGGTTTGGTTAAGTTAGGTCTGGTTAAGTTAGATTAGGTTAAGTTAGGTTAGGTTAGGTCTGGTTAAGTTAGGTTAGGTTAAGTTAGGTTAGGTTAGGTCTGGTTAAGTTAGGTTAGGTTAAGTTAGGTTAGGTTAAGTTAGGTTAGGTTAGGTTAGGTCTGGTTAAGTTAGGTTTGGTTACGTTAGGTTAGGTTAAGTTAGGTTAGGTCTAGGTTAGGTCTGGATAAGTTAGGTTTGGTTAGTTAAGGTTAGGTTAAGTTAGGTCTGGTTAAGAGGTTAGGTTTGGTTAAGTTAGGTTAGGTTAAGTTAGGTCCTGGTTAAGTTAGGTTAGGCTAAGTTAGATTAGGTAAGGTTAAGTTAGTTCTGGTTAAGTTAGGTTTGTTTAGGTTAGGTTAGGTTAAGTTAGGTTTGTTTAAGTTAGGTCTTTTTAAATTAGGTTTAGTTAGATTTAGTTAGATATTGGTTTGTTTAGGTCTGGTTATTTGTGGTTAGGTTAGGTTAGATTACTTTAGGTTAGGTTAAATTTGCTTTGTTTTGCCTTTTCCCTTGCTTTAATTTAATTTAGTTTACCATGGTTAGGTTAGGTACAGTTCTTTTCCGTCGTTCCCTCGCCTTCCCCGCTATTCTTCCCGCCCATCTGTCCTCCTCCCCGACCCTCGCCGTCTTCCTGCCCTCTCGAAAGGCTGGTCACGTGTCTGGGGCGCTGAGGGGGAGTCGCTATTAATACAGGAAGGAGGAAGAGAAATAGTGTGCGTTACGAAAAGCTTGCCGGGAAGAGAGAGAGAGAGAGAGAGAGAGAGAGAGAGAGAGAGAGAGAGAGAGAGAGAGAGAGAGAGAGAGAGAGGGCGGGTGGTGTAATGGGTCTCGTGGAATGGACATGAAGATTTTTATTACGTATTGTGGAAGAGAAGAAGGAGAAGGAGAATGAGGAAGAGGAGCAGGAGGAAAAGAAAGCGGAAGAAGAACAAGAATACGATAAAAACAAGAAGAAGAACAAGAAGAACAAAAAAAAAAACACAAATAGCAAACAATAATAACAACAAAAACACAAAGAACAACAATAAATAAGAACAAAACAAGGAAAAAAACCCAGGAAGAAGAAGAAAAAATAACACTAACATCATTACCAACAACAACAACAACAATAAAATTCCAAGGGCTATTTTCAACAACAACAACAACAACAACAACAACAGTAGCACCAGTAGCACCCACACCCTCCAGTCTTTTGTCCCTCGTAAGCTGCTGTAACCCGCCTCTATAAACCCGCTATAATGAGACACACAGGCCCCGCGACACTGTACTGGCGAGGCGGCGGTGACACGCAGATAAAAAAGCAGCCGCAGCACTAGAGAGAGAGAGAGAGAGAGAGAGAGAGAGAGAGAGAGAGAGAGAGAGAGAGAGAGAGAGAGAGAGAGAGAGAGAGAGAGGTTTGTATTCTTAAACATTTCAGCTTCTACGATTTTCAACATACATTATTAGAAGTTCATAGACAGACATTCAAACAAAAGACAGACAGACAGACAGACAGACAGACAGCACCACACCCAGACACACTCATTAACACTCCTTACTTAAATCAATAAGGAGACAAATACCTTAAGATAAAACAAACAAACAAACAAACAAAAAAAACACAGCATTAATCCTCCCCTACAGAATGGCCAAACAATTGAATCTCTATCAAGAAAAATAATCTATAATCTCCTGGAACTTAAACTTATTACTAAACCACAAGGCCTCACAAACCCAAACAAGCCCCCTACCAGCCCCTACAAGCCCCCACAAGTTCCCACAAGCCCCTAGTTAAGTAGAAACTCCCCACAGGTATTAGTAGTTACCATACTAATTATTTTTTTCCTCCTCTCTTCCACAGCTGGACAGAAAGTACCTGATATTAATAAGAAACCAAAGAACTCCACACAAATGGTAAGTATTATGAAAGTTTTACCCTTCTCCTCCTCCTCCTCTTCCTCCCTCCTCTTTATCATCATCATCAGTACAAGTGTGTTATTATCTTCCACCTGTAAGCTAAACCCTTCATTTACCTATCGCTGGCCGTTTCAGGTAACTATCTATCTCTTTTCCCGCTTTCTCTCTTCCCTATCTACTTTCCTCTTCTCTTTTTCCTGTTATTTTTCCCATCATAGCGCTTGTTTTTAGTCCGTGGTCAGTGATGGAGTGAAGAAGTCGTGGTGGATTTGATGAAGATGTGGAGGTGGAGGAGAGTAAAGATGATAAGTGGTACTACAAGGGAAAGAGTGAGAAAGTAGAGAAGGAGGAGGAGGAGGAGGAGGAGGAGGAGGAGGAGGAGAGAGATCAGCGTTCCAACGAGCGTGGCTTCAGTGGAGAAAGAACACTGATTCACGTCCACCTCCTCTCTCTCTCTCTCTCTCTCTCTCTCTCTCTCTCTCTCTCTCTCTCTCTCTCTTAGATAATGTACTAGTAATGGCTCCTAATTGTCTCTCAAAACATGCTTCTCTTTCTTATTTTTTTTTCTGAACCACTCATTACTACTTCTTATCTTGTGTTCTTGTGTTTCCTTGTTTCCTGTTTTGTTTTTTGTTTTTTCTTCCACAAATTTGGTAGTTGAATTTTTAGTCCATGGCAGAAGTCGCGTCGAAACTGCAAGGGAAATGAGGTGAAATTCTGCAGGCGGATGAAGATTTGTCAGTATATGGGTGGAAATTAACTTTGTCCCCATTGCAGTTCGTGAAAAGGGAAAATTTAAGGAGGGAGGGTTACTGTAAGCTTCATATTTAGAAATGGAAGCCTCTCTAATACCTGCATTTTCGTATATTTATTTATTTTTATCTTATTTCATTATTTTTCCTTTTGATATATTACTAGTCTCCCCCTTCACTGTTACGCCACCAATTTTAATTTCCTCATCACAATCACCACCATTTCCCTCATCACCACCACGCCTATCTTCTACATTCAGCACCTTCACCACCTCATCCATCAATCTTCATCATCACAACATCCCTTCTTCCACTCACACCACCACTACCTCACCAACCACCACCACTACCACTACCACCACCAGTCCGTCTTCAGGAGAGCGCCCTTAAGGACCATTCACCGCCCTTTCACCTCCATTAAGAGTCCTCCACGCCCTCGCTCTCTTCCCTGCCTTGTTATCTGTTTAGTTGTTAGTTTCCTGACGTGGCTAACTGAGAGGAGATAAAGAGGTACAGATTTTCTTTCGTGTGTATGTGTGTATGTGTGTGTGTGTTGCGTGAGGGTACGTACCACACTCTCCCCTCCCTGGGTATCAGAAGGGTCGTGTTTTGCATAATAAGCTGATAAGAATTCGGCCTCTCGCTGCACCTTTCTTCCCTACAGTACAGTCTCTATAATTCTCCTTTACATTGCTTCTTTACCCACGTGCTTGGTGGTGGTCGTGATGGTAGACTTAATGGTAAACTCCTGCTTCACATTCCCCTTCTTTTGTTAGATGGATGGGTGTGTTGTTTGTGTTCTATTGTGCTTGCCTTGTTGTTTTTTGTCAGTGCTATGTTTAAATCGATGTTATTTGAGTATTGTGTTAATGTGGAAGGTACTATTTGCTAAAAAGGTTTGTTTTTTTGGTGTTTAGGTGTTAAATTGTGTTTGTTTTCCTGTTTTCTCTGTGTCTTATGTTCAAACTAGCGTTGTGTATGTGTTGTGTTAGTGTCTTTGTGTTCTGTGTTGGCGCTTGGTGGCACACACACACACACACACACACACACACACACACACACACACACACACACACACACACACACACACACACACACACACACACACACACACACACACACACAGGAGAAGGAAAGGTGGAATAATGTTGTTTACACTTGTCTTAACTTCAACTACCTGCCACCTGAGACGCGAATTCTCTCTCTCTCTCTCCCTCTCTCTCTCTCTCTCTCTCTCTCTCTCTCTCTCTCTCTCTCTCTCTCTCTCTGGTAATCGTATATTTTCAGCATCTTTTCTTCCTCCTCACGTCTCTCACTCTTCTCTCCTTCCCTTCTCTCTCTCCCCTTTTCCTGTACGACCTATGTTTATATTTGGGAGAGTAAGGGAGAGGAACTGCACATGTACCTCGTCTTCTGCTTTTCATCTTTCTCTCTCTCCCCTCTCTCTCTCTCTCTCTCTCTCTCTCTCTCTCTCTCTCTCTCTCTCTCTCTCTCTCTCTCTCTCTTTCACTGTCTATGTAAGGATGTTTAAGTTAATTTAGATCACTTATATTCTCTCTCTCTCTCTCTCTCTCTCTCTCTCTCTCTCTCTCTCTCTCTCTCTCTCTCTCTCTCTCTCTCTCTCTCTCTCTCTCTCTCTCTCTCTCTCTCTCTCTCTCTCTTGGTTTACTTCTCTGTCGTTCCTCTTCCTTCCTCTATTAGTTTACTTTTCACAGAGGGAGTAAGAGAGAGTAAGAGGGTCTCGTCATCTCGTCGCCTTAATACTTCCATTTTTCTTCCTCCTCTCCCTCGTTTTCTGTAGGTGTTTATGTTTCAAAGGGGAGACTGAGGTAGATTAACTGTTCACTTCCATATATTTGTTTTTCTTTTTTTTTTTTCATATGTATCTTATTGTCTTTCTTCTTTATACCTCATTCTCTTCGTTTTTTATTGTTATCATATTATATTCTGTTCTCTTTTTTCTTTTTTCTTTTTTCGTATGACTTTATTGTTTATATTTTGAAGGAAGTGGCAGACTCTTCGTTACATCCTCTGGTAATGTATTGCATTTTTTTTTTTTTTTTTGTATCAAGGGAAGGTAGTTTGAATATTTACATTTTCTTTTTTTTTTCCCTTTCATACAAACATCTTTCCTTACAGTGTCGTCTTTGCAGTTTTACCTTTCTAATTCCTTTTTAATTCATTTTTTTTCTCATTATTTCAGTCAGAACCTCAAATTTTTACACATTAATTTCAGTCAGAACCTCAAATTTTTACAAACTCATTTCAGTCAGAACCTCAAATTTTTACAAACTCACCAGAGAAGAGTGGATGAAGTAACTGTTTACATTCCCCCTTCCCTTCTTTTCTACATATAATAACTTTCTGTCGTTAGTTCAAAAGTGTAATTTATATCTTTAACTATCTTCAGTTTCCATAAGTCACAGTCGCCGCTTCCTTTTTCATCCTTGACAGAGAAGCGCGAAGAGTCTGTTAGTGGATGTAGCCAAGCGATGCACGTGAGAAAATTGCGCTTAGTGTCAATTCACAGTCTAAACAAGGGTCATTTTGGTATTTATGGAGGTCTTACATGTGTGGCAGGTGGTGGTGGTAGTGGTGGTGGTGGTGGTGGTGTCTGGCTGGGAGGGACTGGTGTTTGTGTACTTTGCATGTTGCGTGAGGGTGTGGTGGTGCTGGTGGTGTGGTGAGGGAGCTGTGAGTGTGTGTAAAAAGACTGTGTTTGGTAGCTAGGCATAGAGTTATGAGGATGTAGCGTGCGTTTGTAAGCGTGAAAACCCAATATTTACAACGCCAGATTAGTGTAGCTTGTGTCAGACTTGTGGTAGGGTAGTAGTGGTTCAAATATTACATAAACTTTGCTTCCCCTTTTTTTCTGATGATGTAGAGTGCACTTTTAAATATTGACAACCAACATTTATAGTACCAGGCTGTTGTTGTTAGATTTGCAGTAGGTAAGCTGGGAATAGGTGGAGTGCTAGAGAGAGAGAGAGAGAGAGAGAGAGAGAGAGAGAGTCCTGTCGTGACCTATCTTGGTGTCATGGTACAAAGGCCACTGAGGTCACGAGGTCACACACAGAGCCCCGCCCTGTGCGAAGGTTCGGTGTTGATAAATTGCAGTGGAATATTTTGCCTTGTACGTTAATCTGCTGTGAATATATAGCTGTGTAGATTGCTCTATATAAACTCCTAACTCGTTAAGAATGAGATGAACAGCAAAATGAAAATAATGTAAGAAAAACCTTTGTCTTTTTTTTTTGGTCTTTAGTTTCAAAACCTTTCTTTAAGTGATTGCATTTTCTTGTTAATCTCTTCATCTTTTCCTGTTTCGTGTATTTTTTTCATGTTCTTTGTAGTGTTGTATCTCTCTCTCTCTCTCTCTCTCTCTCTCTCTCTCTCTCTCTCTCTCTCTCTCTCTCTCTCTCTCTCTCTCTCTCTCTCTCTCTCTCTCTCTCTCTCTCTCTCTCTTTCCGTCAACCCCCCGTGCACGTAACCCCGTCCAATCTGTCAGTAATGTTTCAGTGTAGTAGAATTATGAGAAACCTGTTTTGTGGCTTTTTATGATAGTGTATAACCTTTTGACATTGTTTTCATTAAGTCTGAGAAGTAATAACAGACTCATGTCATATTATTTTGTCAGACAAGTGAAGTCATGTCGATATTCTCTTCTCAAATGTTTCCTCACCTTATCTCAGCTGCACTTGTAACTCGCTGTGCTGAAAGTTACAAGGGTTGACAAGAATGTTCCCATGATTACAGTGATAGTTTAACAAGGTTTCTGCGCCATTTACACAAAGAAAACATTGCGAAAACTCGAGTATTATTCTGTGTGGCCTTTTATTTCATTCTCGTCCGGGCGCCTTTTAAAATAGTCTTAATAATCGTAATAAAAGCTCAAACCGTTTAAGAGCACCAGTCAGCGTATTGTTAAAATGACACTGGAACTCTTTACACGGCACGAGTCACGCTCTACTGGTTATGAACACTCAGTATTACAATGCAGTGACCGTGCGAAGCTCCAGACATTATAATATTCACACATCGTTTCCTCTTCCCGGACGTGTTTATTCTCGAATGTATTTGTTTCACTGCGAGTCGTTGATACCGTGAGGCGTCCACCTGCCCAGACGCCGAAGTAAGGTAACATGCAGGTAGTACGAACGGAATGAAGGAGGAATGCAAAAGTCCCCAATGTGAGCCAAATATCCTTTCGGCTCCTCTTCTTTTGGGACTGGCACCTCAGTGAGCCTCTTTATATATAAATTGTGTTGTCCTTGGCCAGTGTCTCTCGTATATATATATAAAAAAAAAATGTAGGACGAAGAGAGGGATATGAAGCAAGGAACGGTGAGCGAAGGAAGAAGTTGGAGAGGGAAGACGAAAGGTATGAATGTAAAATGAAGTAATATCAAAGGAAGGAGAGAAGGAGGTAAGGAGGAAGGAAGGAATAATGTGTGTGTGTGTGTGTGTGTGTGTGTGTGTGTGTGAGGATTGTGAGATCAGCCCCTTCACAGCCGCGCCTCCCTCCGTCAGCAGTGGGTCATCCTCACAGCATCTCTCTGACCCACACAACAAGGCAGCTTTGTCGGGCCGCCCTACAGACACACAGGCACTCACGCTAGCAATATTCAGCGTGACGAGCCCAGCCGATGATTGCAAGGAGTTTCTAATCCCGCCGCCATTGCTACCACTCCTTACCCCTCCCCAACTATCCCATCCCCTCCACTACCACCACTACCACCACCACTATCATTACTTAGGCACTTATCCCTGCTTTCTTATTTATACATATTGCGACAGGCGAATAGCTGAGTATATATACAGTAAACACTTAAGAGAGTTTGATATATTTAGTTATTTTGCTACGAGAGATAAACATGATTTTTTTTTAGTTAACGACGTGAGGTAATTTATTTCTTTAGCTACTCTGTGATGATGGAAGTTGACGGTGACGGAGAGACTGAAAATATGACCTCAAATCTTGTGTGCCTTGAAGATAACTTGTATACTATTGTGCTACTATTACTGCTACTACCACCAAAACTACTACAACTATTGCTACTACCACTCCCACCACCACCACCACTACTACTACAACAGCTCTACAATTCATCCTGCAATTATAGATTCACACAAGTCACCAGTGTTTGGGCAGAGAGCTTGAGTCAACACAAACTGCTCCTCGTGCCGGGCGGAGGGTGCGGGCAGCTGGTCCATGGGTTCGAGAAGTAAACAAACCAAGGAACCAATACCCAACTGAACCTTTCGTCCCCTTAGCTGACGCTCTTGATCTCTCCTACGCAACAATGGGTGGCTACGCTTCCAACTAACTGTGGAGACGCGAAGCTGGTGAGAATAGGGTGGGTTAGGAAAGGACACAAGGGAGAAAAGGAAGCGAAACTGCAGAGGAGACTACTTTGGGTTAGAAAAAGATGGAAGGGAGAAAAGAAGCGATACTGAGAAGTAAATTGCGTTGGGTGACGAAAGAACAGGAGGGAGAAAAGGAAGCGAAACTAAGAAGAAAATTGCGTTGGGTGACGAAAGAACAGGAGGGAGAAGGAAGCGAAACAGTAAAGGCCACTAGGTTAGATTAGAAAAGAACAGAAGGAGAGAAGGAAGCTGATACAGTCGTTTTAAGCTTCCATAAGATACAAATTAGGATACGTGGCATGGTACAAGTAGAAGTGGCTGTAGTAGGCGAAGAAGGCAAGGTGCAGAAGAGGTTGGTTGCGACAGGTGTACAGCAGGGCGAGAATAGGATACTGTGTTGTTTACTCTCTATAATCCTCGCATTTGGAAATCTTTATGGACGGTGAGCAGAGTAAGAAAGCTTGATTTACGCCGTGTTTATGCAGTAAGAAGGCAAATATGGCTTCCGCTGACACACACCGTCCTCGAGATATCAAAATAAAGTACGAGGGAAATCCAGTGTTAGCGGGGTTGTCCACATTTCACGACCTCCTTGCTGTCGTTCACGCGCGTGGTTTATGATGGCGACGAGTCACTTGCTTGTACTAAACGTCCTCGCGAGACCAAGAGGAGAATTTAAAAGTCTGCGAAGTGAGTCTTGTTTAATCTATAGTATGGCAGTGCTCAGGATACGAGAGAGGGAGAGAGAGAGAGAGAGGTCAGTATTCATGAACACTGCTCTCTCACCCCGACTACTTTCAAAGGCCACAGAAATTATTATCCAGGTTTTTTAATAATGTTTCGCTGTTAATAATGTAGAAATCACGTTCATCTATCACTAAAACTATAAAGATGCCCTTAAAAACCAGTGTAACTTCAACTAGAGCCTTTTCAGACGTGTTTCAGAATATAGTCCATTAGATTACGTATTTGGAGTTCTTAAGAGCGTTTCTCCTCTTAATAATGTAGAAATCTTGTTAATTTATCACTAGAATCATAATAACACCTTTAAAAACCCGTGTAGCTTCAACTAGAGCCTTTTACATAAAGTGGAGGTGCGCGAAGTGTTTCAGAATATGGCGCCGTATCGTCAGGTGTTGGAGGGCGAGAGGACAGGTTGGGGGAGGAGGCCAAGGGGAAGGAACACATGCTAAATATTTCCCCCCTGCTCACCCTTCGTCTGGGTCTTCGTCTGCCTCGCCCTCGGATGTCTGCCCTAAATATTTACTGTGTCCTCCTCACACTGCCTATACACCACACGCAGCCTCTCCCTGTAATGAACTCCTCTTCCTCCTCCTCCTCCTCCTCCTCCTCCTCCTCCTCTTCCTTTTTCCTTTTAATTTCTTCTTCTTGATTAATCTTTGCTTCTCACCAATTTATCTTCTCTATTCTTCTCCTTTTATCATTTATAGTCGGTTCTCCTCTTTCTCTTCCGCCTTGTCTCTCTCCCACTACTTTCACAGTCTCTCTTAGTTGCATCTATCTCCTCCTATCGTCTCCTTTTCTCCTCCTAGTCTTCTCTTTCCTTTCATGTTCCTCCCTCACCTCTTCTGCTTCCTTCTCCGGTTTCATTTACTCTGTTTTATCGTATTTTTTTCACTGCTCTCTTCTCCATTCCTTTTCTCATCTCTTGTCCTCCTCCTCCTCCTCCTCCTCTTCCTCTTCCTCCTCCTCCGTCGGGCGTCACGGTTCGTCTCTGAGTAACGTGACTCGACTCGCTGCCTCTCAATGAGCGTGACGGAGGAGGAGGAGGAGGAGGAGGAGGAGGAGGAGGAGGACGAGGAGAAGGACAAGGAGGGCGAAGGAAGTTGAAAATGGCAAGGAAAAGAGAGTAGGAATAACTTTGGGGAAGAAGGAAAGTAGAATTGTTACTACTACTACTACTACTACTACTACTACTACTACTACTACTACTACTACTACTACTACTACTACTACTACTACTACTAGGAAGGGACAGTGAGGAGAGGGAAGGAAGAGGGTAGTAGTTATAATATGCATGAAAACAGTAGCTTCTCTTCATTTTATCCCCCTCCTTACCTCTCCCTGGCTTCTCCCTTCCCCACCCAGCCACCCACCCACACACACACACACACACACACACACACACCACAAATCATTCTTACAGTTTAACCTCTCACCTCTGCTCCTCCTCTCCCTGCTCTCCCTAACACTTTCCATACGTGTTCTCCCTCTCCCTCTCCCTCCCTCCTGTACCCCACAGCACCCCACTCCCACCACCACGTGTTACCCGCTGCTCCTCCCCCTCAATTATCACCCACACATAAAACACAGTCTTCCTACCCCTATGAGTCTTTCACCTCCCTCCTCCCCTGCCTTTCTCGTGTAAACTCTACCACTATTACCCTGCATCTCTTCTCCCTCTTCCCCTGCCGCTCCTCTCCTGCTATCCTACACACACCCTGCGCATTCTCCCAGGGTCGGTCAGTCAGTTAGTTAGTCATGGGGGTCGCGTGTCCGTTACTCCAGTTAATCAGTCAGTCTCTCTCTGTGAATATTTGTCAGAGTTTATTTTGTTCAAGCTTTCCTTTTGCTTCTCTGGGATGTGATAGGCTTTTAGTGATGTTAAGTCTGTTTGTCTATCTGTTTATCTGCCAATCTCTTCTCTTCTCTTCTCTTCTCTTCTCTTCTCTTCTCTTCTCTTCTCTTGCCAAGCTAATAACTCACAGACTTCAAAAATAAGCTGCAAAATATACCTTGAACACAATGTGGTGACGAATATCAAAAAGAACAATTTTCACCCACTTCTTTCACACCGAACCTCAGAAGGAAAGGATTCACACTTTACATAAACTTCATTGATTAAAAGTTTCTCTCTCTTTCCGTCTCCCTTTCTCCAGAAGCGAGACTAACACACATCCATTACCTCACACTTAAAATTCCCAGGCAGGAGACTTGCAAATAAAGAAAACAAACAGAGAAATATCACCACAGTAGACTTTTACATATATATATTCCTCTGAACATTGCCTTTCAAGAAAATAAATTATCATTATGAAGAGCCTTGACGTGGTGTGTTGGGGAGAGAAGGAGGGAGGGGTGGAGGGTTGAGGTAGGTGTGATGTATTGTCTGTCTTGTGTTAGGGGGTGGGGTGGGTAAGGTGGGGTGGGTAAGGTGGGGTTCATGGCTCTTGAATATGCTTATACTTGTGGCATTAGTTAGTGGCTGGGGGTCTTTAAACTGCCTTGCTTGTAACGAGAGACTGTGGTATAGGTTAGGTTTGTTGTTGTTGTTATTGTTATTGTTTTTCTTCATGTTCTTCAATGATTTTCACCTCCATCCACCTCCCGTCTCTCTCTCTCTCTCTCTCTCTCTCTCTCTCTCTCTCTCTCTCTCTCTCTCTCTCTCTCTCTCTCTCTCTCTCTCTCTCTCTCTCTCTCTCTCTCTCTCTCTCTCTCTCTCTCTCTCTCTCTCTCTCTCTCTCTCTCTCTCTCTCTCTCTCTCTCTCTCTCTCTCTCTCTCTCTCTCTCTCTCTCTCTCTCTCTCTCTCTCTCAGTGGGTGGGGCATCTCGTCCGTCGCGTAAAACAAACACATTAAAACTGTTTGTGATGCTTTTGTGTTTGTCTTTATTTGTCTTGTTTGTTCTTCGTGGCTTTTGTTTACATTTCTTTCTTCCTTATTATTTTCCCTTTCTCTCTCTCACCCATTATATCAATTTGCTATTCCTCTCTCCTCACTATCCTCCTGACACACACACACACACACACACACACACACACACACGTATATTAATCTCTCAGGTATGACATGCAGGTGATGAACAAATTAATTACTGTCTTACCTGTTCTTCTTTTATGGTTCATTTCTGTGTGTGTGTGTGTGTGTGTGTGTGTGTGTGTGTGTGTGTGTGTGTGTGTGTGTGTAGAGCAGGTGGCTGGTGAAGAGTGTAAGGGTTAAGAAGAAGAAGGAGGAGGAGGAGGAGATGCAGAAAAGGAACATAAAAGGAGGAGGAAGGGATGATGATGATGATGATGATGATGAATAATGGAAGACTAATGAAGAGACAGAAGTGAAGAAGATCGTCACTTCATCCTCTTCCACCTCATCCCTTCACCTTTCTGTCACCTTAAGCCCTTACTCTCACTCTCTCACTCTCTCCCTGACCTCTCCTCACATCACTCTCCCGTCTTTCACCCACTCAGCTTGTCATCTTCTGTATAGAGGTTAATACACTCTGTCTGTCAGCTGTCTGTCTGGTTCTGTCCTTCACTGTCTATCTGTGTGTGTGTGTGTGTGTGTGTGTGTGTGTGTGTGTGTGTGTGTGTGTGTGTGTGTGTGTGTGTGTGTGTGTGTGTGTGTTTGTCTCTCTCTCTCTCTCTCTCTCTCTCTCTCTCTCTCTCTCTCTCTCTCTCTCTCTCTCTCTCTCTCTCTCTCTCTCTCTCATACAGACAGAGAAAAAGAAATATTTCCTTCTATCTTTCTTTGTCTGTCTGTCACACACACACACACACACACACACACACACACACACACACACACACACACACACACACACACACACACACACACACACACACACACACACACACACCATAGACACCCATACATTCCATCGTCATCTTTATATTCAGGCCACGTCGCCGCGTATGAGTGATGGTGTTGATGTAATGAGGCGTGGGTGTCGAGGCGCCCGTGTGGGGGAATCAGTCTACCTTCACTTGCTGACGGCACCAATTGACCCTGCGTGATAGATGAGGCGTTGCTAGTCTTCCCGCCAGGTGACCGCGCTGGAACCCCTTGTGCTGGTGGTGGTGGTGGTGGTGGTGGTGGTGGTGGTGGGAGAAAAGACAGACAGATAGACAAGCAGGCAGACAGGTAGAGAGACAGACAGACAGAAAGACAGAAAGGAGACAGAAAGACAGAAAGGCATGCAGACAGACAGACAGATCGAAAGACAGGTACACAGACAGGTAGACAGGTAGACAAACAGTAGAAAAGGACAAATAAACATAAATTAAACTAAAAGGAAGACAAATATGCCAAAAAATCAATAAATAAACTGAATAACTAAGATAAACAGAGAGATAAACAGACATATAGACAGAAAAAGAGACGGAACACAGACAGACAGATAGAAAGAGAAACACACAAAAATAAACAAGAAAATAGAAAAAAACAGGAAAAAAACATCTATCGTAAAAAAAACAAAAAAACATACAGCTTGTTAACGTTACATCTTCACTACACGAGTTAACATAATAATTAATGTTTCTTGTGTACTTCCTTATCAGTTGCTTATCTGTTCACGCCCTATTATGTGTACTTATCATGTTATGTGCGCAGGGAGGCGTGCGTGAGTGTACGTGCGTGTGTGTATGTTCGTGCGTGTGTCTGCGTGTTGTGGCCACGTCATTTATCTTGTCTCGTCACGTGCATCGAATTAACTCATTTTCCTCATTTCTTTCCAGGTGAGTACGGTAGGAAGGAGCTTAGAAGGGGTTAGGAGGGGGGGGAAGACTCACCTGTACTCGGCTTGGCTCAGGTACAGGTAGAGTGACGTGTGTTTAATTACCCGTCAGCTAACACAGGTACATTATGCTTCCCCGTAATAACTTTTGCCTAGAAATTCATACATGTATTTATTATGATAACTCGAGCTGTCAGAACATTAGCAAGAACATTACGCCAACAGCATTAAACTCTGTGAAATATTTGTAGTGTCATGTATTTCCCTGTATTGTGTTTTGTAGGTTTAGTTAATTAGTTTGAGACAAGGTAGCGTTTACGAGAAATGCGCAGGTGTGTGTGTGTGTGTGTTGGGGGGGAGGGAAGGTTGAGTGGATGGGTGGGTGGGTACGTGAGTGGACGCGTGCATGGGTGGATGGGTGAGAGAGGGAGACACCTAGAGCCTGACTGATTGTTGGAGCTCCCATTAATATGTCTTTGTCTGGCGTAGGGTCGAGACCACCACCACCACCACCACCACCACCACCACCACCACCACCACCACAGTCATTACTCACGTTACACTCATCAACAAAACACTCGCGTACCCTCCACATTCATCTCTCCCGCACCCCATACAGTTCCCTCACGCCTCACGCACCTTGCCTTCCTCTCTTCCTCTCCCTTTTTCCTCCATTTTAAACCGTACTGACACCACCACCACCACCACCACAACCACCACCACCATTACTCAGTGACGTTATTTCTAAAGTGTTCATTATATTCATGTACTAGTGAGGAACTTTTTGTGGGGAAGGGAGTAGGATGGGGCGACGAAGGGAGGAAAGAAGAGAGAGGACGGTAGACAAGGAGGAAGGAATGGGAGATAGAGACAGGGAAGAGGGGAGAATATTAGAGCATGAATAATGAAAGGAAAGATAGAATAAATCCGTCAACAATGAAGAGTGAAAAAAGAGAGAGAAAAAAAAAGAATAGAGGAAGAAAAACAGAAAAAAATAAACAGATGAAGTACACGAATAGAAGAAGGAAGTAGATAAACAAAAAGAGGAAGCAGAAACAAAAATATATAAATGGGAGGAGATGAAACGGAAAAATAAATATAGGAGACAAGACAAGAGACTCCAAGACAGGGAGGAATGGAGCAAAGAAAGAGAGGAATGGAGGGGAGAGATCGCATGGCATGGAGAGAAAAGGAGAGAAGGGAGAGAAGAGAGGGAGATAATGGAGGAGATGGGGGGAGGCACCCTCATTAGGAGCGTCTGTCACCAAGGTCATACTCTTTACCGTTTTTTGTCCTCCTCCTCCTCCTCCTCCTCCTCCTCCTCCTCCTCCTCCTCCTCCTTCTTCTCTTCCTCGTTCTCCCTGACCTTCCTACCTGTCGTTGGCAGTGGCTTAGGGGGAGGGAGAGACGGAGGGAGGGAGGGAGAAGGAAAGTTGAGAGAGCTTTGAAGGAAAAAGTGAGGAATGAGGGAAGCTTGTCAGAAGGGGAGAGAATGGAGGAGGAGAGTGGAAGGGAAAGGGAGGTCGATTTAGTGGAGGGGAAATATAGTGAATACTGGAGGAAACTGTGGGAAATTGATTGATAGGAGGAAAAAAAAAGTTAAAATTGAAGAAGGGGAAAAATGAGGAAAAAGACAAATGAGTTACGTAGGTACAGGGGAGGAAAATTATAATATATGTAGAGGAATAGGAAAAATAGGTAGATAAGAGAGAGAGAGAGAGAGAGAGAGAGAGAGAGAGAGAGAGAGAGAGAGAGAGAGAGAGAGAGAGAGAGAGAGAGAGAGAGAAACCTTACTCTCCTCCCTTTCACCCATATTGAAGTGGAAGAGAACATGACGTGGAAGAGAATTAAGTGGAAGAATGTAGCAGGAAAGTGGAATTGTTGGAGAACAGAAGTGGAGAGACTGATTACTAGTGAAGTGGAAGAGATTACAAGTGGAAGAAGTGGAAGAAGTGAAGAGGAAGTGGTATGTGAATAAGGGTAGTTCTCAATTACTCATCTCCATCTTCCACTACCATAACCACCTCCCACCACACCACCATAACCTCCTCCCACGCCTCCACCACCACCACCACCACCACCACCACCACCACTACATCCCAGCATCACCAATACAATACCTTTCCAGCATCTCCCTCTCATTACCATATTTGCCTGTCCTGTCCTGCCCTGCATCTGCTATTTTTGTCTTTTTTCCTACGTGGGTTATGAATTATCTCGTTTTTTTCCTTGTTTTCTTCAGGTTTATTGCATATTTTTGTTATTATTTTTGTTATTGTTATCATCGTTACTGTTTGTCTTCATTCTTGTTTTCTTTCTCGTGTTGTTCTTTACTTTCGTCGTTTTTTTCATCGTATTTTCTTCTCCTTCCTCCTCCTCCTCCTCTTTCTCCTCCACTTTCTCCTCCACACCCACCAACTCTCAAGCACCCTCCACCTTCCATTAAAGACGAATGTCCCCACACACATGAAGCAGAACTAATCGAGGCTGCTCATCCTCCACTCCTGACGCGCACATAGGATTTCGTGGGCGATACCTGACTTACCTGGCTTTACCTGGCGATACCTGAAGATACCTGGCGTATTAATAATAAGTTGACTTCAAAAAGGTACGTGTTTCCAACTGACATGTTAAAGAATCTGCAGTGCCTTCTTCAGACACGTGTCCTTTGTGGTCTTATAAGGAACTGGGGGTGTCCTAAGGCGCCTCTCACTCTCCCCCTCTCTTTCTCTTGATCCGGGAGCCAGGAAAGGGGTGAGGAAGGACGCGGGGAGGTTAGCCTTATTGGGGTGCTTCCTTGGGTGTGCTGTATGGAGCGGGGTGTATCGGGGCGGGCAGTGGGGCGGGACGTGGTCGGGGAGGCAAGGCTGGGAGATTGTATATAATTTGTGTGCAGGTACGAGCGATGGTTTGAGTGATTGAGGCGGGACGGGGCGCGGCGGGCGGCATGGGGTGGTTGTCTTAGTGTTTTAGTACTGGGTGTGGGTACGAGGCGAGGCTGGACGAGGTGGGGAGGGGAAGAAAGGTAAAGAGTGCAGATTGAGGCTCTTGATGTATCGGGCCCGGACTTTAGGTTAGAGAGTGAAAAGTAAGACTCATTATATTCTGACGGGGAAAGGCTGAAGAGTAGAGAGTGAAGGTTAAGGTTTATTGTATTCTATTGAGGCAGAACAAAGCAGAGAGACTGACGGATAAGACTCAACACTGCACCGGAACTGGGCATCATAGCACTGTACTAAATAACTGAGTATCAAACCCTATCACACTGTTAAATGCAACCCTTCCAATACAATACTCAATAGTTAATCTTACACACCCCTTAACCAGAACCCTTTTATGAAACTAAAAGGGAACATCAATATAAGGAAGCTTAATGTATATAGAAGTACCGCGGTGTCCCCAGGAAAGTAAAAACAGTGTACAAATGTCTCTACGGTTGACTTAGGGAAGGATCTTAAAACTTTGCTACGTAGTGTCCTAATTTAATATCAGGGGTCATGGGGTGAGGGGAAGAGGGAACAGGGAAGGGTGGAAGGAGGAAGGGGTGTGGGATGCTGGGTGAGGGTGAAGGATAGATGGAGTGGGAGATGAGACTACGGAGAGAGAGAGAGAGAGAGAGAGAGAGAGAGAGAGAGAGAGAGAGAGAGAGAGAGAGAGAGAGAGAGAGAGAGAGAGAGAGAGAAAGGGGGGTTAAAGTGATCAAATGTGAACTCTCTCTCTCTCTCTCTCTCTCTCTCTCTCTCTCTCTCTCTCTCTCTCTCTCTCTCTCTCTCTCTCTCTCTCTCTCTCTCTCTCTCACCTTTGCCCCGCTTCGAAGAGAATGTTTGTTCGTGCGTAAGTTTTCTTTAAGTCTGTGGCGAGTTAAGCATCAGCGCTTGACATTTATGAGAGAGAGAGAGAGAGAGAGAGAGAGAGAGAGAGAGAGAGAGAGAGAGAGAGAGAGAGAGAGAGTACCACAGGAAGCTCGAATCTTTAACTCCACAAGCACGCAATGAACAGAAAACGGAACGCGAGGTGCTAAGCGATGAAGGAGTGACGAAGGAGTATCGGAGAGGCGAGAAGATCCCAATTTATCGCCTTGTGGGAGTGGCGAGGGTTAGGGCGCGTCAAGGGGGGTGGTGCCTCTGTTTGTGTTACAGGTGAGAGAGAGATTACCTGGCGGGGTCATGGAGGTGTGGTGGCCCCCCTACTCAACCCACCGGGCGGCCTCCATTCACCTGTCCCTCTCTCACCTCTCCTCACCTGTCCTATTTACCTGTCACGTCCGGTCCGTAACACCTGTTTTGTTGTTTTACCTGAGTAATTTTGCCCTTGTGAGCTGATTAGGGTACAAAGCGAAGATCCGGCTGTGTGTGTGTGTGTGTGTGTGTGTGTGTGTGTGTGTGTGTGTGTTTATGTAAATGTGGCACGCTTTTATGAGCACGTCCACGTCTGGGGTGATTTTCATGGGTGTCTTCCTTTCTCTGTGGTCTGTGTGTGGAGCGAGTCCTTATTCGTGCGTGTGTGGGCGCGGGGGAAGGCTTATCATGAAGTGTCTCTTTAGTGGTAGTATTGATAAACTGCCAGTTGATGTGAGGAGAATATTGTAGTGTATTGTTATCATGTGTGTGTGTGTGTGTGTGTGTGTAGGTGTGTGGGTGGGAGCATGCACGGTAGCCCGGCGTGGCGTGGTGCGCTTCACCCTGGCGTACAAAAACATCTGTTCTAATTAAGACCATTTCAGAAAATTACGAGTACACAGCTTAAGACTCATCAAGCGGCGGCAATCTCAACAGGGATCTTTATGATGCAGTAGACGTCACCCCGCCCCGGTCACCCACCCCTACCTCACCCCTACCTCATCCCTGCCTTATACCCTGCCTCCCTCCTTTGTCACTCCTACCCCCATCACTGACTCACGCTCACCCGATACGCATCATTGAGTCACTCTTGCTTCACTCACCCTAAGTTATTCCTTGTCTCACTCCTGCCTCACCCTTGCCTCACTCCAGCCTCACCCTAGCCTCACCCCAGCCTCACCCAAGCCTCATTTCTACTTCATAGCTGTCCTTTTTGTACTTCATTCACAACTTCACCCGGTTCCTCATCACTGCCTCACCCCTGCCTCACCCCAACGTCACCCTTATCTTATAATTATCCTTTTTCCACCTCATTCATAGTTTTAAACACCATCTCACCCCACACTGGTCTATTTCTACCTCATCCTCACCCCTACATCACTTCATCACTGTCTCACCCCTGCCTCACCCCGCCGGCCGCCCCTCGCCCCCTCAGAGCAACACCCGCTGTGGCGTTCAGTTGATATTCATAAGGCGCTGCTCTGCATGTTCTGATCTTGATGAATGGGATGGTCTTTTTTCAGGCGTGTCCGGGTCAGGAAGCCCTCATGTCGCTGGCCGTCGCGTGTGTTGCGTCCGTCCATCTCGATAAAAAGTTTCTGTAATGATGGAGTTTGTGTTCAAGGGGGAGTACTAAAAGGGGGTACTTTGTCTTAATTTCACACTCAAGACTGGAGACAATCTGGTTAGTTTGGATTGCGCCGTTAATGAAAAAGAAGAGTGATTGGGGTTAGGCTTAAGACCGAAGGAAGGGTGTATTTTAGAGTTAAGTTTGAGGGAAATGGTGGTTCGCTTTAGCCTTAAGCCCTAATGTCTGTGGTTTATTTTAGGTTTAAGACTTAATCGCGACTTATTTGTCGTCTCAAGAATCGCTTGTTATTTCTGGTTTAGAAGTTAAGAATCCCGAGTGTAAGTACTTTGCCAAAACCTCACGTCTGCACCAGCTCGTCCCTAGGGCCCGCACGCGTCCGAGGCCCTCCCCGCCCCCCCACGCCCCCCCCAGACCGACGTCCTCGCGGGGCACGGTGATGACAAACCAAGAAGCCTCCCCGGCGGCCCCTCCAGCCTGCGGAGCGACTGATGCGTAAGCCAATTCTCCTCCCAGACCAGAACCTGTGGGACCTCAGGCTTTTGTGGCGGCGAGGGAGCGAGGGAGGCCCACAGACCACAAAGGAGCAGAGTTGAAACAGCTTTTGTGCGATTGGTGTGTGGCGGAGACTGTCTGGCCGCGCCGCTGCCTCGTGTGACGGGATTGGTGATGGAGGGGCGCGGCGGTGAGGAGGATCAGCCGCGGGTGTAAGGAACTGATGAGATCGGCGAGGGTGAGGCGCGGGGCAGGCAGCGGGTGTGTCTGGGTGAGTGGCGGGGAGGCGTCCTTATGGTTCAGTCTATCGATGGGAAGGATGAGTTAGGGAAAGTTTAACACCAACGGGGAAGTAAAGGAAAGGCTGTGAGAAAAAAAAAAATCGAATCAAACGAAGAAAAAGGGGGAAAAAAAGCAGGGTGTGAAAGATACAACAAAGAAACTATAATATAAAGAAAAGAAAGAAAAAATGCTAGAAAAGTTAAAACACTCGAGTGAAATAACAAAAACAAAAAAAAGAAGCTTGTAATAAGGACCCCTGGACGGAGGCAC
>NC_087186.1:10474407-10484407 GCF_035594125.1 Scylla paramamosain | reverse complement strand
GCGGGGCGGGTTGCCTTAAGCTTTCTCTCGGGTTTTGTTTTGTTCTTTTTTTTCTTTTCTCTCAGTTATTTTTTTTTAAGCTCGGTAGAAAAAAAATGGAGGTGTGAAATATTTTGTTCTTTTAAGTTTTTGGGATTCATGTCAGCGAGGGTTCAGGGAGGACGCGTGCAGGGATTAGCACTTTCTTCCCCCTCCCCCTTGAGAATGTATTGTGTCTTTTCTTCCATTTTTTCTTTCTTATTTTTTTGCTTTTTATCATGTTTTTATTTATTTATTCTTTTTGTGTTACGTAATATTCTCGAAAGCTTCCAAATCCAGATGTTTTATTTTGTGTTGTTTTTTTCTTACATTTGAGTTTTATTTTCGTAATTTCCTTTCATTTTCTGGTAATTTTCTTGCTTTTATTTTTCGTGTTGTTTTCCTTATGATTTAGTTTTATTTCCTTGATTTCATAAGTAGAGAACATTTGCTCGTTTCCACTGGCCTAAGAGAGAGAGAGAGAGAGAGAGAGAGAGAGAGAGAGAGAGAGAGAGAGAGAGAGAGAGAGAGAGAGAGAGAGAGAGAGAGAGAGAGAGAGAGAGAGAGAGAGAGAGAGAGAGAGAGAGAGAGAGAGAGTTTAAGGTCGTGCACGATGTTGCCTGTGTTTGGTGTTGCGTTGCACATCTTGTGTTGAGGAAAATGCCACGTGTTCCTCCAGCTTTAGATGACTCATCGGAGGAGGAGGAGGAGGAGGAGGAGGAGGAGGAGGAGGAAAAGCTGCCGCAAGAACCGGAAATATAACAACTTTTCTTTCCATGGGAGAGATTTTGCGTCATGCGTGAGTAAGCTTCGAGGAGGAGGAGGAGGAGGAGGAGACGACAGAGGAGGAGGAGGAGGAGAAGATAATCAGGGCAGTTAAGTCGAGGGTTGGTTCCTAGGAAGAGAAGTGACGTCATAAGTAGGTAAACTCCCTCTCGTCTATCCCCGCAGTGCCATGTCTGACTCACAGATGGCGCTGACGTGGGTTACAAGTGGCTAGAAGTTCACGTACATTCTCCAGTAGACACTCAGTGGATGTATTTAGGAGGCGTGCTTAAGGGGGGTGGGTTTCTAGCATATCTGATTCATAGATGGCGCTGAGGCGTTTACAAGAGGCTGTGGATTAACGTGCCAGTGAGGAAATTCTAGTTTAAGTCTGAGCGATGGAAATCCGAAGCTGTGTGTGTTTGTATGTATGCCTCAATTTTGTTTCCCTTTTTTTTTTCCCCGCTCGTTTCTCTGCTGTCAAAATATCTCCCAGTTTTCAATTTTTTTCATCTTTTTCCTCCTTTTCTTAGAGTTTTCCGAATAGTGCATTTTTCAATAGACGGTTAATTGATCTATAGAATTCTCCCTTATGCGGTGATTCGTGTGGGACGTTCTGTGCGTGCTCGAGACGTGAGGGTGAGCGCAACTCATCATTTGACCCACGTAGATGAAAAAATTAGTCAAAAGGTTCGGTTAGGTCAGGGTGGTGAGGACTGCTATAAGTCACTGATCTGGACCATAAAGAATAGGAAAATGAAACTAATGGCTATCGGTGTTTTGTATTGTCTGAGTTATGGCCCAGAGAGAGAGAGAGAGAGAGAGAGAGAGAGAGAGAGAGAGAGAGAGAGAGAGAGAGCAAGGAAGAGGATCGTTTTCTCACGTCATAAACCTCCCTTTTGTGTAAGGAGACGAGCGGCTGTTGCTGGGACATTGTGAAGGGTTTATTAAGCGTGTGAGGAGGGAGGGAGGGAGGAGATAGATCAGTGTCCTCCTCCTCCTCCTCCTCCTCCTCCTCCTCCTCCTCCTCCTTCTCCTCCTCCTCCTCCTCCTCCTCTTCTCTATTATGGATGGGTGGATGGGGAGGAGCCTTCTTCTGTAGTGTCCTGCCTCTCCTACCAATAGTTACTGTAGATTAGTTACACGAACAGCCCAGTAAGAATCTCAAGGTCTGTTGGTGTTTGGACTTCCTTTGTATTCCTTTGTAATCGACTTCCTCCTCTTTCTCCTCGTAAATCAAGAAATATTGATGCACTTGACTCTCACATTCTTATTATTTTCGCTTGTAATGATCAAGACAATGCTCCGTTTTGTTCCTTCATTTCCACGCTTTCTCTGACCCCCATGTGTGTGTGTGTGTGTGTGTGTGTGTGTGTGTGTGTGTGTGTGTGTGTGTCATAAGCCTTCAGGTCTGCACGTGTTTGATGTGAAGCGTGACGAAGCACAGCGCACAATGGTGAAATTAGGAGGCTGTTAGGTAAGGCGTGGGCGGCTGACTTAGGCTCAAGGAGGTGTGGCAGGGGTGTGGTGGGGGTGTGGTGGGGAAGTGAGGGAGGATGTGGCGGTGGTAGTGATGGTGGTGGTGGTGGTGAGGGGGAGCAAACCTAATGTTATGTCTATCAACTCTCATCTTACTCTGTCTGTGCCGCGGACGTGTAGCTTCATGTGTGTCTCTCTCCGGCAGCTGCATATTCGCATCTATACACCCAATTTAGCGAGAAGGGCGGCTTTTCACGTGTCATGTTACCGCGAGAGAGAGAGAGAGAGAGAGAGAGAGAGAGAGAGAGAGAGAGAGAGAGAGAGAGAGAGAGAGAGAGAGAACAAAGCTGCCAAGAAAACAAGGCACCAGCTTCCCGTCCCGATCCGAGGCATCTTGCACAATCTCCAAGTGTAATGGCGGCGCGGGATGAGTTTATGTCTGTCTGTCTGACGTCATCTAGTTGCACGGGACTTAATTTCCACGGGGGATGGGCGGCAGTGCCAGGGGAGTGCCGCGCCGCCCAGCCCGGGCCAGTGACTCCCGCAGTAATGGCTCCCGATCACTGTCACCATCAACTGACATTTGCAATCAGAACTGACCGCGCGTGTCTTGGTATTACATCACGACCATGCGGGTTTGGCACACACACGCGCACACACACACACACACACACACACACATGCACAAGCACATGCTCCACATTTCCTCTATTTCACCCCGTGTTTGTGTTCCCGGTGGTCTGCCTGGCGGGAGGAGACACCGCCACCAAGTGTTTACCTCGCCCCTTGAGCGGCTCCTTGGCGGGGGACGGAGAGGCGTGGGGAATAAAACGTGTTATGGCTAACTGGCGACCGTCCGTGGCAGTGGTGGGTGGGTAGGTGGCCGGGCCGGGCGGGTGATAGTGTGGGTTACGTGCCCAGTGTGTCGGCTGCGGGCAGGAGAAGAGGGTGTGCGGGTGCCCCTCATCCCCCTCTGCCATGACTGACTGGACCTGCCCGCCTCGTGTGGTTCCCCGCTGCGGCGCGTCACCGTCCCGCCACTCGTGTGTAAAGAAGTTGTCTCAGTCTGTGCCTCGTGAAATATATATCGTGTTTACATTGTAAGGTGCCGCTCTTTTAACCTTAAAAAGAAAATAGTCCTGGAAAGATTTCCCAGAACCTGACGGCTTGTCATACAGTTCGCTGCGAGGAGACAACAGTATCGTGTTGTGTGTGTGCGTGTGTCGCGTGTCTTGTGAAATATTTATCCGTGTCAGTGCCACGCGAGTGAGTGAGTGAGCCAGTGAGTGAAGCATCAGGAGCACCACCAACAACATCAACAGCAGCGGCAGTAACAACAACAACAACAACAACAACAGTGGCATCAGTGGTGCCGTCAGTGGTATCAGGGAGGGTCACCACCAGACCGCTGACCCCGTGGCCCGGAGCAGGAGGGTCAAGGCAACCCGACCCTCCCGTGGTGGCAGTGGTGGTTACCGCGCGTTATGAGGACATGGCCTGCGCGCTACCCTAGGTGAGTGCCCAGCCATCAGGCACTGTGGGCGGCGGGGCAGGAGGGCAGGCAGGCAGTGAGGCAGGCAGGCAGGCCAGCCGTCTGCTGCTGCCAACAAGACGTAGCTCAGCTCAGCCGGACTTGAGCTGAGATGTGGCGTGATAAGCCGCGACCTCGCCCCTCCTTCCCTTCCCCAGGCCGCCTCCCTTCCTTCCCTCCCTCACTTAGACCGCAACTTGCATATTTATTTGCGTAGATTATTGCTATGAATAGTCCTGAGCTGCGCCTGAAGGACACCGGCTTGTTTGGGGGCGTCCCTAGACAGTATTTGTGTTTTGCACGTGTATTTTGACGCCAGGCTTTGGGTGACGCCGCGGTGAGTCCTTGACGCGGCTGGCGGCATCAAAGTGAATAACTGACACAGCCACATTTCAGCGCATGAAAAACAGGGGTGCTTAACCGTCCTTGCCACGAGCGGGGTGAGGGTGTGATGAGGAGGGGAGAGGAGGGGAGAGGAGACGACCGTGACTCGCGACCACGACCACCACCCCGAGGCCATCAGCTGCTGTTCTCCAATCAGCTGTTTTGGTCTCCCACTGTTATTGCATGCACAGCTGCACGCAACAAAATAAACATCACTCCTACACACACACACACACACACACACACACACACACACACACACACACACACATACCGTACTGGTGACTACGAATTTAAGAGAGCGATGAAAGTACGCCTAAGAAACCAGTTTTTGCCGCGCTGCGAGACCCAAGGATAGACGAGCCGGGACCCAGGCTGATAATTGCAATCATTTTCTGCACCATGAGGCTCCCAAGTGGGTCCGTGGCCGAATTTCATCACCTTCCCCTTGCACTGCCCCGAACCTTGCAGTGTCCGATCCTAGTAGTGGCCCTCCAGTACCTTGGCACTCAGCACAGGCACTCAGCACGGTAACCCTTCAGTATTGGCACTAATTCAGTACTGTGGAGTGCCTCGAGGACCTGTGAAATGACCACTGGGGATTATTGACGTAACCTTAACCTAATAATTAACAACCAACTGATAAATTAATGAACTGAATGGAATCAAAACATAACCTAACCACTTATTATTGGATGAAAACGCTAATACTGCTTTAATATCACCGGAATACCATAAAATCAAAGAAAATGGAGTGTTTGGTTAACCGTTACATGCGTGGGTGGTTGGAAGCACTTGCAGTCAGTCAGTGGCCGTGTCTCGCCCCCAGCAGAGGAAAGAAAGGCTTGTGCTTCCTGTTATCGTCCCGCGTTCCTCGTAGTCTTGCCTTTCCCTCCACAAACAAACACCGAGGAGTCTTGTGGATACAGACCAAGCTTATATCGTTTTTGGATGGCCCTCTATGGTATAATGACTGTGTTTATATTTATTTAGGTTGTGTCGTGTTTTCCTCTCTCTCTCTCTCTCTCTCTCTCTCTCTCTCTCTCTCTCTCTCTCTCTCTCTCTCTCTCTCTCTCTCTCTCTCTCTCTCTCTCTCTCTCTCTCTCTCTCTTGTGTGTTCAGTTGCGGCTTCACTCTTCTTCCTCCTTAGCTGTTTTCTTAATGTTTGTTTATTTGTCTTCCTCGTCTGTATTGTATATTATTTTAAGTAATTTTCTCGTCACCACCCCGAGTAGATGTGATATTTGCCTCCTTCTGGGCCCGAAAACAAGCTTGATTCCTCCTCCTCCTCCTCCTTCTCCTCCTTCTCCTCTTCCTCCTCCTCGATGTCCCTTACCCTTCCTCCTCCACAACCCCCTAACCCTTCTCTTCCTCGTCATATCCCCCTCTTCTCTTCCTCCTCCTCCAACCACTACCCACTTCTCCTCCTTTCCCATCTCCTCGTCCTCTTCCTGCTCCTCCTCCTCCTCCTTCTCCTCCTTATCAGTTGAACGTGAGTATTCCTGCGCCATCCACCTTCGTTGCATTGCTCGTTCATCCCCCGCAGTGTTCATGTACTTAGACTGATTAAAAACAATGGTGTATGAGAGGTTATGTATTTATATCAGTAAATTATGCACCTTGTCTGAGTTTAATATTGAATTGTATTTACCTTCTTTTTAATTAGAAAGAAAGTGCATTTAAATTCCTTCAAATAGAAAGTTCGATTTTTTTTTTTATTTCCTGTATTTCTCTATGCTTTCTCCGCTAAGGTGAGAGAGAGAGAGATAGAGAGAGAGAGGGGCAGGAATTATCAAGCGTGTGTTATCTTTTAGTCTTAACCCCTGGGATGCGCTGCGGGAGGCGGTGCAGGTGGTGGTGGTGGTGGTGGTAGTGGAGGTGATAGTGGTGGTGCTCGCTCCTATTCTCTGCCTTCTACTTTACAATTATTTTTTTTGCAAGTGGCGCTTTGATTATCAGTCGGTGGGAGGAGCGGCGCCTGTGTGTAGCAGTGAATCGCGAGGAGGAGGAGGAGGAGGAGGAGGAGGAGGAGGAGGAGGAGGAGGAGGAGGAGGAGGAGGAGGTGTAGTCTCGTGATTGCTTCTACACACTGAAGAGGAGTAGGAGGAAGAGAGGACTTAAGGAGAAGGAAGAGGAGGAGGAAGAAGAGGAGGAAGAGGAGGAGGCTTAATGGGTGGATGTTTCTCTCGGTGATTTCACGTTGAGGTGATTAAAAACGGATTAAGAGAAATTTCTATGTCGTATTTTTCTCCTCTCCGTGTGTGTGTGTGTGTGTGTGTGTGTGTGTGTGTGTGTGTGTGTTGTCTTTATCTCTTGATGGTATGTTGGTTGCATATAATTGTATTTTTTCCTGCTGCTCGAGTGTTGTGGTAGTGGTGGTGGTGGTGGTGGTGGTCATACACTGCTAAAATTACAGGGGTGGTGGAGGGGAATGTGGAGGTGGAATTGTGGTGTTGTGGTGCGGATGTGATTGGGAGGGTGTCATGTTGGGTGTGGTGTGGTGTGGTGTGGTGATGTGGTGTATGGTGTAGAGGGACAGTGCGATGTGGTAGTGGCGTGGTGGTGGTGTGGTGAGGAGGGGCAGCGTGGTGGTGGTGGTGGCGGTGGTGGTGGTGGCAGCGACAGGTGGCCGTTAGTGGGACAAGGTTTGTTGTGAGTCAGAGGAGGGGGAGTGGAGTGCCATGAGACGGATGCTTCTCTCTCTCTCTCTCTCTCTCTCTCTCTCTCTCTCTCTCTCTCTCTCTCTCTCTCTCTCTCTCTCTCTCTCTCTGTGTGTGTGTCTATCCGCCGCCCACCTCGGCCAGTTAAGTAAGCGGCAACACGTGCGCCAATCGGTGCCGGCGCAGGTGGAAGTGACAGAATCCCTCCACACAGCAGATGGCGCTGGGCCGCGGTGCTTATCTCCCATGCTGTGGCCCGTGGCTCTGTAACAGGTCACGCCCGCTGCACCCACAGAGAGGCCACAGTTCCCTGCAGGTGACCCGGGGCAGCGACAGGGCAGGTGGGAAAACTCACAAGCCATGGCCTCTATTCCTTCCCCTTCCCCTGCCTGGCGTCACAACAGCGAGGCAGCCAGTGATCCGTGCAAGGTGTAGCGGCGGACCGTGTTGGGGAGAGTAATAAGGCGCCGACTGAGGTGGCCCGCTCCTGCCCTCTTCTCCTCCCTCGCAGCTGCAGTGACTCAGGAAATGATGGTTTAGTGGTGTTTACCCTTAATTAGCCGCGCACAGAGGCCCCGTGATGATTGTGTTGATCTTTCTTCGAGGCAAGCGTAGAAGCACACTCCCTGCTTCCTGTAAAGCGTGTTGCCTGCTGAGGGCGTGGTGGCAGGCGTGCGTCCTTACCTGTAATTGTGTTATATCTGTGTCCAGCCTCGCCTCTCCTGTCGTCTTGGTGAAAGTGTTGCTTGTGTTCTTTCCGGCAAGAATCAAATGAAGAGCATTTTGAGAGCAGGAAATAAAAAAAAAAAAAAGTTAGGAAGTATGAGGTTATATGTTTGCTTACTGCTGTCATTAATAAGCCAATAAGCATAAATTACTTCTTTTGAAGCCACTAACGTAAGACCTGCACTGTAAACTGATTCATCGTGCCCAAACAACGCCATATTGCTCCGGTTTCAATTACCAGAGAGCGCTGCCTCCCCCACCGAGAAACAGAGAGGCAGTATCAGACTCACAAACTCTCTCACACTCACCTGCGAACCAAACTCTGTGTCAGCGCCTCACGCCCCCAAGAACAGGTATATGTGGGTTAATGGCCGCGTTGTAGCAGGGGCAATGAGAGGCAAGGACCGAGGCACTGCGCTGGTCATCTAAGGTGGGTGTTTTGTGGCACCACGCCCCACGAGGAGGCCGTGAATGAGTGCCACTGTTCGCCTCTTAACTGGCATTTCCGGAGGGAGTGTGGGGAAGGGTAAGTAGGATCAGGGATATCCACCTCACCTAACTCTCCTTCACCTCCCTCCTTCAGCGGCGCCTACGGGAGGTGAAGGATAAGGAATTAGGATTTCACATCTAAATATCCTCCACCGATCCTTCTTTCACCTCCCTCCTTCAGCGACGCCTAAAGGAGAAGGATAAGGAACTAGGATCTCCACCTCTCCTCCATCTCTCCTTCATCTCTCCACCTCCTCTCCTTCCTTCATCTCCCTCCTGCAGCATCGCCTACTGGTAATCGTTTGGTTGCTCATGTCGCGCCTTTGGGTAGTGAAAAAAAAAAAAAAACAGTGAGGGAGATAAAGCCAGAGTTTCACAGTAAGGGCGTGAGGATAAGTGCCAATGAAGAAATTCTCACAGAGGGAGAGAAGGAGGCCCGCTGAGGGAGGTGAGGCGGCGGGAGGGGGAAGGAGGAAGAGAAGGAAGGGGAGAGGCGGGGAGGAAACGATCAGATAACAAGCAAAGAGAGATAACGTGACGTGACGAAGGAAGGGGTCACGGTCGCTGGGACGGGGAAAACAAACAGTCAAAACGAGGAAAAAAGACAAACGAGTGGAAGAAAATGAGACAAAACATACACACAAACACACACACTAGAAAAAAAAAAAAGATCTAAATTTTGCCAAACAGAAAATAGGAAAAAAATGAAGAAATAAAAGATGAAACTTATAAATCAACGTTCCTTTTGAATTGAAAGAGAAAAACGTTGAAAAATATTGACAGTTCTCTACCTCACTTCCCATCCCCTCCCCCCCATCCACCCTCGCCCTCCCAAGCCACGCCCCCCGCCTCGCATCATCCGTCACCCCGCCTGCCACTCGCGACAAACAATACCAAACACTCCGCGCCAGACTTTCAACAGTTCACCGCGTTAGCAAAAACATCCACCCTTCCGCATCACCCTCCTCCTCCTCCTCCTCCTCCTCCTCCATCTCCTCTTCATTTTGTTCTTTCTCATTTTTCTCCTTGCTTTAGTTCCCTCCTTCAACTCCACCCACTCCCTCCTCCTCCTCCTCCTCCTCCTCCTCCTCCTCCTCCTCCTCCTCCTCCCTTCTGCTGATCCGTTCTTCCTCTGTATCATCTTTCTGCAATCTTACTCTTGTCTTCTTTCACGCCTCTGTGTTTCTCTCTTCAGATAAATCTCTCTCTCTCTCTCTCTCTCTCTCTCTCTCTCTCTCTCTCTCTCTCTCTCTCTCTCTCTCTCTCTCTCTCTCTCTTCTCTCTCTTGACTTTAATACCCCCATTAAATCGCTACTGGGAACATAACATGAGGGTGTAGATGTGGAGATGGGGCCATTGAGATGAGGGAGAAGGGGAAATGGATGGGGAGATGAGGAGGTGATGGGGAGATGGATATTATATGGGGAAACTAGGTGAATAGAGAGAGAAGTCGCTGAGAGAGAGAAAGGGGGAAGAAAAGGGAGGTTTGTATAGGGTAGGGAATGGTATAAGGGAAGGGTTGAGGTGAAAGATTAAGGGGAGGTGTCACGAACGGTTTTTAAGGGAAGTGAAGGGGGCGTTGTAAGTTGAGGGGATGGAGAGAGTGGGGGAGGAGGGTAGAGTGCATGGCTGACTGGCTGAGATAGAGTCAAGAGGAGCCATTAAGAGTGACGATACAAGCTCCTTAAATAACTTGACGGCTGTGTGTGTGGGGGGGGTGTCGGGAGGGGGTGGGTGGCGACATACAGACAGACAGACAGACACTAAAGCATGCATAGAAAGTGTGGAAAAAAAAAACAGCTAATGATGAGAGGAGATGCAAAATATGAGAAGCTAAACGTGATTTTGTTGTAGATAGGAATATGATATGAGAGAGAGAGAGAGAGAGAGAGAGAGAGAGAGAGAGAGAGAGAGAGAGAGGAGAGAGAGAGAGAGAGAGAGAGAGAGA
>NC_087186.1:10461907-10469407 GCF_035594125.1 Scylla paramamosain | reverse complement strand
CATCTGGGCGCCGTCTGGGGGGAGGGGCAGGGCGTGGGGGCATGGTAAGGGAGGATAGGAGGGAGAGAGGGAGGGAGAGAAAGAGAGAGAGAGAGAGAGAGAGGGTGACTTTGTGCCGATAGAACGAAGATAAGAGTCACACCTAAAGATGGCCCAGCCCTGACACTCCTCCTCCTTCCTCCTCCTCCTCCTCCTCCTCCTCCTCCTCCTCCTCCTGCCTCCTCCTCCTCCTGCAAGACCCCCAGCAGGTTTTTTTCAGCTTTTTTTTTGTTTATCTGTTTATTTTTCAGTGAAGAGCAGGGTGTTGTGGATAGCTGAGGCGTGAAAGTAAGATACGAGATGCGAAGAAAAACATTTATATGCAGTCTTTCTCGTGCTGGCCTGTGTGTGTGTGTGTGTGTGTGTGTGTGGTGTGTGTGTGTGTGTGTGTGTGTGTGTGATTATTTCTTTTCCTTTTTTTTATTTATTTTTCTTTCTTTCTTTGATGTGTTTGTCTCCGTTTATCTCTTGCTTTTTTTCTATTTTTTTCTTAGTGGTGTATTATATTCTATGTAATTTTCATGTAAATTTCTATGTAATTCTATAAATTATGTAATTTTGTTTGTGTTTTGTTTTTTTGTACTTTGATTTTTATTTTGTATCGATTTTTGTGGTTTGTTGTTTTGTTTGTTCGTCTATGTGTCCTTGTATGTGTGTGTGTCTGTCTTAGTATAAATCTCATCACTTCAATTAAATGTTTGTATCTATATTTCTTATCTATTTAGTGTTTTCTTTTATTTTTGCCATGATATTTGTGGTTGCCTTTTTTGTCTACGTGTTCTGTCCTTGTGTCGTGTCTGTCTGTCTGAGTATCGACCTCACAACTTTAATTAAACCCCACAAATTAAACCCAGATCCTTTATACACCAAATCTGAACCTGTTTATACACCACCCAAGTCTTTATGATGGTAATGTGGCGCACCCTTTACCACCAATAAAAGCTGTAGACATTTCTTTTGAGTATAGACCTCACAACTTCAACTAAACCCCCACAAATAAAACCCAGATCCCTTATACAAGAGCTTTGAACCTGTTTATATACGTCACCCAAGTCTTTATGATGGAAATATGCCGCACCTCATACCATCAATAAGTGCTGTGAACCTTTTTATCTGAGTATAGACCTTACAATCACACAAATAAAGCCCAGATCCCTTATACACTGGATTCAAACCTCTTTATAAAGGATCCAAGTCCTTACGATGCTAATATGCCACACCCTTTACCGACAATAAATGCTGTGAGTCTTTTTTTTTATACACAAGCTCTTGACAACAATCAGTAATGCTGCCAAAAAAAGAAAAAAAAAGAAGACCCGACATATTAAGTCACGGAACCAGTCTTGAAGGATCTAGTGTAGCAAGCCACGTAAGGAACCATAAATCAGGAGGAAGCATCGATTAGTTCAAATTTATTCTGTAACATATTGCAAATGGTTGGAGATTAGCATGTAATTTGTCCAGCCGCGTGTCGTGTTGCGCTGGTGATGGTGGTGGTGGTGGTGGTGTGAGATGGGAGCGTCTCCAGGTCCTGTCTTGGAGATGTGAAGGAGTGGCAGTCTTCCAGTGAATCTCTCTTATTTCTGTTGCTCTTCTCTCATTTTTTCCCTCACTTCCTTCTTTACTTCTCTATTCCTAGTGTCTTTTCTCATTTTTTTTTCCCGTTTTCTTAATTTTCGATCACTCCACACCCACTCCTCTCTTTTATCTCATTTTCTTACTCTTCTCTCATTCTTCTCTCACTCCTCTCTTTTGTCCTAACCCCCTTTACTTCCTTCTCTCTTTCTCTCACTCTCCTCTTATTCTTTCTTCACTTCTCTTTCACTCCTCTCTTATCTTAACTTCCTTACTCCCCTCTCTCATTCTCTCGCTCTCCTCTTATTTTTTTCTTCACTTCTCTCTCACTCCTCTCTTCCATCTCTAATCCTTTACTCCTCTCTCACTTCTCCTTTACGTATAAATCTCTCCCAACCCTCACTTACCCATCTCTCTTTCCTACCCTTACTCCTCCCCCTCACTCCTCCCATCACTCCTTCCCCTTAGACGCTATTAACCCACTATTTTCTCCCTTTTATCTCTCTCTCTCTCATCCTTTTTACTGCCTCCTCGTTCCCATACCTCCCTGATTCTTAACCTCATCCTCTCCCATCCCCTCCCGCCCTTTCCTCTCTCCCTTTCTATTCTCAAGACCTTCCTCCTTTCCTCCATCATATCTCTTACTAGTTTCTCCCCTCCCTTGCGCTTCCTTACTCTTCCTTCTGTCATGTAAGAGATGGGAATGTGGAAATGGTTAAAGAAAAGGAGAAAAAGTTTCTATTCCTTCTATTTCTTCATCCCTTTTTGAATTAGGAAGGTTGGGATGGGGAAGGCATTAGGGATAGAAGAAAGGAATAGGGATTAGAGACAGGGAGTGATGGGGTGAGGGGGGGTGAAGAAGTGGCAAACAAGGGAATGGTTAGAATAAGGAGAGAGAGGGATAGAAAAGCACCATTCCTTCCCATTCCCTTGTAAAACTAGGATAGGGTTAGGGGATGGCGGTGATGGGACTGGGGGGTAAAGGTGGTGAGGGGGTGAGGGGGAAGGGGAAAAAAAAAACAAGGAAATGGTTGAAAAGCGAGAAAAAACCTCAAATTCTTACTATACACCTTTTAGACTAGGAAGGGGAAAGAGGCAAGCATTTGGGGGTTAGAGATGGTGGTTAGAAATGGCGGTGATGGGATAGGGGAGGTGAGGGGGTGTGTGGGGGGTGAGGGAGAAGGGCAAATAAGGAAATGCCACAAGCATCTCCTCTACGGTCGGCCAAAAGCATCTTAGGACTCAGCTGGCAAGGAACTAAGCGACGCCTCTGAACTTAATTTCTTTTCAAGCTCCCCTGCATCTGTGTCTTCGCCAAACACCCCCACCAGTGCCGCAGACAAGCATAGCAGACGGTGCCTCCCGCGAACAGGCGCCCGCACACGTTACTGAGGCGGAGGCACGGGGCGGCAGGGGCACCACCAGCAGGGAACACACACACACACACACACACACACACACACACACACACACACACACACACACGGTCCCATAGTGATCAAAGGCATTTGGTGACTTGCCCGCACCATCACCTCCTCCTCCTCCTCCTCCTCCTCCTCCTCTTCTTCTTCTTCTTCTTCTTCTTCTTCTTCTTCTTCTTCTTCTTCTTCTTCTTCTTCTTCTTCTTCTTCTTCTTCTTCTTCTTCTTCTTCTTCTCCTCCTCCTCCTCCTCCTCCTCCTCCTCCTCCTCCTCCTCCTCCTCCATCACTCACACACATGTAAACGGAGGCAGTTTTATCGACATATGGACGGTACGGACTCTCTCTCTCTCTCTCTCTCTCTCTCTCTCTCTCTCTCTCTCTCTCTCTCTCTCTCTCTCTCTCTCTCTCTCTTACACACACACGTTCCTTAAACACATGGCAATCTACAGTGAGGGAGCGCTCGTGTGCCCGTCCACGTGGAGTGTGTGGTGAGGCGGGGGAGGGGGTGGGAGCGGCAGGAGACAACAAGGGGGAGGCGCGAGGGAGGATATCTGGAGGAGGCGCAGACGGTATGGTGATCCTTGTCCCACCGCAACGTCAAGATCATTTTTTTTTTTCATCCTTTTCTTTATCTTTTTGTTGTATGTGATTCGTCTTCAGCATCGTATTATATTGTATTTTATGTTATTTCTCCGTTGGTGTCGTTAAAAGTCGTGTTTCTGAGCACAGCGTATTGGTTATAATAATTTGAGTATCTTCCTGTGATGGGGTTCAGAGAGAGAGAGAGAGAGAGAGAGAGAGAGAGAGAGAGAGAGAGAGAGAGAGAGAGAGAGAGAGAGAGAGAGAGAGAGAGAGAGAGAGAGAGAGAGAGAACAATTCACTGTGAAGCAAGTGTGTAGAAGTCTTCAAGTTGAGTTAGTGATGGTGAGGCGCGCGCAGGGAGACGAGAGGCGAGGCGAGGCAAGGCGGGACGGGGCGGGAGGGTAGGAGCAAACACGGGAAGGCTCGGGACAGGTACAGCACGGGTCACGGACGCTGTGTCTGGCCTGAGTCTCGCCGCCCGACACCCTGACCCACTAATGCCAAGGGTCAGGCCAGTGGCGCGCCGACCCCCTCCCCACCCCACCCGTGCCGCAGAGGCCTCCCGTGCAGCCCCCAGGGACGGCCGGAGGAGTGAGTGTTGTGTGTGGGAGGGAGAAGGAAGGCAACGAGTGTTTTTCTCTTTACTGTTTTACCATAAGATAGAAATAAAAACACGGCTTGGTGAAATATCTATGTATCGTTTGATCTCTGTACATGTTTGTGGTTTTATTTGGTGTTTGGAATTGTGGATGTCATTATTTTTTATTTACTTATTTATTTATTTATTTATTTTATTTTTTTAATATTTTTTTTTGGGGGGCTTGTATTCTTAAAACATCTCTGCTATTTTTTATCTCTGCTTTTATTTTTTATCTCTGCTATTTTTAGGAGCTCTACTGGAGGTTATTGGGAACTTTAAGAGTGTTTTCATGATCCTTGTGAGATCTTGACAAAAACTCCACAATGTCAACAGCAGAAACACTCATAAGAAGACAATTCATCATGCATGTAGCCCTTGAAAACAGTCCTTATGAGAGAGAAACAAGAACAGTAAACAATTATAAACTTCACCTTTACCGTGAGACCGAAACAAACATCGCATTGTGAAATACCCACCTACCCGCTGCAAGATTCTGGTGTAGGTCCTTATCAGCGTATCGAACAGTTCATCTATTAGTGTATCTCGGCCTTATCTGTTTCACAAGCCACTGTACCTCCTTGGAGTGTCCATGTCTACCTAATTAACTCCGTTTTTTTGTACCCGAGCGGTTGTTGCGGTCCCTCTGTGCCTCTCCTGCCGCTACTCAGCCTTATAAACCCTCCCTCACCCTTCTCTCTCTCTCTCTCTCTCTCTCTCTCTCTCTCTCTCTCTCTCTCTCTCTCTCTCTCTCTCTCTCCTTCACTCGTCATTAGCATAAATTTACATGACGAAAGTGGTCGGTAGGTTACAAGGAATCTTTGGCGTTTTTATGTTTGATTTTTTTTTCTTTTTCTTCTTTTTTCCTCTTTTTTTATTTTTTTTTTCTGTTGTTGAATGTTTTGTGTGCCTGCCTTTATCAGAGTGTCTTCCGCCCCGACAACGTTTAGTGCCAACGAGTGAGGAACGAGGAGAAGGAAGAGGAGGAGGAGGAAGAGGAGGAGGAGGAGGAGGAGGAGGAGGAGGAGGAGGAGGAGGAGGAGGAGGAGGAAGCACAACAGTATATCGTATTTCCTTTCCCCTCCCTGTTTTCTTTATCTCCTCTATTCCTCTCTTTCTTATCTCCATCTCCCTCTCTTCCTCCATTCACCTGCCACTCTTCCTCCTCCTCCTCCTGTAATCCTTAAATTATCCTCTAACCATCTCTTTTACCGTCTCTATCTTTTATCTTTCCTCTTTTTATCTCTCCTTTTCCTCCATCTTGTTGTTTAGTACTTCATCACCTCCCCTCTTCCCCTCTTATCTCTCCTCTCTCAGCTTCCCTTCCCCTCACCTGCTCCTGCTTTTCCTCTCTGTAGATTGAATATTTAAGTTGTACCTTGATGTCTCTCAGTTTAAATCACGTATTCCTAATCGCTTTGCTGTCTCACTATCATTATTTTCAAAGGCCACTGAGGTAATTAGCCGGGTTCTTAAAGAGTGTTTCTACTGTTAATAATGTAGAAATATTGTTCACCTGTCACTAGAACCGTAAAGACTTCCTTGTAAATCCATGTAACTTCAATTAGAGCTCTTGGAATGTAGAGGAGATGCGGCGCAGAGGCGTTTCAGAATATGGTCCTAAATGGATCCTTGTAAAGACCATTCCCCTTTCCCCATCTCTCTCTCTCTCTCTCTCTCTCTCTCTCTCTCTCTCTCTCTCTCTCTCTCTCTCTCTCTCTCTCTCTAACGTGACACTCCCTCCCTTACTCTATTCGCCACGCCATCTCCTTTCTCTACCCCTTCACCCTTTCTCTCACTCTCTCCACCCCTCGCCGCTCCCCGTCCAAATCACGCCCACTGTGTACCATTGTGTGGGCGGTTGTAGCACTCTATTTCCGGCCTCCCCACCTACAGGGCCTCCGTCAGGAATGCTGAGTGTGTCACGCTTCTTGGGACTCTCCGTCTTAGTCATTTTGCGGTTTTTGCTCTCAAGGGGGGCGTGGGGAGAAGTTATGGGTGGGTGGGATTATTCTTAGTATTCTTGTGTCAGTGGAATAGTTGGGTTAGTAAATCTGTTTCAGGATATTCAGCTTACTTGTGTGTTTATTTATTTTTTTCTCTCCCTTTTTTTTTTTTTTTGAGGGTCGGATTAAAAGGAATTAAATAAAGAATGCTGAGTTGTTCTTGGTATCTTGTGTCAGTGGAAAAATTTCGGTTTGTAAATCTGTTTCATAATGTTTTCCTAGTTGTGGCTTTTGTTTTCATTCTCCTGCTTCTCTTTCTCTAATGGGGAGTCAGGAGAGTAGATTATAATTTTCTCAGTAGCAGTTGTGAGTTTTCTTTCATTTATGGAGATACAATTATACTTTTCTCTTCATTTCGATCATTTTTAGTTATAATCCTGAATAAATAATGTAGTTTTCAAGTCACTTCATCTCATATATATACTCACATTTTCCTCTACTTCTTTTTATTACCACTGGTTTTGGCAGCTTGTACCTGTAATCAATATTGGCTTGTTTATCTTGTTCGTCTTGTCAGCGTCAGGAGGAAGTGGTTCTGAGAGAGCGTGTGGGAAGATTTGCTTTTGAAATGAGAGAACCTGAACCAGTGTGTGTTGCTGGCCGTGTGTTGTTGAGTCTGTGTTGATTCAGGAGTAAGTTACTGAGTTGCAACACTTCTGGAGGAGAAAGGTACTTATTTGTGTTTTTCTTTGTAATACTCGTGGAATGTTGTGTATTTTTAACTGCAACACTATTAAAGGAAAAGGAGTTTGTTTCTTGTAGTGCACGAGAGAAACTTGATTATTTTCAGTGTGTTGCTGAGTGTTGTGTTTGTGTTGCTTTAGGCATTATTACTGTCTCAACTGCAACACTGGCAAAGAAACATAAAGGTACTCATGTCTTCCTTCCTTGTATTACACGAAATAAAATAAACACTATATTTCTTCAACATTTGTATTTCTGACTTTATTTTGATTCATTGGTAAAAAAAAAAGGAGGGGGGCTTATAACACTATTTAACACTATTCTTAAAGGAAAATATTGAACTTACTTTTATTTAATTTGCTATTCGACGATAACTTTACTAACTCCTCTTTAGATTAGCATTTTTTTCCTTGCAGTAATTTCATATAAATGTTCCGAGAAAACACTGGTCTGCATATCTGAATACATTAAGGGAACCAACTACGCTAAGGGGGACGCCGGGGCTGTGTGTTTGTGTGTATGTGTGTGTGTGTGTGTGTGTGCGTGTGTGTGTGTG
>NC_087186.1:10451907-10459407 GCF_035594125.1 Scylla paramamosain | reverse complement strand
TTTGTTATAAATTACTGCTTGATTTTTTAGCGGGAGATAAGAAAGGGAGGCTTAGAAAGATACTGGAAGAAAAAAAAAAATAATCCTTTTCCTTCTTAAATATGAGAAAAAAAAATTGAGTATTGTAAGATATTTTAGGGTGAAGATCAAGGAATTTCCCTAAGATTTTGAAGGTAACGTGATTTTTCTTCATTTCTATATTAGTTTTCTCTTGTTTCCTTGGCCTTTCTAATATACAAAAATAGTGACAGTTATGAAAATGATAGGAGGAGGAGTAACAACAAAAATAACATCAACAACAACAACAACAACAATAATAAATAATAATAATAATAATAATAATAATGATAATAATGTACAGGAGAGAGAAGGCTAGGCGCGGTGAGTGAATGAGCAGCAGGAGATCAGAGGGGAGTGTCAGGTGGCGGGGAGTGAATGAAGCGATCCTTTCACCCCGTCAAGGAGGAGTGAGGAGGGGAGATCTACTGGTCCCTGGCTCTTCCTGCTTCTCCTCCTCCAACTCCCCTCGTGTCCGTTTTTCTTCCCCCCCCCTCTCTCTCTCTTTCCTCTTTACTTTCCTCCTTTATCTTCCTTGTTTCTTTTCCTTTATTCCTTCTTTTGTTCTTCCTTCTCTCTCTTTTCCCTTTACTTTTCTCCATGATGTTCCATACCTCATCCTTTCTTCTGTTATCTTTCCAGTTATTCCTTCATTTATTCTTCCTTCTCTCTTTTTTCCCTCTACTTTCCTCTTTTCTCTCCTATATATCTCATCCCTTTCATTACCTTCCCAATCATTTCTTCTACAATTCTTCCTTCTGTCTTATTCCCTGCATCTATTCCTTCAGTTACCTTCTATTACCATCTGCACGTTAGGTTGAGTTAGGTAAGATTACATTGGGTGCTTTTGCATGAGGTGGCTCTGGATTAATTTTCCCGGAGCGTGGCTGGTGAGGGAGTAAGAGCTGGTTTGAGTGACAGGCGACGTTACGAGCTGACAAAGGGCGCCCCACGAGCCTGATCTCATTTCATCCACCGCTAATGTTAAATCTGCTCCGGTATTCTACGCAGCGCTATTATGACTGCTACAATTACCGCTAGAGAGAGAGAGAGAGAGAGAGAGAGAGGCCCGCTTTGCTCTCCCGCTAAGACTATTTTCAAAGGTCAAAGAGATGATTTGCCAGGTTCTCAGGAGTGTTTTTCCAGTTAATAACGTAGAAATCCTGTTATCTGTCACTAAAACCATGAAAACACTAGTAAAAACACTTATAACTTCAATTAAAGCCTCTTGAAAATAGTGGTCAGTGAGAGAGAGAGAGAGAGAGAGAGAGAGAGAGAGAGAGAGAGAGAGAGAGAGAAAGAGAGAGCGTGTGTGTGTGTGTGTTTAGTGATGAGAATATTAATAACACGAAGGTACAAAGTCAGCATAGTGTAGTTCGTATATAAGAAGTGAGTTATGTACTGTACTCTCACTAGCACCGGCCTTTACTACTTTATTCATGTAGTAAATCATGTGCTTATTAATTTTCATGTCATTTATCATTATTCACCTATTGTCTCCTATTCATTACTGCCTCTTGGACATAAACACTTCAGAGTCTCGAGCAACGACCGCCGAACAAAGGAACCTCGTGGCTCTTTTTAAGCTGAGCAAATAGAAAATGGAAAAAAAAAAAAAATAATGATCAGGGTGTCTATTTTATTTTTCCCTTGAGGCTGAGTTGAGGAGTGAACATGACCGTCAGGCTGATCTGTTAAGTCTTTTGTATAATATATTTATTTGTTTCCTTTTCTTTTCTCTTATTATTCTTTCCTGGTGTTCGTGTTCTTGTTCATATTCTTGTTCTTTTGCTTGTTTTTTGTTCTTCTCTTCTTCCTTTCTTTCTCCTCTCTTTATTTTTGTCTCTCACAGCTTATTATTTTCCTTCTAGTAGTCTTTTTTCTCCTCCTCCTTCTCCAATCATCCATTTCTTCCTTCTCTACCTCCTCCTCCTTCTCCTGTCTTCTTTCTCATAGCTTCTTCCTCTTCTCCTCCTCCTCCTCCTCCTCCTCCTTTTCCTCCCGGTAGCCGCGCGCCACTCAAAGCGCTGATGGACGGTCGAGGCTGCGCTTAACACATAATTAAGTCACACTGAGGATTACGCCCTCAGATTAATGGGCGGCGGGTGACGGTGGGTCGGGTGGGCAATGGGCGGGCATTAGGCGGCCTGAGTGTAGCTGTGTCGGAGGAGGAGGGGAAGGTGAGAGGGAGAGGGGAGTGTGTGTGTGTGTGTGTGTGTGTGTGTGTGTGTGTGTGTGTGTGTGTGTGTGGGGTTTATTATGATAGTGATAGGTTGGTATACGCCACACGTACCCACACACACACACACACACACACACACACACACACACACACACACACACACCACTCTCCTCTAATGGTGCCTTTAATGGTGAGTTCAGCTGGACCTCCTATCTAGTGGGATTTAAGGGGCGTGTATGGGCGTGACGGGGCGGGGAGGAATGGGTGATGATGGGTGGGGAGGAAGGGAGAGGGCGGGAAGGTACTGTGAGGGGAGGCAGGGGAAGTGGTGAGAAAGGAAATTTACTTAGAAATAAAAATCCTCTTCATCATTCTGCTTTGAGTAAGTAGAACCAAATTGAACTCAAAACACTACAGGGAGAGAAAGAGATAACAAATAACTAATCTACATACCTTATTTATTTACTCAGTTCGCGATCTATTTCTCCATCTGCCCCTCCCAGCGTATTCCAGTGTTACAAATGATTAATGAGCGTGAGAGGCTAAACACTATCTTGGTTCTTGCTTAATTAATTGAATATACTGTTGGTAGTGATGTCATTCTCTCTCTCTCTCTCTCTCTCTCTCTCTCTCTCTCTCTCTCTCTCTCTCTCTCTCTCTCTCTCTCTCTCTCTCTCTCTCTCTCTCTCTCTCTCTCAATCCCCATTCTCCTTGTTCTCTCCCCCTTCCATGACAGCTCATCTCCCCTCAGTGCTCCCTGGCGACGTTGCGGGCGGTAGGAGTGAGGGGAGGTTAGGGGAGGCAGGGGAGATACGGGGTGCTGAGGGGTAGGGTTTATGGTGCCTGGGGGAGCCTCCTGACACCCTCTTCTCCCTACCTGTAATTAGTTTCATGTCTTGTTTACCTGAGTCCGTGTGTGTGTGTGTGTGTGTGTGTGTGTGTGTGTGTGTGTGTGTGTGTGTGTGTGTGTGTGTGTGAAGTTACGAGATCATTTCATGCATTTTCTTTCTTTCTTTTTTTAATTCTTGATATGTTTTTCAATTGTCTTTTATGATTGTAAATGTTTTTATCTTGTGTTCTTTTTTTTCTTTTCTGTTTTTGTTCGTTATGGTGAAATTGTTAGACATTAGACTCCTCCTTTTGTTGTTGTTGTTGTTGTTGTTGTTGTTGTTGGTTGTTGTTGTTGGTGGTGGTGGTGGTGGTAGTAGTGTCCTCCTCCTCCTCCTCCTCCTCCTCCTCCTCCTCCTCCTCCTCCTTATCAGACAACAACCTTTAGGAGATAACGTGTCACCTGGTCACCCACGACGACAAGAATCGCGAGCCCCCATGTAGGGTTTACCAGTCACCTCTTCCCCTCCTCCTCCCCCTCTCTCCCCTCACCTTCCTTACATCAGTTCTCTCTAACTCTCTTATTTTATTTTCCTTCATTTTCTCTCATAGTTTTGTTGTCTTTTACTTTTCTTCCTTTATTCATTTTTTTTTTTTTTTTCATAATTTTTCTCTTCTTCCTTCTTCTTACTCCTTTCTCTTCCCATATTCGCTTTTATTTATTTATTTTTTTGCCTCTTATCTTCCTTTCTCTTCTCTTCTCTATTCCTCCAGTTTTCCTTCACCCATATCTCCTTCCATTCTCTGCTTCACTCTTCTCCTTTCCTTTTTCCCCTTTCCTCTTCCTTGTTTTTTTTCCACTCCTCTCCCTTCCTTCTTATTTTTTCTTACCTCACGTTTTCTTTCTGTTTATCTCTTCCCTTTTATCACTTTTCTCTTTCATTCCCTTTCTCCATCATCTGTATTTTCTTACATTACCTCTTTATCTCATTATCTTTGTTTGGATTTCGTTCTCTTCTTCGTCTTTATTTATTTTTTTTTATCTCCCATCCTTCTTCTCCTCATTACTTGTTGTTCTTTCTCTCCCTCCTCCATCTTTCTAATTCCTTCCTTCTTTCATCTAGTTCTTGTACTCTTGACTCTTCCTTCTTTCTCTTCCCTTCTTTCGCCGTTTTGTTTTTTATGCTCTCTTTCATCTCCTCCTCCTCCTCCTCCTCCTCCTCCTCCTCCTCCGTTTCTTATGTTATTTCTTCACTTCTCTTGCGCGTAATCATGCTGAGAGAGAGAGAGAGAGAGAGAGAGAGAGAGAGAGAGAGAGAGAGAGAGAGAGAGAGAGAGAGAGAGAGAGAGAGACGTAGGCACAATTTATAAACTCATATAATAACACCATGACCTTCTTCTCTTGTCTCTGTGCTAACGATGGAGGAGGAGGAGGAGGAGAAGGAGGAGGAGGAGGAGGAGGAAGAAGAAGGAGGAGGAGGAGGAGGAGGAGGAGGAGGAGGAGGAGGAGGAGGAGGAGGAGGAGGTAACGAGGACGATGATAAAGAGGAGGGAAATAAGAAAATGGGACGTTAGAGTAACAGGATAATAAAGTGGAGGAGTAAAGGAATAAGAATGAAGGAAGGAGTATAATGAAGATGAAGAAAAGTGTAAGGATAGAGAGAAGAATTGAGGCGAAGAATGAAGATGGAGAAGAAGAAGAAGAAAGAGAAGGAGAAGGAGAAGATAAAAAGTAATGAAAGAAAATTAGGAAAAGAGGAGAAAAAAAGAAATTTGAACTGGAGGAGGAGGAGGAGGAGGAGGAGGAGAAAAAAAAAAAAAAAGTGGAAATAAGGAAGAAACAAAATAAAGAGAGAAAAGACAAAAGAAAGAATTAAAAGAAAAACGATTCAACCAAAACGAAAAAAAAGAGAAACAAAACGAAAAAAAAAACAACAACATGAACGTTAAATAATCCCTGAAAAAAAAAGAAAATACAAAACAACAACAACAACAACAACAAATAAACAAAAAACAAGGAGAAGACGGAGAAAGAGGACAAGGATACTAAGACACACCGCTAGAAGAAAGGAGGAGGAGGAGGAGGAGGAGGAGGAGGAGGAGGAGGAGGAGGAGGAGGGCGCCTTCAGGGTCAGTCAACAACCCTCTGTGACTTACCTTCGTCCCTCCATCACCCTCGTGGCGATCTGGAGAGAAAAAAAATAAAAAATAAAAGTGGTTTAAGTAGATCGTAAAGAGTAATTATCCTGAGCGGTGCCTAAGTAATTGCAGAGGAGGTGGTGGTGGTGGTGGTGGTGGTGGTGGTGGTGGTGGTGGTGGATCCTTGAGGGAGGTCTGAAGGTAATTATTATGAGGGATGCTAAAAAAAAATAGTAGTAGGAAATTTTAAAGATAGAAGATGTGCAGAATAATACTGACACCACCACCACCACCACCACCACCACCGCCACTACTATCACTACCAATAACAACAGTGTGTGTGTGTGTGTGTGTGTGTGTGTGTGTGTGTGTGTGTGTGTGTGTGTGTGTGTGTGTGTGATTTTTTTTTTTGCGTTATTAATGTGAAAAGGAAGAAAAATAAAGAGGTGAAAGGAGGAAAAATGAAAAAATGAAAGGAGAGAGAGAGAGAGAGAGAGAGAGAGAGAGAGAGAGAGAGAGAGAGAGAGAGAGAGAGAGAGATCATACAAGCACACAAAGAGACAAGCAAAATCACACAAACTGACAAGAGTGTGAGGAAAACACACACACACACACACACACACACACACACACACACACACACACACAAACACACAGTAAGGAAAAGGAGAAGAAAACGACGTGTACCGCTTATTCATTCATTATCAAAATCACCATAAAGGTCTCTCTCTCTCTCTCTCTCTCTCTCTCTCTCTCTCTCTCTCTCTCTCTCTCTCTCTCTCTCTCTCTAGGACAAGACTTCTGAGGGCGTGTATCTCCTGGCGAGGGATTATGGGAAACGTGAGCCGCGTCTCGAATCAGGCGAGCGCATCTCATGAGTCATCTTGATCCAACCAGTAAATCTCAGCGCTCGAGTCTTATCCCAGTGTTTGCACAAGGTTAGGTTAGGTTATCTCGCTGTGTCTTGATGCTGCGGGGGAAACTGTACGCCGCGTCTCTCTCTCTCTCTCTCTCTCTCTCTCTCTCTCTCTCTCTCTCTCTCTCTCTCTCTCTCCTCTCTCTCTCTCTCTCTCTCCTCTGTACTTTATTTTTAAGGAATGGCAAGAAAAAAGAGAAAGAATATAAGAAGGAGGAGGACGAGAAGAAGGAACAGGAAGGAGTAGGAGGAGTGTAAATATAACACTGCATATCCCACAGTGCGCGTGTTGTCATGTTGAAGAGAAGGTAATGAGAGAGTCCTTGTGCCCCTTCACCTGTTTAGAGCGAGGGCGTGAGCGGGCATAGGCAGCAGTGTTAGGCAGGGAGGGTGATGGTTGGAGTCACAGTGGAGGCGTGCATTGTAGAGGAGAATAGGAGGCTGGTGGTGCTGTTATGTACACTGTTACAGAGGAAGAAGAGAATGTGAAGAGAAGTTTGATGTGTTACGTAGGGAAGGAAAAAGACACATAAAAGTGAAGTGTCTTGAAAGGTCTCTATTTTTATGTTGGTACAGTGACGTTATGCACTAGGAAAAGAACATGAAGAATAAATAAGGAAAGGTTGTGGAGGCCAAGATCTGAACAAAATATTCTTAGAAGTGAAGGTCAAAGACAAGCCAGATCTCAAGTAACTGATCGTAAGAGGAAAAATAGATTCACATGTTCCTATTAGGAATGAAGAATATAATACTTATCATAAGACAGAAATAAGAGCGACGTTATCATACTGAGAATAAAGAATAGAAAAAGTAAAACTAAGAAAATAAGATACGTGTTTTGATACGAAAGAGTGAAGTAGAAGAAAATAGTTATGAAAAGAACAGAAGATTAAAGAAGAGTAAATGAAAAAAGCCACGAGAAAACAAGAAAACAATATAATATTTCATAGTAAGAATAAAGAAGAATTAAGAAAACAAACAGACGTAAGAAGAGAATAAGAAAACAAGATCCATTTTCATACAAACGATAAAGAAGACAAAGAAAACTAACAAACAAAAAAGAATGATTAAACTTTTCATACCTAGAAAAAAAAGAAAGAAAAAAGACCCACATTTCCATACAAGAATAAATACGAAAAAACAAAACAAACACTCATAGCTAAAATAAAAAATAAATAAAAGAATAAAGAAAAAAAAATGATGAAAACAAGAACACCAACATTTCACACACACACACTTATAACGAAAACTAATAGAAACAAAAGACTACCAAGAACAGTGAACCAAAGAACAGTGAACCAAAATCTCTATAGACGAACACAACTAGAACTAAGACGAGGAGTATCGCGGGGAGTGAGTGAGGCGGGGGAGGCGAGGC